>NC_142423.1:12985000-13315000 GCF_059516105.1 Syngnathus floridae | reverse complement strand
TTGGGATCCATCACCTGGGCTTGTCTGGTGGTGGACGAGGCCCACAGGCTGAAGAACAACCAGTCCAAGGTTTGATGTGTTTTTGGACAGTCCTTGAATGCACCTTGAGGACAATCAAAAGGGGGGAGATGACGTTTTAGTATGTTTAGTTCCATTGAGTCTTATTTAAGCTCGTAGCTATTCTAGCTAACACTTTTGATGAGCCTCATGTGAAGGCAGTTTATGAAAGAATTGAACTCTAAGCTTGTCCCTTGCAGTTTTTCCGAATCCTCAATGGCTACAAGATCTACTATAAGCTGCTGCTCACCGGAACTCCTCTCCAGAACAACCTGGAGGAACTTTTCCACTTGCTCAACTTCCTCACGCCGGAGCGCTTCAAGTAGGTCCAGCTACTTCAAATCGTTGGCCATTCCGCTCACTCAGATATACTGTAACTTATTTCCGGTTGAGAATGATTTTGCATCGCATGAATCAATTTTTTTTTTAACTACTGCACAGTAACCTTGAGGGATTCCTGGAGGAGTTTGCTGACATCTCCAAGGAAGACCAGATCAAGAAGCTCCACGACCTACTGGGCCCACACATGCTCCGGAGGCTCAAGGCGGACGTCTTTAAGAACATGCCGGCCAAGACGGAGCTGATCGTGCGAGTGGAGCTCAGCCCCATGCAGAAGTCAGTGGTGGCCACAAGCTACAATGTTGCAAGCTCTGAGCCCAGTTTGAGAAGCCTGAAGGCAAACAGTGGGTGATTTGGTGTGTTTGCCCCCTCAGGAAGTACTATAAGTTCATCTTGACGCGGAACTTTGAGGCTCTCAACTCCAAAGGCGGAGGCAACCAAGTCTCCCTGCTCAACATCATGATGGACCTGAAGAAGTGCTGCAACCACCCCTACTTGTTCCCCGTGGCCGCTGTGGTACGACTGCAGGCCGAGATGTTTCCCGGAAGAGCTCCGTGGCGTCATTGACGTTGCCTTTCCTTCCTTTTGCAGGAGGCTCCCGTTTTGCCCAACGGCTCCTACGACGGCAACCAGCTGGTCAAGTCGTCGGGAAAGCTGACGCTGCTGCAGAAAATGCTAAAGAAGCTCAAGGATGAGGGCCACAGAGTTCTCATTTTCTCCCAGGTAAGTGCAGGAAAAGTGCGATTCAGTATTTTCTCTTACATCCCCCATTTTGGATTCTTGTGCAGATGACCAAGATGTTGGATCTGCTGGAGGACTTTCTGGAGTTTGAAGGTTATAAATACGAGCGCATCGACGGCGGCATCACCGGAGGCCTGCGGCAGGAGGCCATCGACCGCTTCAATGGTGGGTTTTGCTCAGGACTCGGAAAGGAACCCAGCGGAGTGGAGGACGGTTGTCAGGCCAATGTGTCTTATAAATGGCTTGTGTTGGGTTGCAGCGCCGGGCGCTCAGCAGTTCTGCTTCCTGCTCTCAACCCGAGCCGGAGGTCTAGGAATCAATCTGGCCAGCGCGGACACCGTCATCATCTACGACTCAGACTGGAACCCTCACAATGACATCCAAGTGAGCCTGATTTATTTTGCAGAAAGGGAACCCTGCCTAGTCACAATTTGCTCTTTATAGCTATCATAGGCTCATAGGAAAGTAGTCATTTTTGTATTTTTGACTTGAATGAGCTCATATATAAGTATTTTGGGGTAGCACATTACATCCTTGCATTGTTTTTTTTTTGTACTTCTTTTCAGGCTTTCAGCAGAGCGCACCGCATCGGCCAGAACAGGAAGGTGATGATCTACCGATTTGTGACGAGGGGCTCGGTGGAGGAGAGGATCACTCAGGTGGCCAAGAGGAAGATGATGCTGACCCATCTGGTGGTGCGGCCCGGTCTGGGCTCCAAGACGGGCTCCATGTCCAAGCAGGAGCTGGACGACATCCTCAAGTTTGGCACGGAGGAGCTCTTTAAGGACGAGATGGAGGCGGCTCGCAACATGGGCGGTACATATTCTTAAATTCATACAACTTTTATAGAGAACCGCAGTAATCAATAAAACGCCGCCAAGCTTTATTATGTTGTCCAACAAGCTCAACGAAATATTTCGTCAGGCGACAACAAAGACGGCGAGGAGGGCAACGTGATCCACTACGATGACGACGCCATTTCCAAGCTACTGGACCGCAGCCAGGACGCCACGGAAGACACGGAGATCCAGAACATGAACGAGTACCTCAGCTCCTTCAAGGTGGCCCAATACGTGGTCAAAGAGGAGGACGGGGAGGTGAGGAACGACAATTTGTAGGGGCATAGGTCTAAAAAAATAGGGCGCTACGTTTAGCAAGACGTGTGTGCGCAGGAGGAGGTGGAGCGCGAGATTATCAAGCAGGAGGAGAACGTTGACCCGGACTATTGGGAGAAGCTCCTGCGTCACCACTACGAGCAGCAGCAGGAAGATCTGGCCCGCAACCTGGGCAAGGGCAAGCGCATCCGCAAACAAGTCAACTACAACGACACCACCCAGGAGGACCAAGGTAGGTGCCACTACCAAGCGAGGTTGACGCGCTTGGTGTTAGTGCCCGTCTTCGCGGCATGCTTCAGTCATGTGCGGGATGGACCACATCTTGGACCGTTCCAGTGGAACTGGAAATCTGGCACCACTCATGAACACTATTTGAAGTATTTTAAACGATGTATCAAATTTCTACTCCAAATGTTTTCAGTTTTTTTTTCCAAAGGGAGAAAATATTTTCTTGCTCGAGGTTGACGTTCCACTGGATTTGTCCCCACAAACGAAAGTGACATGCATGTACTGCAAGTTTGTCTTTGTTGTTCGATGCCATGAGGACGTCGCCTTGTCCTCTTTTAGCGCTGTAAACGAGTCCAGCTTAGCTTTTGCACTCTTGCATTTTCATACTGAAGACATTTCAATTGGCTTCCACGTCCAGAACAACCCAACGAGCGTTGTCTCTTTGAGTTGTTCAAACGCTAGGGCGCGCTTGCTGAGCTGGCCGGCGCGACGCCCCCAGGTGGCATCCGACGGAAGCGATGTACTGTGCTGTTTCTGATGTGTGGTGCTCAGAGTGGCAGGATGATGTTTCAGACAACCAGTCGGAGTACTCGGTGGGGTCCGAGGACGAGGACGAAGACTTCGAGGAGAGGCCGGAAGGTACCCTGCTCCTTTCATTTGCGACTGTCTGTTGTTGGTGTACCTAATGCAGTGTCCGGTCCGTGCTTACAACACGATAAAGTAATATTCAACTCTAACATGCTGCAAAGACTCTCCATAACATCTGCAAACAACCCAGGCTAAACTTGGGCTCTTTCAAATAAGTCAATTTGTAAAATATTTTAGTCACAAGGCGGGGGGGGGATGATGGAAATCATTTATCATTATCATTTTGATTTTATTGACTGTTTTTCTTTGTGGCAGGTGGGCGCCGACACTCTCGCCGCCATCTGAGGAATGACAAAGACAAGCCCTTGCCCCCCCTGCTGGCCCGAGTTGGCGGGAGCATTGAGGTAAAAACTAACCAATCTGTCAGTTGAAGTAAAAGTATTTGTCCCATCCTCTTTTTGGATTTTCTGCTAGATGTATCATCTGTTCATCAAGTTCGTTTCTAATTTGATTTAATAAGGGCAACCTTTCAGGGCCTATGGGAAAATGTAATGTATTGCTTATTTTATTTTATTTTTTAAGCTAATTTATTTGCCTTGCGTTGAGACAAAAGCTGAACTTTTTCATGTTAGATCTAGAGCAAATAGTTTTTCCCTGTGTATGTACGATGTGCATTGCTGTCCAGGTTCTGGGCTTCAACGCCCGGCAGAGGAAAGCCTTCCTGAACGCCATCATGCGCTGGGGCATGCCCCCGCAGGACGCCTTCACTTCCCACTGGATTGTGCGAGACCTGAGAGGCAAAAGCGAGCGCGAGTTCAGGTGAAACTTGCTCCATTGTGACTCAAATGAAAAACACACTTAATGTATTTTTTTTTCTTTAAACATGACCATGGTCCTCATTGTGTCTTCACCAGGGCCTACGTGTCTCTATTCATGCGACACCTGTGCGAGCCTGGCGCCGACGGAGCTGAGACGTTCGCTGACGGCGTCCCACGCGAGGGCCTGTCACGCCAGCACGTGCTCACCAGAATTGGAGTCATGTCGCTGGTCAGGAAAAAGGTCAACCATTCAGTTCTTGCAAACATAGCATGCCGTTGGTGTAGCCGTGAATGATTATTTGCCGTTGTTTACTTGGGAAGGTACAAGAGTTTGAGCACGTCAACGGAAAGTTGAGCTCGCCGGACCTGATCCCGATCGGCATGGAGCTGAAGAAACTGACCGAGAGTGTTTCGTCAGACCCCAACACCCCGCTGCAGGCCAGCCCGATCGCCACGCAGCCCGGCACCCCTGACCTGCCAGGTCAGCAAAAATGACCACATAGCAGATCTGAAAATGGCTGGATTGTGTCATTTCCAGATTGCCCTCGAATGCAACAAATGTCCTTTTGTGTATTTGTAGAAAAGACCGAGGGTCCCACTGAGGACAAGGACGCAGCTGAGCAAGACAGCAAGAAACAGTTGGAGCCAGAAGTGCGTCGTTTTCTTTCTTTCTTTCTTTTCTTTCTTTTTATCAAAATGTGACAGCATCATTTGTCACATCTGCACAGACTTGCATAGCGCCGACACATGCGCACGAAGAGGAGGAGGATGCGCACCGACGCCAGGAGAAGGACTCGGCGGACGGCGACGAGAGCATGGCGACCTCTGAGGAGAAAACGGGACGAGACGACAAGGAGGACAAACAGGCGGATGGGCCGGGCGGTCGGAACTCACCTACAAGTGAGACTCGGCCTACATGTGAGAGTCGGCCCAAAGACTCAGAAAAGCCTCCTGAGAGAGGAGAAAGCAAGGAGAAGGAGAGCAAAGCAGGTAGGTAGGCTGTGGACTGCTCCTCAAAATGACCACCTGCTATTAATTCATCGGTTGTGTGGTTCTTTCCAAAAAGGGCCGACCGAAATGTATTCTCTTAAGATCACAAGTTGTCTCTTTGTTCTTGTAAAGATTGCAAAAATGTTTCTTGGTTGAAAATACAACTCTGAATAAAGCCAGAGTGATTTTCCGTGTGTTGCCGGTGCAGATGAGGTGAAAAGCGAGGACACTGCCGCCGCAGCAGCTGCAGATGCTCGCCTAAACGGTGACAAAGACACAGTGGACGAAATGGAGGACGCCAGGAAGGAGGATAAGAACGGATTCAAGACCAAGTTCATGTTCAATATCGCCGATGGAGGCTTCACAGGTGACTTTGGATCGAAGGCAAAAAATAAAAAAGCTAAAACAGAAGCAAGTTTCTGCTCTTCACGCACGCTAATACGTGTCCCCGTCTCAGAGTTGCACACGCTGTGGCAGACGGAAGAGCGAGCGGCGCTGTCGTCCGGCAAGATGCCCGACATCTGGCACCGTCGCCACGACTACTGGCTGCTGGCGGGCATCGTCACGTATCCTTGAAAGTGGACTTCGGGGACGGGTGGGATTCGGATGCCTTTACGCACGCGTGTGGCCCCTTGACCGGAGAGCAGGCACGGTTACGCTCGCTGGCAGGATATCCAGAACGACCCACGCTACGCCATCCTCAATGAGCCCTTCAAGAGCGAGATGCACAAGGGCAACTACCTGGAGATGAAGAACAAGTTCCTGGCCCGCCGATTCAAGGCCAGTGGGGGAACAAACGGGTGGCGGAGATGCCGTGTGTGTTTCAACATGTGTTTCTGTGGTGCAGTTGCTGGAGCAGGCGCTGGTGATCGAGGAGCAGCTCCGGCGTGCCGCCTACCTCAACATGAGCCAAGACCCCGGGCATCCCGCCATGGCTCTCAACACGCGCTTCACCGAGGTGGAGTGTCTGGCCGAGTCCCACCAGCACCTGTCCAAAGAGTCCCTGGGTGGCAACAAGCCCGCCAACGCCGTGCTGCACAAAGGTCATTTTTTCACACTGATGCCGCTGCCTTCATCTTCGGGGGCAAATGGAATTTGAGAGTGTGCGTGTGTGCGCAGTGCTGAACCAGCTGGAGGAGCTGCTAAGTGACATGAAGGCCGATGTGACGCGGCTGCCAAACATGTTGTCCCGCATCCCACCCGTGTCGGCTCGACTGCAGATGTCTGAGCGCAGCATCCTAAGCCGCCTCACCAGCCGGGGCGGCGAGCCTCCGCCGCAGCAGGTGAGTGCTCCAACACTTTGGACTTAACACAGTTTCCCTCACGCTCTCTTTTTTCTTTTTTTGAAGCAGACTTTCAGCCAGGGAGGCTTCACATGCTCCCAGTTGTACGGAGGCACATTCGGGGGTGCATTCAGGGGACCCGGAGGGCAGCCCATGGTCAATTACAGTCAGATGCCTCTGGGGCCATACGTCAGTGGTAAGAAAAAGCATTTGTCATAAAATCACAGAAATGCTGAGCAAGCTTGGTGATGATTAAGATGTGTTCTTTTTTTTACTTTGTTTGTTTCTTTTGGTCCATCCGATATGAATCCGTGGACGGTTTTCTTTCAGTGTCCAACGGTCCTCCCAGCAGCCACCTGGACAAGAAGACCTTCGAGTCCCTGCGAGACGCGGCCACACCCGACCTGAAGTCCGGCAAAGCCAGCGACGTCATCTGCATTGAGGACTGAGACGCTCTCTCCTTTCATTTGATTTGTTTTTCTTTTCATTTTCAGACATATTGAATCTGAAGAATTGCACTTTTACCTTTGCAGAGGTTTTTTAACTTGATATTTTGACTGAAAAGCCTCAGACGAGATGTCAGGACTGAGGTAAAATGTGACTTTTTCCTCATTTTTTTCTCCCCAGTGGACGTTTGAGCACTGTCTGTGTTGTCATTGACCTAGTGTTGATTTTCTCAAAGTCTCTTCATGGATGCAGTAGAAGGCTGGAAGTGCGCCACCCCCTGGTCGCGATGGTCTTGACCTCACGTGGATGGCCAAATTAGCGACACCTGCAGGACCTTTGATGCATTGCAGCGTGTTACGCGTATGATACTGGTGATGTTTTCCATTTTTTCCAGCGTTTGTTGCACCCTCATTGAAACTGATTCATTTGCCTTTATTTGTGGGACTGTTATTCCGAGACTTTTTTTTTATATTTACATTTTCCCCTGCTCAAAAGATGCCTTTTGCTTGGTTTTGATTGTTTTAAGACTGCAATGGGACCATCAAAGCTATATTGTGTCCTCAGTTCTCCGTGAAAGTTTGTATTTGTGGTTTTGATAGGCTTAACACCCTAATTGGAAGCCCTGTCTTGAAAGCCAGGTGGTTTCAAGGCAGATATGGGAGCATCAAAGCTTAGTTTGGCTACACTCCTGGTTTTGTTGAATTCAAGTAGGATTTCTCTTTTCAAGGCTCGGAACCCTAACCCTGTATCCAAATCCCAACCCAATTGCCATCCAAGCTCAATTTTGGCTTCAGTCATCTCCAATCGTTTGTGGTTTTGTGTCAAATGGAGAATGTTGTCCAAGGCTTGCAACCATACCTTGAAATCCTAGTATGAGTTAGAAAACCCAAACTCAGAGGCTTTAAGACTGCAACCGGGCCATCACTTCTTGCCTCAGTCCTTCACAACCGTCAGTTGTTTCAACTTCAGCTGCAATCCTCACTCCTGTCTTCAAACCCTATTTTTTTGTCGCTAACCACAGTAAGGCGGCACCCCTAAGCCAGCTGGTTTCAAGACCACAATGGGTCCATCAAAGTTCAGCTCTGGCCTTGGTTCTAATTTTATGGTTTTGTGTCAGTTTGTCACATCAAGATGTAATGTAAAGACTTGAAACCCTAATCCTGTCTTGAAACCTTAAAATGAAGCTCAGTTTTGCTATACAATGACCATGGGCCCATGATTTTTACAATCTATTTCCACAATGCGTAAGATGTGTGTAACAAATGGAATGATGACCCCTTTGAGATGATTGTGACAGAAGGTCCGGTCAGATGACCTTCTGGAATTATTGTCCAGTTATGGATGTGTAAGAACCCCAATGCCCCCCCCCTGCCCCAAGCATACTATTTATTTCATGTGAAAACTGTGTTTGAAAGCATCTTTTTCTTTTTGCACTATTTGTTGTTTTTGTTGTTGTCGCAAACAACTGGTGTTGCGGACGAAACCTCAGAACCGTGTAAATAAAGCGTCAAAATTCAAATAAAAAATGAATGTCGGCCGCGCCGTCACCTCAAAGGGACATCAGCGACAACATATTCTGATCAAATGCAATCAAACTGGAGTCAGGATGAATGTACTGTCTACAAAAAACAAACAAAGCAAGACTTCAGTCTAATATTATAAATATTGCGTATGTACATGCTTCAAATGAACACGGCTTCAAAAGCTAGAAAAAAAAAAAGAAAGAAAAGACCTTGACGAGGCACCTTTTGTTGCAGCGAATGCACAGCTTCTGAAGCTTTTTCTATGGCGGTTCACTTTGGGGCTGGTGGGGCGTCCCGAGACGCGCAGGCACGTTCTTCTTCTGACTTGTGCTGTAAAGCGACTGGACGACAAAGTGAATGGTCATCTTTTGATTTGTACTGTGGATTTGTCTCATTGTGTTTTAATAAATCTTCCGATGACAGGTTTGTGCTTCTTGTTGGCTAATAGTGCTGAAGAAAAGGGGACATTTAATCAATTAATTAATTAATTAATTAATTAATTAATTGATCAATTCAGTCAGTCAGTCAGTCAGTCAGTCAGTCAGTCCTTCATTCATTCAGTCATTCGCTTCGTTCATTCATTTATTCATTCGCAATTTAATATATATATATATATATATAATACTAATTATTATATTATAATATTATATAATATATACCATTAATAATTTCATCCAGCAATAACAATACTAGGCTCGCGTAATTTATTATTTTCATTTGTTTGTATTATTTGTTTCTATATGATTGTAGTTATTACCATAAACCGTGAAGCTATTTCGTCACATTTTAAAATAAAAAAATATGTATAATTATCTTTGCAACTATGATGCATCAATTTATTAAATTTATTATTAGGCCACAGTGACAACACAAAAGTTATGGGAAAATAATGCACATAGACTTATGGTAAGATAAATCAAACGCTGGCAATAAAATCTTTACTTTCGCTTCTCTATGGTTGAATTTGAACTACAACTACCCCAAAACTTATAAATGTGAAGCGAAACGCGGAAGTGGCCGTAATTGGCCACAATTCCTTTCCACCCGCCTTCTTTGCCCCCTCAACCTCTGTCACAATTGGTCCAAACCCCTACCCCGACGCCTCCCATTGGCCACTTGCGTGGTTTTGACCTGCCTCGCCATTGGCCGGCGTCGCGTGAGAGCTCTCCCTCAGTAGCGGAGCTTTTGTGCGGCTGTCTGGGCAACAGCGCAGGGTCGCGGAAGGTGGGAGCAAGGAGGCGAAGCAAAGAAAGGACAGAAAGGGATGGAAACGGGGGCGAAAGCGCCGTTGAAAGGGCGGCGAGGGCTTTGCAGAGAGAGGCACGACGACGCACAACCGTAGCCGGCTAGCGAGGTGACGTATGAGCGAGGACAACTTGCCAGCAGGACGCCAAACAAGGAACCGCCAATGATGAGAAGTTGCATTTTGATGGGCGTTTAGCAGGAATAAAGCAAGCCAGAGGACGAAGAGGTGAGCCTTTTTTCTTTGCATTTTGCAGACGCAGAGGGAATCATTGATGGGGGTGGGAGTAGTGCTGGCTCGGTGGAGACTTGGGGGTCCAAGGGCCTCAGTTTGGGGGTAACGTTCCATCCATGAGAGGAGGATGAGACTTGTGGTGGCTTGACGCCTTTCAACAAGGCCTGCCTGCATGCACTACTCGGAGATGCCCTTGTAGTCCATTCAATTTCTTTGGGTGAGGCACGGGTTGCACCCTGTACTGGTCCCCAGCCAATCATGGGGTCACAAATAGACATGCATGCTTTCATTTTTAAGCAGCCGTTTCGGTCTCCTCTGAACAGAACATGCAAATCACAGATTGAAGAAATCAATGCTATTGGTAAAGTATAAATAACTCGCTGTCTATAATCATACCATGTTTAATTACAAACAAAATGAATAATTATGATATTGCAGCTGATTCTACATGACAGTGACAATGTGTGTCTGTCCCAGCTTGCTGCTGGCGAGAGAAGTGCTCCACAATCTGGACTGGTCGCCGGCCGGTCTCAGGTCACATGCAGTGCAAGGGCAAGGTCAACACCTTTGTCGTTTAGTACTGAAGACATTTGGGTTTCTCATCGAAAGGTCAATATTGGCTATGCTGTTTGTGCAAATAGCTCTTATGGTTTTTCCCTCTTCTTCCCAGCTTCAAAATGGTTTCGTTTTCTCCCACAGTCAACTCTTTGCTCTTCATGTTTGCCTAACAGCAAATGAAATATTTGTGCAATCGAACGTAAAGGCAAGTCACTTGTTGCAAGACTTGAAAAACCAAAGCTGTTCAGTTTTGAGTCACAAAGTAACACATCACAAAGTAAAAGCTATTACTCTAAACTTTCATTCATGTTATGATCCGAAACCCAAATGTCTTCAGTGTGCAACAAAAGCTAAGGAATTGAGAGCTTCCCCTCTGGAGACGGACGTCACGCTGTGTCTTTGGGGGTCCCGGGCTGGGAAATTAAAGAGGAAGAATTTACATTTCCTCCATCTTGAAGGGAGTGGGGGGCGCTGGGGGTGAACGGGCTGACTGTATGGCATTGTTGTCTTCTTAGTCACAGATTTTAGCCCGATCCATTCAGGCACCCCGGAAGCCCGCACATGCACGCAAAGGCCTCCTTTGAGAGGCTCGCTTGACAACAGCACCCGGCTGGGAAATATTGCACAACGGGGATGTGTGCCCGCTGCACAACAAGGAAAGGGAACACTGAGCCTCTGGTCTGGAAGACTTCCTGATGGATGGCAGGAGAGTGTGCCCGGGCTCCTTTTTTGCAGTTTGTCCCAATTCTGTTGAGCAGTCTCAGTTTTTTTTTTTTTGCAGTTTGTCCCAACTCTGTTGTTGAGCGGGTTTGCTCGTCCCCACCAAAGTCATCGAAACACGCCTTCGCCAAACATGCTTTTTGAATTAGGAACAAACAAATGCCAAATTTCAGAAAGTCTTTCCTAGATGAATAATTGTAGGCAATACAAGTTTTGTTTGATAACAATTATGTATAATGAGGATATTGATTTAGCTTGCCTCATATGGTTTGTTTGTGTTGACTATTCGGAGCGTCCAATCAGAAGGGGGCATGTTTGCTATGATATGATGTCTCTCAGCATTTGTTATCTCTAGACCAAAACCATATCCTGCTTTGTTTACTCTCTATGATCTTCCAAGCGTTTCCAATGAGTCTCAATTCACTCATTGTGACTCAGGGTTATTTTATGCAACAGGCGTTGTGTGTAAATCTTCTCGGGAGTCTGTGAGCTCCAGAAGCCTCCCACTCAGGTTAATAAGTCTTGGACTGCCAACCAAAAACATTTTGGGCCCGTCCCCAAGGACCCGGGGTTTGCTAAATAATCTTTTTCAAGATCGGAAGTCTTCAGACAAAGCGGAAGGAAACGCTGCAGGATCATCAGCTCCCTGCAGCGTTTTTGGAGCCTCGTCTTGCGTAGTCGCTTACCCCGAGTAAAATCTAAAAAATTGCATTTCCTCGTCTCTGCTCACCCCCGCTTGTGTTTTGATCGGTGCTCTCATTTATTCTTAGACAAGACTTTTACGGTCACTTGGTGCACTCTCGCTTTTTTGTGCGTCTGATGGCAGATTTACAGTTGTTTGCAAAGTCTTAAGTGCTCCTCACGTATTTCAAGCGGCCCAGTAAACTGCTGCTTTCAACCAGGCTCGTGTTGCTACCGGCAATGGCATCGGTGCAATCGGCGTTGCCACTAATTTCGATTGCTTTGGTCCATTTGGCAATCCTACTCCAGTTGGTTCATTGGTCACTCCACTCAATACCACCTTTGCTCAACAGTGGGGGGATTTTTTTTTGTATGTAGGTCAGGAGATGGGTGTGTAGGAGTCAGTTTCATCTGCATTATGTCATCTTAACCCCCCCCCCCCAAGAAGAAGAATAGCATTTTCTCTGTTCACGCCCGGCCTCTTTGTTTTGTCCAAACTGGAGTCCTTTTATGACTCATCCAAAAACCTTTCATCCCACAAAATCTGCACGGACTACCTGTCAGGTTGGTTCTTCAAGCCTAACCGAGAACCTGGATGAATTTTAACACTATTTTTTTGTGCATCAAGTCATGTCAATCACTCGTGGATTTTTGCTATCGTAACATTAATATAGGGGAGCGATCACAAAATCAAAGTTTTCATGTGTCACTTGTCAGAGAAAAATATACGTTTGCAAAAATAAGCCTGTATGCAGGCTGAATTGGACTGGAAGGCGTCAGTTGCTTTTTAATGCAAACATATCCATAACAGCAGTCACACCTCACGCACATTCCACTGCAGGCTAAGGCGGTGCGTCCCGGCAAAAAACATCCAGAAATTAGTCAGCGAGACTCGGGTTGCGAGGACATGCCAGAGCTCGTCGTCAAAAGCCAAACTGACTGCATTGTGTAAATCGGAGATGAAAGCAGTCAAGAAACCTCAATGATGCCTTCACCCCAAAAAAAGTTAGCTGGCTAGCTGGCTAGATTGATTCTGTAGATAAGTAGATATACTCAGGGCTGTTGTTTATTTAACTTTTTACAATTATTTAATATTCACCTCCAAGGTCTGGTCAGACTTCAGCTTGGTTTCATTCCCGGTCGCTATGGCAACCAAGCTACAATGTTCCCGTGACGTTCTAGCTCCTAGGTGATATTTTTCTTGGTCCAAGTATGTATACTCAGGAAGCACTGACCTAAAGTGTCATCCATTCATCTGTCCATCCGTTCATCATCCGTCCCCTGTGGAACACCACATGACATCACGCAAAAATGAAACCTTACAAAACAAAATGGCATGAAGAAAAGCCTTGCTCATGGGCAGTGTTCAGGAAACAGACTACCTGTAGCGGTCTACCTGCAACTACATTACATATTTGGTCATATTTGTGAGGATTGAAGTCTTCCATCCTCCACCCCACTAAGCCAAAAGCTGGTTATGCTTTTATTTTGGACTTTTCTTTCAGCCGTTGTCCCACGAACAGGAAGTGTCCTTCTACTTTGACACGAGAAGCGTCAAAGCACACAGCTCGCAGCCGTGGCCCAAATGACCTGTGAGCGAATGAGCAAGCACGGTGACGAGTGAAGAAACAATGCTTTGCTGCAGGCCCATCCGAGGTTTTCTCCCCACAGAAGGCTCATTGTTGCTGGCTGGGGGCAGCGAGCGGGCCGGCTGGACAAAACCGGAGGATGAGACCAGCCGTGGAATCTCCTCTGCTTGTAAACAGAAAACATTTTTGAAGGCGCTTGCACGCTTTGCTTCGTCGGCTTTCAATTGATTGAAAAATATGCACGGCCGGGGATTCCAAATTCAAAAACGGCATCGTCGAAAAGCAATGGTGAGATGTAATGAGATGGTGACAAACATTTAGATGCTGACGACAACTTTTTTTTTTTTAAATTTTGGACAATTGACACGTCGTTCTGGCCTGCTGGAGCCCGAGAATGTGTGGGTAAGGGAGGCGCTGATTAAAATGCAAAGCAGATGTGACGGTCTCACTGGGCGCTATGTTAACATGAGCAGAGAGGTTGTCGCATAAAATCACTGTTTTGTAGAGCTGAGAAACAATTAGCCTGCGTATCTTGAAACTGTAAACTGGAGCTCAAATGTACGATTTAATCACAAGCCTTGATTTATGTGCTGCTTTGTTGAAGGAACATGATTTCATTGCCATTGGGGTCAATGTTTCATTGTCCTTTAGCACCTCATAAACTAGTTACTGTGGTTAAGCATCCTGTGATGTGGTGAGCCAAATTGACCCATTCTCAAGTTTTAAAATGGAAGAGAAAACAAAAAAAACAGTCCTATTCTTTTATTACCCTCATTTACTTTAAATGTATTTATATTTTTAAATTTCTTCAATTTTTTTTAAATTTAATATCTATTTAAAAAAAATCTTTAATTTTCTTTAAATTCCAACATCATATTAAGAGAATTGTTTTAAATGAAACAAAATGCGTCATGATTTGTTTGTGTAAATATATATTTTTAAATTTCTTCACATTTGTTCAAATTTAATTTAATTTTTTAAAACGTTTTTTTTCTTTAATTTTCTTTAAATTCCAACATCATCGTATTAAGAGAATTTTTTTAAATGAAACAAAATGCGTCATGATTTGTTTGGCACACCCTGTCTATTTTTTATCGACTAATCACGCAGCAGTTCACGCTGACCCTTGAATATTTTTGTTGCAGCAAAAGCAAACATACTGTAAGTGGAGGGCTCGAACTGTAAAAGCAGTCCAGGCACATTTCCTCTATTTTACTACCCACAGAAGTAACAATTCCTTTCGACCGATGGACGACGTGGTCGGACGCTGTGGCCGCGGGGGGGAGACACACACGTCTTAATTAATCCGCCCCTAAGCCGCCTTCGGACCTTTTGATTTAGCAGACAGACTTGCGAACCACCATATGTCACACCAGTTTTGCTCTTTTTATACTCTTACTGCTTCCGCATTTTGTTTGGATTTACTGGCCCCCAAAGCTTCTGCATCAACATCTCGCTGGCAGTTGTGTAATGTTTTTAATAGGCCATTTTATCTCAAAGGCATTATATATGATTTTGTTAAGAAGCTTAGGACATTCCGGCCCCCGCAATCTGTCTGCCTCATTCCCTCTACCCAGTTAAGTCTTATCACAAATGATAGAAATAATAGTTTTCTTCCTGTTTCGCTGCCCGCAATGGTGACGGTGAACATTTCCTTCCGCAGTGAAAATCTGGCAAAGCAACGAGTCTTTGGAATATAAGGCCTAATTTTGTCGTTTTAATGAGACACTCTCAGTAATTTCTTTTTGTGCTGACCAAGGTAAAAATGGCTTCCAACGTTTGATCTTCCTAAATGTCTTCTTTAGGAGCCATGTCCACCGCCTTGTCTCATCAACCGCCAAAGCAGGACAAGGAGGTGGTGGAGGAGGAGGAGGAGGAGGAGGAGGAGCAAGGCGAGGAGTTTGTTTTTGACGACAGTGAGGACGAGGAGAAGCCCCCCGGAGACGGTCACCGGCTTCAATTGTCAGGTCCGGAAGTCCTTAAGACGTGCGAGGACGCGCCGCGGGACGTCAATGACGTCACGCCACAGGAAGGAAGCAGCGGCAAGGAAGGTGAGACATTCCTTACCGGCATTTCGGACCTTCCAGAGAGGGCTCGGCTCCTGTTGACTCTCTTCCAAGTGTTTGGCAAAATATGAACCTTCGGAATTTTGTATCGTTTGATTCCTGGCACGAACCGTCATTCTGTTTCGCATTTTCCTGTTTTGTGTTGTGACTTTGGTGACGCAAGGGGGAATTCTAATCAAGTGTAATGGGGCTCCTGTTATGTAAGAAGAAGAGTTTTCAAATCACCCACGTTTACGCCTCGGGCTCGTGACACTAGTTTAACCCGCCGTTACCTTTGTCGGACGCAGTAAAGTCGCACATGTCCGACCCTGGTCCCGCTTTACGACCCGACTCGAAATAAGCGTCTGCAATCACTTAGCAACACCGAGCACCTCCTGGGGATGCTTTGGCCTCCCGCGCAATGTTGCACATGTTTCGGCCAAGAACGCAAATCAAAACCAGATGGCTGACATCATTGCAGTTTTGCAAGTCTCGTAAGATGGAAGGCCCCGGTGAGAATTGATCTCGCACGACCATGCAGTGGTTCAAATGAGTGGTGTAATCACTGAGCCTCAGCCTCCCCCCCCGAGTTGTCACCGCGACCATCAAAACAGCTCTCAAAATATCTGTTGACGAGCCAAAATTGAAAATACATCACCAACGCGGAAATGGAGAAAATGAGCAATAAGTGCTTCTTCTTGTTTTGATGGTTCTTTGAGAAGCTAGCAGTGAGAGTAGCGATAGAAAACTGGTTTACTAGACCAACCGCTGAGCTACCAGGCCACGTGTTGACCCTCAAAAAAGCAAATTAATCTGGTTCTGGCCTACATCCTTTTATCCAGATCATGCTTAACATTGCCACTTTGACCACCAAGTCCAAACGAAGCCCCGAGTACATCTGCAAAACGCTGAAATAATCCAGAAACACAACAATGCCACAAAATTGCCAAACCACGTTGACTCAGTCAAGGTTGTCATTCTTCTTGCTTTCATTAATGCCTCTTTCTCTTTTTGACAGATGTTCCAGGTGCCGATTCAGCTCGTGGGTAAGTTGCTATCACATCCCAGAGATGCTTTCGAACAACGGTAAAGTCGAGACGTACTTTAAATGACTTTAAATTTGAGTTGTGATCACGATGACTCCCGTGGTCGCTTCATATTGACCCCCCCCCCCGCCCACCTGTCCCGGTTGCCCCAAAATGTGGCCTTCTAGGAAGTGTGCTCAGAAACCTTTACTCTCGTAGGCAGGATTCCTGTGGACTTTCCTGTGCTAGGAAAACTGGCCCAGGTGCAAGTCGATTTGGGTGTAGTCTTGTTTCCCACTTTAGTGGGTACCACCTAGACCGTTTTGTGCACACTTTGGTTCTCTTTTTGTTCAAATGTATATATTTTGGATTGATGTCATTTGTAATTCTAAAAATTGTGATTGAAAACTACTGCATATAGTACTCAGTGGTCAAGATGTCACGTTAAATAGTTTTTTTTTCCAGGCGTGGCTAAAACAGCGGCCAGTTTGGCATCCAACGTGAGTCCACAGTGCTGAACGAGATAATAATTTCGAGCTAGCATGTGCTTTGTTATTATCCTGAAGATTTATGGAGCATCACAGAGAAGAAATGTCTCTGGAGCCTGCTTCTATTTCATGTTCTCAGGTGGCCCAACAACATTAGCGATAGTGTACAATACAAAATAATTATAAAATACACGAATGAAAGGTACAATAAAATCAAATACAATAAAATAAAAATAAAACTTTGCTAGAACTTTTCACCTATTTTATTTCTCACACTGTTTGCTAATGTCAGCAAGCCTGCGAGATTGTCGAGCTACCTCATCAGCTAACAGTTTTGCCCCCATTTTGAGTTTATTTGTGCTGCTTTATTTGCTTATCACCACTCAGTATGGCGAAACTTCTTCCTGTTTACATTCTTGTGTCTAATAAGAGAGTGAGGTCACAGGGTACTTTGGAATTTTACTGAAGAGCAAGGCGAGAAACAGACTTTGTTTACAAACATGATTGGAACCGGAGACAACATCTCATTTTCTTTCCCAAGAAAAACAGACTTTGATTCGCTGCTGTCTACAATTTCAAATGTACATAGCGAGTTGCTGGTTTCATTTAGTCAAGCTAGTTCTGTGCAGGACATTAATAGAGGAGTGGCGTGTATATCCATGCAGACCCAAGTTTTGGTGCCTACAAGCCCAAAAAGTTTGTTAGTAATTGAGCATAACGTGATGAATTTATGCTATATGTAAATGCGAGGGCTGCACAGGGCCCAGTGTGTGTGCGAGTGCATTTGCGTGTGTGTGTGAGGAGTCACGACAAGGTCCTGACTATTTCTTGTGCAGGAATAATTTCTGCAGAGTCCACAATTTCTGCGTTGCCTCAGTCAATAAGTTGAGCTCTAAAAACGGTGAGCTATCAATAGCAACTTCCCACCATGGAGGTGTCAAGAGTGTCAGCACTTTTAGGAAAAATATTACATTACTTTCCTTTTGTTATTGTCGATATATTTCTCCCCCTTTTTTAATATAGCCGTTACTAAAGGCAGCGTTCCTCTTGTTCCTTAAGGCCAACATTTACTTTTGTTCCTTCTTTTTTACACGCTGACGGATAGTCTTCACGAAGCCCACCAAGAGGCAACCATGACAACTGAGTGCGACTTTATTTTTCAGCACTTTATCTCCACCTTGGCTCTCTTTCTAGTTCACGCTCCTCCCGGGAAGCTCCTTTCAAGTGCGTTTATCTTTCACGTAAAGCCCTCCCGTCACCTTGGCTCCATGTGCTGCATAAGCAAAAGAATTAGCTAGTAGGTACCATGAAGAAGTAATTTTGTAGACTGGGAGAATGGATAATGACAGTGAAAATTCATTTTTACGTTTCTACTCAAGTATCTTTCAGTTTGTACTTGGTTACTTTCCCTAAAGTAAAGGATTTGAATCATTCATTTTACGCAGGTGGATATTACGCGATAGTTTCAGCAAAGCTCACAAAGCCCAAATGATCGCCTCCTGTCACCTCATATTTATCTACTGTCGAGTCGTAATGAGCCTTGTAAGTAATTTAAAACAAAAATCACTTAGACGTCCCCTTTAAGTGGAGCGTGTGAGTACTTTTGCCACCTCTGTTTCCACTCCATTGCAGGAGTGGTTCAAAGAGAGGAGATGTCAGTTGATGGGTCTCAGGCCTCCAAAATGTGCAGCACTCCCTGCTGGAGGCCAGGGGGCAGCACAGGAGGAAGGGCGGCGGGCTTAAGAAAAACAGATGGAAGTCTGAGGGATTTCACATCCACTTTGGGCCAGAGTCGGCGATATTTGCACTGGCCGAGAGATTCTCACGCCCTCTCCTCCATAAGCTCCCCGCTCTGCAGACAGGCAGTGTTTGAGTTTAAACAGGAAAATATTTGCCCTATGTTGTAATGTGTTTAGAAAACAGTTAATAATTGGTTAAAAATTGGTCTCGTTTTGCCCAAAAACTAATATCGGCCGATTAAATGAATAATATATATTATTCATTATACTGTAAACATTTTTGAGGGGAGTTAATCTCTTGTTTTTTTTTTTTTTACTGTTGGCCTCACTGTGCTGATGTTGTGGCATCTCGCAGGGCCCCTGCAGCAGTCGAGCCAATAACGCTGGAGCAGGATTTGGGAGGCGGCCATGCGCAAACCGAGAAGGAAAGCTCCGGGGACACGCCCGAAGGTACGCGTCGGAATGACTTTGACAACGGGAAGTATCGCCGCCGTAGATTAAAGCCGAGCTCACCTCAGGAATCGAGTTCATTCCGACATTTGGCTTGGATTGTTAAAGCGGCTGCGGGCGACAACGCGGTGACGCGGGCGGCAGGGGAGCTTGATCTTAAATGGAGGCAGCGCTTCTCACGCTTGATTGATTTCTCCAGCCAGAAATAGGCAGTGGTTTCTATCAAACTACGTAATCCTCTGTCACCGCGCAAACCTGAGCCCAATCCGATTACGACGGGGTGAGGATCAATTGCAAAACATTTCTGTGCGAGACAACTGCAAAGAAAAAGTTGCCTTGGAAACGAGAATTCCAATACAAATCGGTATTTTCATCAAATTCATTTTAGCTGACTGTTGTTGGTCTGCTGGATACTTCCAGGCTACATTAGCAACACTTTGTACTTGATTTCACATATTTTTTTAAAATATTTTTCTTTTACAGTATTGATCAGAATACCGTGTTCAGGGTTGTTAGGTTGCACCGAGCATGATTGTACTTTCTTTGACTTAAATTCCCTGCTTCGTGCAAGAGCCATTTTCCCTCCAAATGCTTTGAAGGCTCACACTCGATAGCTGCAGTCGTTGTTTTCCCCCGGCAGCACAAACGTTGGTGTTGGTAATCCTCTTTTGTTTTTTGGTAGGAAAAACAGCAGCTTTTTTTTTTTGCAGGGAGCTGCCTTGGAAATCGGCTGAGTAATCCGTGAAGGAATAGACTTTTCTAATCAGATAAATAGAAAACAATGATTACGTCTGTTGGGCGGCTCAGGAGAAAAGCCACGCAGACAAATGACAAATCGATGAATGCTTAGCGGGCTAAATTTGGCTCGTAGTGACGAGGAGTTAAGACGCCTTGCAACGTGCGACAAAATTAATGGATTATTTTTATTTTTTTTCCCTTGATAGTGGTGAGAGTAGTAGGTCTCAAAACAATCACTGCTCACGTACTTTCATTGCAACACATTTGCATGTATTTTTAAATTTTCTGAGGTGAAATTGTCACTTAATCGTAATATGCATACATGTCTCCACCAGCCACACGTGAGGTCGAGGTTGACGTCATCTATGACGACGTACCGTGCGAGGAACCCCTCTCCCCCGATGAAGGTGCGTGCAAGATGATTCCACCTGGAACCTCATGTGGGATTTATTTTTTGATACCAATGGGTGTGCGGTCCGTAGATACGCTCTACGAGGACGTTCAGCGGGACTCGTACGCTCCATCCAGTGCAGGCACCGGATGGAGCTCCAGCGAGTTTGAGAGCTATGATGAGCAGTCGGACGGCGAGAGCAAAATGCCTACACGCAGCAAGGTAAATTACACTCGGTTACATCTGCCAAGCAGCCCGAGCTGTTGCTGGGAGTTCTTCATACGTCCCCTCAACCAATTCTGCAATGTTAATAGTGTTGGGGATTCATCTTTGTTTTTTTTTAAGTCACTTTCTAAGTTGTGATTGTTTTTTTGGGCCGGTGTTTGGTGAATTTTGCCAATTTACAAACATATCCCAACGACATCTGTTCCTCTTTCATCCACTGGACGGCGCTGTGGCCACATCTCACCACCTGGCCTGTGCTCTATGTAATCTACTAATATGAGGGAGGTTATGCTTTTTTTTTTTTTTTTACCCAGCTGCGTGCAAGAGTTTGTTATTCAAGGGACGCTCAATCGATGGCAGCGCGAAGAGGGGGAAACAAAAGCGTGATATATGTAGACACAGAATGACTTGCTCAGGTAATTAAAGTGCGGGGGCCTTTGGGAAAGTCTGTGCACTTTTCAGTCTGCTGAAGAGCTGACTTTAAGAAGAAATGCTGGAGTAATTACTGAGGAAACATTAACTATTAGGTTTTGTAGTTCCATAACACATTGCTTTTAATTTGTTTCACCCAATTAGTTTTTTTTTTTCCCCCTTTCCTTTTTTTTTTTGCTTTCCCACTGTGGAACTGCGGGGCTTGATTTTTCTTTTACTTTCACACTTGACCCTTTTTGACGGCTCTCATAAATCAAACTCCCCGAAACACATTAACTGCTCCTTGCTTTCACTCCTTGTCACTCTTCTGACTCCCGTTTTGGTTCGCGTTGATCATTTGCGTCGCTGCCACCCTCCTTTGCCCTCTTTTTTCCGGCTGCCTCCCCATTGTTTTTCCTTAACGCTGACTCGCCACCCCCTTGCCTCACCTGTAGCTGTCCCCCGAAGTGCGGCGACTGAGGGAGCGCTGCGCCCGGACCAAGCGTGAGCTGGCTATCAAGCTGTCTGGCAAGCACAACTATGACCTCAAGGTATCTCCCATGTGTGTTTACGTGTTTGCCAACAGGCTCTGCTGACTCTCGGGCCATACTCATCCTTTCCTGGACGTCACAGAGACCTTGTCTTTGTCATGTCTATTGTAGTTCTAAAAAATGAGTGTAATTCGACGACTGAAGTGATAACTGCTAGTCGGTTCAAAATGCATGCTGGCTACCAATCCAAGCATCTGCCATATGTGTTTTTTTTTTTTAAAGCCAAAATATCTGAAAGTTGAATTGTAGAAATAATTATAACTTGAGTGGAGAGGCAGGGGGTGCTCCCATTTATTTCAGCTGCTTGTGCTTGCAACTCATCCTATTGTACCGTTAAATATGAAAATGTCATTGTTGAATGCTATATTTTTTTGGGGGGCATTTTCTAACCGCTTTCTAACAATCTTTTAATGCACGACCTACTTGTCGTGGCGTGTCATCTAAAAATATGACAATGATGTGATGCGTAGTGTATTCTGGGCCCCACGCGGGGTCGGTTTGCCAGGCTCAGGGGTGGACTCTGACACACTCGTCCTCAGACGTGACTCTCCCTGCACCGCCATCATCTCGTTCACCGGTCTGATTAGGACTCGCGGGGGAGCCGCCAGATGTCGAGATTCCCACCATGATCACGTCCTGTTAGTAGGCCATGGAGCCAATGACAGAGCTCTGATGACCCCCTCCCCTTGCACCCCCAACCAGGTGCAGCAGCTCATGAAGGCGGCCAGAAGCAACACCAAGGATGGACTTGAAAAGACCAGAATGGCTGTTATGCGCAAAGTCTCCTTCCTTCACCGGAAAGACCCCATCGGTAACCTACTTAAATATCTTTCTTTTGAGCTTTAGCCTTGACTAGTAGCTTTTAACTGTTCACTATTCAGCAGCCCTCTAGTCTTGGTGGGGCCCATCGTTTTTCTTTATTAACCATTCAGGTGACCTTTTAAATCCTTTATCATTCTTAACTATTTATACAAGTTAAAAGACAAGGTTGAACACTTTATCAGATTTTGAATTAAGCCTGTGTGGCTTTTTGCGGGTTGTATTGATTTAAAGTTGAAAATTCAAGAACGAAGACACACAAAGGTCCAAAAGTGGGCGAGAACATTTCAAATCCTTTTTCTCTTAATAGTCACCCTCACAAATATTAAGGAAAATAAAATTTTAATAAATTGGAAATAATCATATACATTAAGATTATTATTCAGTTAAGTCTGTTGCTTATCTTTTTTCCCCCACTTGTGTGTTTGTGGCGACAGTTGAAGAGGACGACGCGGGCTACCTCGATGTGGTGATATCGGACGTGACGCATCCGCCGCCGCAGCTGAGCGCCATGCCGGAGGGCCTGACCTGCCACCAGGTTACGATTTTAAAACTATCATCCTCCTCTACCTGTCGCCGCACGGTGATATGCTCTAGCATCCGTAAGCCGCAGCCCCGTGCCGCCGCGCCATCTCATCCTCTCATCCCTGTTGTCTTTGCAGGTTGTCAGGCGCCACATTCTGGGCTCCATCATCCAGAGCGAGCGCAGCTACCTGGAGTCCCTGCGGAGGATCCTGCAGGTGAGCATGGGGCCTCTCCACTGCCACATGCAACCGAGACCTGTCATGTGATTAATGGGATCGCTCCTCTTGCCAGTTATTCGTCATTACCTCCACCTTGAACAGTAGTGCGAGATCAAAGATTTCATTCAGCCGTGGGAACGCACACTTGCTATTAATGCAGTCTCTGCTCTCACTTGTTATTAATTACGACCGCCGCCTCGTGCAGTAGAAATGAACAGAACGACTAGAAATAATATACGGAGTCAAATAAAAAAAAAAAAGTCCATAGCACATTCGATCACCTGGGAGCTTATGTGCTCGTGTCCTACAACTAACACAATCGCTCCTCTTGACAGTTGTTCATGATAGCCGGCGCCTCGCACAATAGAAATCAAACACGAGACAATCCCGTGACAGCTTTATGAGTGATTGTTCACGCGGGACAAACAAACAACACAGCCAGATGGGATGCTTTGCAATGTGCAGCTCGCTGGAAAAATGTCTGTCTTGTCACAACGTCCAGTCGAGTGGTAAAAGGCGGCTTGTCCACAAGCCCAATTAGACACTGAAGGTTGTGACGTTCTTCACTGCTGGATGGATTTTTCGGGAGGGGGTGGATGCGGACGAAAACAAAAAAAGCGACCACCTGGCACACATGTCCACTTGAAGACATGTGCCAGCAGGCTCCTTCTCGGAGGCTTTAGCAACATCTCAGTGAGTCCTCACGCCTCGCTCACCTTTTTACTTCTAAACAAGTTGAAATCACTCAGCTTCACTTTTCTCCTCGTCTTGTGTTCAGTAGAAGAGTCACAACTCTTTGCTTTCGTTCGCTAAACTAATGGGCGCTTGTATATTTGATGCCAAGTTCAGTAGATCAGTCACTTGAAAATCTCCCGGAATTCCCGATGGCCACCACGTTCCCCGATCGGAGGGAAACATGAACGTGATGGGTGTCTTCACATAGATGAGCATCGCAGACTGACTGATTTCACTTGCTACTCTGTGTGTGTAGGATTACCACAAACCTCTGCTGGAAGCCGAGCCTCGCATCCTGAGCCCTCGCAAGATCCGGCCCATATTCCACAGAGTCCGGGAGATCACCCATTGCCATTCCATGTTCCAGATCGCGCTGGCGTCGCGCGTGGCCGAATGGGACAGCTGCGAGAAAATCGGAGACTTGTTCGTCGCCTCGGTCAGTATGAGAAGCTGTCTTTCCGTTCTCAGTGAATAATGCATGGCTGGCTCGGGTGACCCTCCACCCGAATGAGCACAAATGGTATCGATGCCTGAGGTTTGAGCTGAGTCACTATCTGACTCTCATACAGCATCCCTGTTGCTAACCAAAACAGGGGCACCTTCTCGACTCTGTGCAATGTTGTGGGTGCTATTTATTTTCCTGCGTTAATGAAAAAGCGTCCGTGATAACTTCTCAAAAGTAAGCATTACTTGCACTGAGGAGGCTTGGTTATTTGTTTGCACTCGCCGTGCTCGCTCGCTCTCTTTCTTTCTCTCTCTCGCTCTCTCTCTTTCGCTCACTCTCTCTCGCTCTCTCTTTTCAGTTCAAGTGAGCTGCAGGAGTTTGATTGAGAAAATTGGCAAAGGTGGGGGGCTTGCATTGTGGCCCCAAAATGAACGTGTTCAGCAGGACTTTTTTTTATTGTGCAGCTCCGCAGCCATTATCTCTACTCATTTGTCCATCAGCGCCATGGGGTCCAGCCTCTAATTCTCTGCCGGGCATCACGCAGTGTTGCTTTATTGCTGTCCGCAGACCGAGTGCCAAATGAGGCCTCGGTGGAAAAGAAAAGAAAAGAAAGTGTAGGATGGGATTGACCTTTCTTTTCATCCAGGAAGAAAGCGCAAGGAAAGCATTGCAAATACGTAGAGTATGTGAGTAGATTTTTCAGGGACTTTATATTCTGTCAACTTTTTTTCTTTTTCTAGCCTTTCTTGCTTTGTCAAAATAGACTATGATGTAAAAAAGATGTTAATGGAGCGAGGGCAAGTCAACCACTGTTGAGAATAATCCCCATCCATGGTTTTTAGAGCTTTTTTTTTTTTATTATAATCATGATAGCTAAAAATGATTCACGGTGAACGTGTTGCCACCAACTTCAAAGTGAATCATTCTAATCATTCGCTAATTTAAGCAAAGCTGGGAGAACATGTCAGTAATAGTTCTTAAACAACAACACGCCACATGTATCTTTTTTTTTTCTTCCTTTCAACATATGCCCCGAATGAATTAAACTCATAAATCGCATGAAGTTCAGTGTGAAAGCACCTTTGCCAGAGTGAAGAGAGTAAACACTGCTCAAGCCGCTTTGCTCCTCGGTGTGTCCTCAGTTCTCCAAGTCCATGGTGCTGGATGTCTACAGTGACTACGTGAACAACTTCACCAACGCCATGGCGCTCATTAAAAAGGCCTGCCTGTCCAAACCAGCCTTTCTGGAATTCCTCAAGGTGAGCTTTGGTTTTACACGCCATTTTTCCCCTCAAATGAAGATGTGTTGTTTGTTTTCCTCAGCGACGTTTTGGGCTGATTGTGACTCGTCTCTCGTGCCCCCAAGGGTGGTGGCCCTTTAATAATGCATACGTCTTGGCTTTGGAAGAAGACAATCGAATACTTTTCACAACTTACCTTTTTATGTGTTTTATAAATGTCCCGCTCTTGTGAAAATAGGTCCTATTAGATGTAGGCACATTTTATGGTTTGGGGATATCTACTCCATTTTCTCAAATTGCAGCCAGGGGCAGTTTATTTACTAGGAAGCAGCAGCGGGTGTTTATTTGACACAGGTCGACGGAGAACGGTTACTTCCGTGTTACGGTGGGAAATGTCTTACTGCCTCATATTATTCCCTTTTTGGCTCCCTTTATTACTAATTACAGTCCATAAAAGTAGTTTAGATGGAGTCAAAGTGAACAAAATGAAGCTAAGCAATCCATGTGTGTTACTTTGCTTGTGTCACGGCCCTGGGTTGAAACCGTTGAACTACAGCGCAATTGAGAATATTCGCACCGGCTGCACAAAAGTCAGCCATGTGAGTCACTACGCTTTTTTTTTTTTTTGCTTCTAATGCTGGCTTCAAAGTGTACAGATGAAAGGGCGTGACGTCGCTTGCAGACTGAAGCAACAGCCGTTATCTCTCTGGTGGTGAACAAGTCACATGATCTGACTCCGAAATTGTACGTGCTTGAAAAACTTGACTTTGAGTTGAACTACATGAGTTATCCTCGGAGCATTTTCACCAGAGAGTGCCTTTATTTATTTTTTACAGAAATACTTCCTGTGTCATTTGCACAAACCAGGCAACGCTGTGACCCGCAATGCCTTTTGTACTGCTGAGTGAATTTGTGAGGAGCAAACCAAAAATAGATGGAGGCTAGACATATTAGTTGCTAATGCCCCCCCACTCCCTCCACCATCATTCCCTTTCTACAGCTCCACCACTCTTACTGATCCTCCAAGGAGAGGACCACTCAAGCTAATGGTGGCAGAGGAACATTAGCACCTTGTAATTTCCATGGCGTCAAGCCGCATCACTTGGATTCTCCTGTCGCCCGGCCACCTGGAAGTGACAGCGCAAAGAATAACAAATCATAAAGGAACCCCGCCGGGGGTCCGCACTACCATTTGCCGGCTGGCGGCTGTGACTCCGCTTGATGCCTCCCACAAATGATTACTGGAGGCAGGATTACTGCAGGTGCTGCGTTTTGTATCCGTAGAGAAATTCAGGTCCTGTCCTCAATGTTCAGTCAGGTGGTGTATATTATTGTGCCAGTCATTCCCGGCCATCTCTGTGAAGCCTCTGAGCTTTGAGCATCACTGGCCTGATTAAGAAATTGCAATGTCCTTAATCACAGCCGCTTATGTATTTTCTATTATTCATAGCATTTTGAATTATTGAGAAGCGTCTCCACTAGTGGAATTGAACGGATTCTCCAGCTTCCATCTTTAGTCATACCCCAATAAGCCGTAGGCTTTTCACAAATTCACCCCAAGGAAGTGTTTTGGAATGACATGGCTCGACTATTTGAGATCTTGACAGTATGACTCGAAGGGGTTATGTGGAGCCTGGGTGGCTGTCTTCGATGCATGAGAATATGATTTGGGATTAACGCTGTTTTATAGTTTGTTTTATCGTTTTGGTTGAAGGTATTAATATAGGCAAACGATTACTCATGTAGAGCAGCAGGTCATCGATTTTCTGTCAATGACAATGTGCCGTTGTGCCCTCCTCTCCCCCTTGGGTCCTGCCCTCTGCAGAAGAAGCAGGCGTCCAGCTTGGACCGCATCACGCTCTATGGACTGATGGTGAAGCCCATTCAGCGATTCCCCCAATTCATATTACTTCTGCAGGTAGGCAGTGAATAAAGTGTGCGCTGCTTCCGCCACATACACAGATCCGTGGCATAAATTTAAAATGGGAAGCGCCGCTCCCGTGAGTGAAAATGCCAACCTTCGCTTTTACGGACCCCTTCAGGACATGCTGAAGAACACGCCCAAGGGCCACGTGGACCGCCTACCCTTGCAACTCGCCCTCACCGAGCTGGAGACGCTGGCCGAGAAGCTCAACGAGCAGAAGCGGGTCGCCGACCAGATTGCTGAGACGCAGCAGCTCGCGCGCAGCGTCAGCGATCGTCTGCTCAGTAAGGTGACCAATCAACATCTTTTGAGTGCAAATGAAAAATCGGACATATAGCATCCATTTTCCATAACGCTCCCATAGACGCATAAGACGCAATTTATCAAGAATCAATTCCAGACATTCTCCAGAATTCTTATTAGTAATCTCTAGTGGAGAGGTGTTTTTTTCATTTTTATTTTATTTTGATTAACTCCAGAAAACGACGCCTATTATCATAGCCACTCTCCATTAGCATCCCGAAATGAGATCTTGCAGCCGCACGTCTCAACAAATGCTCCACTGTATAAAAAGAATTAGACGCTAAATGACACATTTAATTGGAAGCTGCGTAGAGCGCTTTACTTTTACGCTCCCACAACGGAAGCGGCACCAAAAGCCCCCCCTAACCCAAAGCCGCCCCCCCCCCACTACTTCCTCCTCCAGGTCTTCTAGAGGAGCCGATTGGGCCAATCCGCCTTTATCCCTCGCACCCAATTCACCGCAGTGACACTGCAGAAAGGGAGAGCACCTCTTCTTCTATTGCCCCCATAACTGTCCAATGAAATATTCATTCTGCGCCTCAAACTGTCTACGCTGGCCAGATTGAACAGATAACAGTCAGAGTGTGAATGCGTAGCCACACGCACACACACGCACCCCACACATAAATGTGGCGCAAAGCCCATTGTGGCCTGATACTGCCGACTTTAAGGATACGGTCTCACAGGAAGGAAGCCATTAAACCACCAATCACTCCCTTTATGGGCGCGGGCCGCAAGCAAAGCGCCGGGTAGACGCTGCGGTAGTAGGATGTCCTCCAAGATGCATCCCCGCACTGCGGGTGGCGGACACGCCTTTTTCGTCATATAAACATCACATTATGAGAGGCTTGAAATCCCAATTTTCAACGAGCTACTCGCTGTTGGCAGTATTGTGAGACTTGCTTCAAATTGGCAAAAGTGCTCACACGGGCAGATATGTGTGTTAAAAAAATACGAGTAAAAGAAGTACAGTGGTGCCTTGAGATATGAGGCGTTGTGAACTCTTTCGTTTTTTATTTTTATTTTTTAACTTCGACTCGGAGGTAAAAAGTTGGCCAGCAGCAACACGGCAGATAGTGAACAATTTTTCCAAAACAAGTCTCCAAGCTAAGGTTTTCTGCTCCACTAAGCAAAGAAGAAAGAGAATCACATAATGTGGATTGAAAACAAGCTCACATTTTGCCTTGTGCAAGCTTAATACTTGGGCAGATTGCAAAACACCATAGACGGATTAACAAATAGCACCAGTATTTGCTTTGACTGCCAAATGTAAACAGAAAAGACAATAATCACATTTCCCTTATCCTCCATGACAAATGACTCACATTACTGTTTACTGAATCACTTACTTGTGAAGGTCTTCTTCAAATGTTTCTTCTTCCCCCAATGACCAAAGCATGCGCACCTGAAGCAGTAACAATGATTTAATCATGATGCACAACCGGTTTAATATTTTACATTCCATTTATTTCTCATTCATTGTATGTTTGTTCAAGTAGAGAGTGCCACACGTATTTCCCTGATAAATAACACAAATGAAAAGTTAAACAAAACTATATTTGCTGTCAGCTACTGTATTCATAATACCTTGATTCGACATTGATGACTTCTCTGCTCGCAAAATAGTTGGCCTCTTTTATGAACTTGCATAGTGCCCGTACTGAGAAAAAAAAAAACAAATCCATATTCGACTGAGCTCTTCACTGCCGGCAGCTTGAGATTGGCGCGTGATGCATAAAAAGCAGGCGGACGTATTGATTTAGACACTCGTAAAAGAAGCGGGATAAAGAGATAAAAATGCTTCCTTCTGAATAAAACGTTGTTATTGGGTGCTTAAATTATGTATGTAGCAAACCTGATACGCAGCAAAGTGCGTCTCTATCGTGTTTGTGGATATTCTTCTTCATCCAGTCATTGCTCTCTGAAGATGGATCGCAACTGGACCGCGTCGGTTGTCAAAATCGAAGTCGCGGTGGTGCGATGTCACATATGATAACCCATCAAAATGCACGAAGGTTTTCACATAGGTGAAAATTACATTGCGGGTTACAAGCGAGCAAGATCTTGAGCTCCTCACACCATCCTCACCGGACTCTCCTCTGATCTAAGCCATTCAATTGTCCCACGCAGCAATTGAACCTCGAGCAAGGCTCTCTGGTCCAGTGCGAGACACTCATCGAGACCGTTTACGGCGAGCGCGGACAAGTCCTCAAGTCCAAGGAGCGCAAGGTCTTCCTCTTTGACGACGTCCTAATCTGCGCCAACATAAATGTCAAGTAAGTCCCGCTGAGAGAAGCAAAATGCCGCCTTTTTCTACTGGTGTATTTGCGGGAGTTGAGTTTTCCTCAGGGGACGAGGGGCAAATGGCAATGAGGTTACTCCATTTTCATTTGAAATCTTTTTTTATTTCTTTATTTGCTAAAGATGCCGCTTCCAGCCTTCTTGTCATAGCAATTATCGTTCCGTGTATCGAGTCCCCAAGTTGACTTTGCCCGCCTTCTAGTCTCTTGACAAACTGAGCGCAGTGTTGATTGTCTGCGTGATTGCACGAATACATGAATGGCAATGAGCTTGTCGTCGCAGCATGTTGTCTAGTTTGGGTTGGCAACACGTGTGATGCGCCACATCGGAATTGCAAAAATACAGAAGACACAAAATTGTCCGCCAAAAACACCCGGAGAACCAGTACCAATTCAGGATATAAAACCAAAAATATGAGCGGCCGGTTCAGTTTCAAATTTTCAAGCCGTTGTGTGCTGAAATTCCGGAAACGTATTTTTTTGTACGTGGAAATGAAAGTGGGCCGATCGATCTCTGACAGATGCTTGCAATGTTGTCCCCACCAGGGGCTCTCCAGACATAAGCAGCCTGGTCCCGGTGGGGCCCAAGTACACCATGAAGTGGAGCGCCCCTTTGCAGCAGGTGCAGGTGGTGGAGGTGGGCCAGGATGTTTCCCAGGGCAAGGAGCCCGCTGTCTACCAGCAGAATGCGAGCAGGCGGCAAAGCAGCTCACAGGCCTCAGGTGAGCCCGAGCGTCAACCGCTTCATCCAATTGCCGCATATGCGTCTCCGTCAGATTGATTCATCAATTCCATCTTGAGACGTGTGGACCGCCAATGTTCTTTGAGCCGTAGTTTGGACACCCCAGAGTTGATCTCATCACGTACGCTCACTCGGCGCGGTTAATCTGTTCCTGCCCTCGAGTGTTCCGCGCAGGGCTGCAGATGAGTCCGCTCTGCTTGTCACTCTGATTGAGGACAGATTTTTTTGCAGCGATGACGGCCACTTGTTCCGGCGCCAGCCTTGACCCGCTTTATCTCGGACAGAGATGCCAGGCTAGACGAGCCGCACCGTCACCGCCGGCTCATTTCCCTCTGATAGACCACAAACACATCCGCAGTGCCGTCATCAATCTGGCCGGACTGTACCGCCATTTTTCAGGTAGAGGGCCCCATGCGTTAGTTTGGAACTGGCGGCCAAGAGATTCAGACACAGCTTGACCAGATTGAATGTTAGAAATATTTAGAAGGAAGAGAACAAAGCCACCGAGTGCGAATCTTACTCTCCTCCTCCTCATTGGAGTGCCTTCATCGTCCTATGTGTTTCGGCAGGCTTTGGATGCGGATCAGACAAGGCTTTACATTCACCTGTTCCCGCGGAGAGACTAGAAATCCATCGGCGAGCGTGAATGCCGTCACACTGGTGCGACTTAGTTGCAGAAAAGCCGATGTTTAGAGCGAGCGCTCCCGGCTGGCGGCTGCCCGCGCACGGCCATTTGAGAGCGTGAAAACCCGCATCCCGTCTTTACGGGATTACGCTGGATTACAACTCAGCACATTCACCTCGGGAGGGTTTTTCCCAGCTCAAATTGAGGCAGAGGTGCTCCTGTTCTGGTCATCCGCACTGTATGGCGGCCTCATGTTTTCTTTTTTTGATGTATTTTAATCTGATATTTTCATGATTTAGTTCTTGTTTTCGTTGTCTAAAAATGCTTGTCGCCACCTCGCCTGGAAAAACACGCTTATTGTACGACGCGTAATGGGAAAGTTAAATCCAAAATGTCCTTTACGCTATGCAACCCCACTAATCAAAACAGGGTATTCTAATGAGTATTGTTAGTGGCGTATGTATGAAGCAGCAAAATCCATCTCTGGGGGCGGCCATTGTGCCGCTGGCTGTCAAATAAAATTAACATCACATTGCTTAAGGGCACTGCTTGCAAACACCACATGACCAAACCCAGAAACCAAATGAGCCGTAATTGGTCGTTATGAAGAATAATTTCTTGAAAAAAAAAATGCAACAAAAGTCTGCTTGCCTTCATGTTAACAAACTTTGCAAAACGCCATAGATGGGCTGAAAAGCAGCATCACTGCCATGTTCTTAAAACATCTTTAAATCTATTATGTATTGACAGAAAATATAACAAGACTTTCAGACATTTTCTTTATCCTCATCGAAGAACCACGGTTACTGTCCGTCATATGTTTTTATTGTTTTGCCTCCGTGTGGCCAAGTTGCACACACCAGAAGGAGCGGCACATAATGTCCAATGAACTGAAGTAACCAATGTAGCAAAATCCATTTGGTTCTTCTGGGAGTAACCCGAAATTAGGTGCAGGAAGCCTCTTAGAAATCCCATATTGAGGGGAAAAAAATTTCGTCCCGCCTGTGAACAAGTCCATGCAATCCTGCGCTTTCTTTCTTCCCACCCATTGATTTCCTCACACGCACGGCGGCTGTCTCGGGCTCCCCACGTCTGGGATGCTATTAAAAGCAAAGCCCTACCATAGAGCTTCTTAAATGAACATCTCAAGGCCATCCAAACATCCTCCCGTTTCCATTCACCAGGATAGACAAGAAGTCCTCAGGGAGGGGTCGCTAAGCCCGCATACAGCACCCTGTGATCTGTCTCTTTGTTTATTACACGCTGGCAGTGACGGTGCGCGACACCTCTGCAGTCAAATGCACCTTGCCGATTTAATTAGGCACTCGCGGAGGCGCGCCATCGATTGGCGGCAGTAGGCAAGCGAGACTTTGAAGCGCCGGCTGCGAATCGATGCCGTCTTTTGCGTCTAATAAGACACCTGCGCTCCTCTTGGCCCAGAAAAGGGCATCATAGGCCCAAATAACACTTTCTACATTCCATGGCTGGAGCTCCACTCCATAATGATGAAGATCGATCCAGCCGCTACGCAGCACACCTTTTTCATTTCTACCTCTGCAGTTTGTGAAAACTACCGCTCCTATTTGTTTTCCGTGTCTACCAAATCCTTATCCGTTAGCCAAGAGCACGTAGATTCTTTAGAGGAAGTGCATTTTACTCTTGTTTGACATCATTTCACATGCAGGATTAGCGGTTAGCACGTCTGGAGTTCCACTTTGGGGTCTGGTTTTCCTCTGTGGATTTTGCATGTTCTCCTCGTGCTCGAGCAGCTTTGCTCGGCATTGTCAAAATGTCAACTTTGTCGTACCTACTTACAGTATGTGAATACTTTTACACGATGGAAATCATTTTTCAAATCTTATCTATCAGTATTCCAGACGTTATTTCATGTGCACAGCACGTTGCTCATTTTCTAAAATATTAGCTCACCTGCTATTCAGAGTGTGCAGTGCAGTCATGAATAATAAAGTGTTAAAAGAAAATTGGCTACTCCAAAGTGTTTTAAGTCATTTCTTTGCTCGTTGATTTCTCCTCTGTCATCTATTGTAGTCTTGACGACCATTTTGAATGTTTTAGGGAAATCCATCCTGGGTCCTCCTCGGCTCTACCAAGAACTGCAGGAGCTTCAGCATGACCTTTGTGTGGTGGAGGACGTGACGCTACTTGTGGGTACCCTGGAGGGGACCTACCAGGTGCGTTTAGGATTTAAACGTCAATTGAATTTTTTTCTCACAGATCATTTGTTTTATTCCAAAAAGTAATATGCAAGGAATTACTTTCGCCATATTTGCATTCATGAAATCGTATTCACATTTTGTCTTCTCCATAGTTAGTGACTGAAAACCTTCCTTTTGCCTTGATTGTATTGCTCAAACCATAGTGTTGTCAAATAGAAAAAGGTTTTCATCAACCAGGCAGGGGCGATACAAGGCTGATGCCAGAGTCCGCCACTCATCCCGCAGTGTTAAAAATCAGAACAGTCTGCAGCTGACACTGTGGTGCATAGTGCGGGCAGAAGACGGGTGGAGGTGATATCTGGCAATCACAGAAGAGCCTCTTGAACTAATGGTGGCAGTTTTGCCTTCATGTGCCAAGAATGTACTCATTGTCCTCTGGAGATTGCTGCTCTGCCAGCCAAAGAGGCAAAATTGATTGAGACTCGCCAGTTGCATCCTTTCAAATTCTGATGACAGTATGATCAATTGAATTTTGACTCGCACCAAAGCCATTCAAACCACTTGGGACCTGGAGTTTGCCAAGTGAGCATGCTGGGATGATGAGAGTCAACTTTGCAGTAGAATGATAAGAAGGACTCCAGGTAATCCACCAAACAGAGTCCACAGTGGTGTGATGTAACACAAGAGCCTTCATGCAATCACCTCCCAAATTCCAATGGCCCTTTTTCGAACGGCATCTGATGACTGTGCCGTTTGTTCCCGCCCCCTTGTAACTCCGCTTTGCTTTTGTCTCCCATCAAAGAACCTGAACACCACCGTGGCGCAGGACTGGTGTTTGGCTCTGCAGAGGCTTATTCGCATCAAAGAAGAGCAGATCCAGAGTGCCAACAAATGCCGCTTACGCCTGCAGCTACCTGGGAGGCCAGACAAGTGAGTCAAATATCACCCAGCAAACACTGGTATGCCAGTAAACATAGTTTTTTTATTTTTTTATTTTAATCTTGTACTTTACTTTTAACACGCAGTTCAATCTTGAACTTTTAATTACAGTATCCTACATTGTATTTAATTCAAGCCCTTAAGACATGTTCACTGAACGACATGACCTTTTGTAGACCCACAAAAATGTCACAGGAAGCCATACCTGAAAAAAGTCATTTTTTTATTTTTTTTTATTTGAGTGGTCCTTTAGAGATATTTGCTATATTGTACAAGAGCTTTTGGCAGACTGCTCCCAAATTTGAGCCTTGCGTGCTAGAAAAATTGCAGAAAATGTCTTTGTCATTGTGTGTAAGCATGACATACATGTGGCACACTTGGATCACGCTTGTGATGCGTGCTGGGTTTTGTGCCATTTTTTTTTGCCTCTTTAAACACTCTGAATTTCTTCCATAAAGCATTTCCACAAGCAAACAAACAAAATAGCAAGCGTAATCCTAATGGCTTGTGTGCAGCTAACAAATGTGCTATTTTGGACGACGTAGGAAGCAGGAAAATGAAATAATGGCGTTGGATAATAGATCCCATTTTTCCGCCTTTGGCGGGGGAAAGAGCAAGGATGCGGCGTGGTGAGGGATAAAAAGGACACTGATTGCGATGTCGACACTTGAGTCTTTCTGAAAGAAAGAGTAATAATAATAATAAGAAGAAAATGTAATGATTGAGCTCCGCAGTGAAACGCTCGAAGCGGGCCGACTGCCCGCGGCGCCGAGCTGAAGTGACAGCTTGAATGTACACATTGGTCGCATCCGCGTCTCCCGCTTCCCTCGTCAACTGTCACAGCGGACTTGCTGGGCCGATCTGCTTACGCAGGTGTTTGATGGCTCCAGATGTTGCCCTCGCGTGAGTCCCTTGAAAGGGCGGGATCCCCGTTTTCTGAGAGAGGGCTTTTCAAACTCAGGGACTTTTTTCCCCCAATATGCAGCAGACTAGAAATAATCCAGAGAGTCAGGAAAGAGAAGATTTTTGTAGTATTGTTAAATGAAGTGAAGGCAGACCTCAAGCCCGAATGCTAGATGGCGACTCCACAAAATTGGTCTGGAGAAGTAAAAGCCAACAAAGCCAACTGCAGGGGAGACAACTCCCGCCAGGTCATGGAAGCAACTCTGCTTGCGTGCTTACAACGGAATTGTGCCGTGATGTTGTTGCAACCTGCCGGTGCGGGCGCTGCGAGCGGGGTGGGGGGGTGACAGGTTGCACAGCGGGCGCCCGTTCTGACGCTACCCAGGGTCTGGCAATGGCAGATTACAAAGGGAGCACAAAACAGCAGGCAGGTGGACAAACAAATCCACTTTGACTTGATTTTGCCGGCCTCCTCGCCAAAATGTTTACATGTCATTTGTGGGAATTTACTGCAAGAAAGCAGATGAGCTGTTTGTCTTAAATCATGAAACCGCTGATAGTCATTTACGTGACACGGCTTCATGATCGTATACGTTCAACATTGTCGGTACTTTACGATCAGCTCTGTTTTAATTGCTTTGCCACCATCTTGTGGCATCTACACGCATTACAAAACATTCAGCTTTTCACGGCATGAGCTGCTTCCATCATGTGTTTCCAAACGTCTCCATCTCAACTTTCATTTGAACATTTCCTACAAATCTCACAAAGTACAAAGGCCTACTTGGCATCGGAAAGAACTCGGCGTGCGACGCGCATGACCGCGCCAGAGCGTGGGAGCGCAGCAGGGACCTCCCTCTTCTACCAAGCGGCTGCCTTCCTGTCTGGCCGCGAGCGACGTTCTGCAGTCAGGCAGGCACATCACAGGCTGCACACCGCAAACAGCGCGTACGTGGGGAGAATCCCGACACGCCTCCTCAAAGGCAGCGAGCAGGCCGCTGTGTGTGACAGCGCTTCATTAATATGCCGCCTTCTCGCGCCGCTGCGGGAGCCGCCGATGCGCACTTCAAATCTCATTCAACGCTGACGTCGCTTTATCTTCCTTTTGCTAATGGCACCTCATTGGAAGTTCATCCAGGCAGAGAGGCTCGCCCAAATAATGCACCCCCGCTAACACACACACACACACCTCGGAGACTCCTTGTGATCTTATCTCGGTGACCGCGCACTACGTGGCACTACAATGACTTTGCGCCGTAACTCCCGTGAGGAGTGGAGAGAGAGGCGTGGATGAAAATGGACTCGCTGCCATTCTCCACTTGCAGCGATTTGATCTGAAGGAAATAGACTCAACTTCCATCATCGGGTACTGGAGCCTCTACCAGTACCGGTGCTTGTGCACAACTCGTTGGGCCGGATTTTATTAAAAGTCAAGCAGCAGCGAATGAGAAGATAAAATAACACACTAAAATAAAACAGCACGCTCATTTTTAGTTTTAATCAAAAAGGTTGCTTTTCACTCTGTATTTGTCTAAAGCAGTTTATCAAGTTAGTTTGCATTAACTTGACAGCCAATAAAATAGCCGCCAGCATTTCTCTCCCGGTCGGCCACCCAATAAAAATCAATGCAAGTGCAGGTTTTGTAAGCAATACTTGAGGGAGATGAGGTCAAAGATCAAGTCGTGCCGTGTTTTCGCCGACGATGCATTATTAAAAAAAAAGTGGGTGCTAATCCACATGCATTATGCGGCGACCCCAAAATGGAGATGGGGGGCGGGTAGTGACATTTAGCCCCTGCCCAAACATTCAATACGAGTTCTTGCATTAACATTTCATAGCAGAGTGGAGGAGGCAGAAAATAATTCAGGGCCGGTGCCAGCAGGTCAATGGCTGCAGGCTGCCGTCAGTCCAAAGAGCGCCGCAACTTCAAGCCGCCAACGACTCGGAAGCTTTGCCACGCAACTGTTATTCATCCACCCGCCTCCACAAACATAAAACGAAGCGGGCGCAGCATTTTGACGGGCCGTTATAAAGATTTGATGCATGGCGTGAAAGGTGGACGGACAGAAGACAGCCGTTATCTTACCCACAGAATCACTGTTACTCCTTTTTAATGCTGACTGACTGAAAATATTTCCCATTGAGCTCAATTATGATTGGGAGTATGTATCATAAACTTGCACCATTATCAAACTTTAACAATGTGTGTGGTCGTTCGCGGTGAAGGAATGCCTTCCTTTGTGGCAGGGCTCGTTCCACATCCTCCGAGAATAGCCAGACTTGACTGTATCCAAGCAATTATAAAGACATTTTCCCATAATATGTCCCCTTTAATCCACGTTGACACTCTTACGCAGCATGTTTCCGCTCTGATGATGGCGTCTTCTTGATGAGCAGACTCTCACTGAGCGAGCAAATGTCGGCCTGCCGCTATCTCGCGCGTCCGTCCCGGTGCGGCCGTGTCCTTGTGCATCGGTGTCACGCCTGCGCCTCTCCGCTCACCTGCCGTCATAAATCAGCTGGATCCTTCCACCCTCTCCATCTTCTCCTCCTGCTCTGCCTCCCCTACCTCCCAGCGCCTTCATCTCTTCCGCCAGTGTGGCGCGCATGCACTGCGGCTGTCAATCATCCAATCAGAGGCCGCGTTATCACATCGCAGGCCCTGTGGGCTCGAGCTGTTGTGAAAAAGAATCCAACTGAGTGAGCAGTTGCGTTTACCTCACACGCCCCCCTCCGTCTCCTTCTCCGTCTTTCGCAAACTGCCTTGGCTATATTTAGACAGCAAATAGTGTGAATGACACTTGTGCTTGTCCGTTGCATCGTCATCTTCTGGTACCTCTTTTTGGAGACGGCATGTGTCAAAGACAAACAACAACTTCAATTGGCATGCAATGGAGAATAACAAACCTCTTGTCTTCCCTTTATGTAGTTTTGCACTGTTAATATATTATTATTATTTTTTTTTTTACAAAACCATTGTAAGCTATTGTTAGAAAACTAATTTTAGGTACGATATTCTGTATATACTCTCCCAAACATATCAATGATGTTTATTATCAAACTACAAGAAACACAAAACGTTGTTTTTATTTTCAAAAAGTACACATAATGCCATTTTGTTTAATTTATTTGCATTTTATTAAACCTACAAATGTGTCAGATCATTTTGCCGGACTCTGTTTGATGGTACACTTAAGTGTTAAAAATAGATGACAGACACCTGAAGTTAAAAAAAAAAAAAAAAGGCATTCGCTTTCAGAGGTCAGAAGGCTGTGTGAGAAAATGATGAGCGCTGAGTGCTGTGGCCTCGCCGGTCACTTGTGCTCCAACGCCATTAAACACCAGTTAAAGATGTCACGCTCCTGAAAAAAGACACGGACCGGGCCATGGAATCGGAGGCTTCTCGGTGCACCGCCATAATTCCATGGCTCCGAAAACACTTTCAAACTTTAATTACACACGCACACGCACGCACATGTCTTCATGGCCACAACCATCTGCTCACTCACTCGATTTTTGTTGTTGGCGTTACAAGCAAGAGAGCCGCTACGTGACTTGGACCTGCAAGGTCAAGTTGGGCTCCGAGCTCATGATGAAATGCAACACACACACACACAGACACACACGTGCATGTGTGCCTGCACACGCGTGCATGTGTGCCTTCACCTTGGGCCATTTCCCATGTGTGATTGTCACAAGCTGCCATGAATGACGACTACCCGCCCGCACTCGGGCACTTTGGAGTGACAAGCATGCAGTGGTTGCCCTGCTGACAGAAAATTCTGTGTATTAAACTTAAAGTCCCATGAAATGAAAAATGTACTTTTCTTTTCCACCTGTCGGCCTCGCACAAAAAAAAATCTCTCCTTTTGGCTTTCTTCTTGCCATCAAAGTCGTCCTTGTGATGTCCAGCTTTTTGCCACAAGAGGACGAGGTGATTTTAGTGCATTTATGTCTTTTTGCAGGGGAACAGCGTTTATTTTCAGCTGGTACCATTCTGACACGGGCACTTTGCCGTGCTCAGACCAAAAAGCTTTTTCCGGGAAACTTTTAAATGTATTTTCGCTGTTCAAAGCGAACTTGGTTTATTGTTTATCAGAGCACCAAAATAATTGGAACAAGGGATACGCCATTACTCGGAAACTGCCTGATGGCGAAATGTCCTGGCAAACAAACAATACGCAAATCTGAGATGCTTAAACTCGGGTTGAGTTTTGTTTTTGCACCTAATTGGTATATGAAAGTAAAACAATATTATAATTCCATCCTTAATTACAAATCGTTGTAGATGTTGGGAGTTGAAAAGAAAAACCTGTTAATGGTTTACGGAGTGATTTCAAACTTTTCCTAAAAAACAACCAACAAAAAACGGTTTTGCAGCCAAAGGTAGGCCAAAATTTGGTGGAGGTGTTTGTCTTCAAGTTGGAGATGCGGCAAAATCACAGCGGAAACATCAAGAGCTCTTTTTGTCTTGTTTTTTAGCCCACGTCGAGTTTGCCAGCTCGCTCTTTGGCTGCTTGTCAATCCATCTGTCGAAAAGAAAATCACGCAGTTACAGAAAGTGCATTATTAATGTATGGCTCGTCTTCCATTAGCAGTTTGTCCCGGTTACGGCATGAATGCCCGAGAGACAGATTAATGAGCGATTGTTTCTTATGAGCGTCTGTCATCCAGCACGGCTCGGATGTTGTGTTGACAGGCTGGCCTTTGTCGTCCTGTGAAATCTTCTGATCTGTGGCGGGTACCGGCGCCATCTGTACATTTTGCTCGACGATGGATTACTCCTACTCATTTGTTTCTGTTTATTTCCAAGTATAAACTTTTAAGTTTCTTGCTTGGACATGCACATGGAATGAGAGTGTCACCGAATAGAAATGTTGTGAATTAGCTCAGCCAGCACCGAGAACAAAAGCTTTGAAAGCAACACAATGCTTGGGATTTTCTTTTTTTCTTCAACGAAGAAAGAATGATCGATAGCGAGGGAACACGCTTCTCTGACCTCATCTAACGGCAGCATCTTGTGTCCCTTTAAAAATCAATAAGACAGCCAAGTGTGGTCCAGGACCCCGGTTATCTCTCTATTACCTATAGATACCTGCACTTTTCTCAGCGAGTTCGCATGCAGCCACCTTCGGCCGTCTGAGCTACAACTCTTAGCTACTTGGCAGACCCCCAAACTCATGACATCACGAGGGGCAACATCTTCTCATTTATTTGGATCTCCCAAAACAAAAACAAAACCTTTACAAATCAACGTGCACGTGATGCAACTTTCTCCAAGTCTGGGGAGATGGCAAAAGCGGCCAATCAGTGAAAAGGCTTTCAAATTGCCAAAGATGGAACGGAAAGATTAAAAGTCTGCCCCTGATTGCTAATCCAGGTTGTCTCATATGTTGCCCACAAAATCAAGTCTCTTCCAAATCACCCGTCTTGTTGTCGTTGTTCTCCTGAAGGTCCGGTCGTCCCGTCAGCTTCATGGTGGTCTTCAACACGCCAAACCCGCTCAGCAAGATCTCCTGGGTCAACCGGCTGCACTTGGCCAAGATTGCGCAACGTAAGTGGAAGCGCACACACACGCATGAAAGATTTATTTTTCATATGATGCAACCTACTTATGATATATAATGCTCCAAATAACAATAATCAGGCAGGATTTAATGCCTACCCCAAAATAAAAGATTTGAATTGCCATGAGATGGTGACATTGAATTGAAAAGCCTTCACTCATGTCAACATAGTTCCTTGACACCAAGATGCAACAAAATGGTGGCAAAGTAATACCCCCCCTGCCCCCGATGCACAATGCCAACCTCGGGTGGCAGCCACAGGCTCTTGACTCACTGCAGCACATCTGCAAGCTCTCCGGTGGAGCGCTCGGGCGAGTCGCGGCCCCCCACTCCCCGCGGCTCCCACCTTTTTATCAGGCCAGCAGCAGGCGGCTCGACGGGGGCGCTGGCGTCAGCACAGCGTGTGGCTACGGGGGATAGTTGGAGACAAAATGATGCCAGAATCATGTCAAAATAACTGCACAGTCACGGCAAAATCATTTCAGGTAGCCGTGGATACAAACTTTCCGGGCACCACTTAAGCAATCAAGGGAATGAAAAAGTGTTGCAAAAAACAAATTCATATTTCGCTCGGGAAAAAAAAGTTAGTCTTATGAGAATAATGACTTAAAAGTACTCACAGATGTATTTTTCCAGGCTAAAAATGTCGTAACCTTATGAGAATAAAGTTCATGCTATGAATTATCCACCCGTTTTCTGAACCCCTGAGCAAACCCGGGTACGCCGTCGACCTCCGAAGCGTGCGAGACAAACGTGCTAACCGCCAGTCAAGCGTGCCGCCCTTGTGGTCAGGAAATAAAAGGCAGATGCCTTTCATAAAATGACAGCCAAATGAGTTTTTATATTGCTCCATCAGCTAGCTGCTTTTAAACTTCAATGTCACTCAGTAAGGCAAGGCAGGCAGGTTCATTTGCTAAGCGCCATTCACACACCTGGTAAATATGTTGCAAACAAATTCCAATTAAAAGCAAGAGTCAACGAAAAGATGTAAAATCGAGACGAAGGCCTTGGATAAAATACAAAGCGTGTATTGTTAACTTTCTGGCCTCAGTCTTCGTAGTTGTTATTTTTTTTTGTCAAAATGCTACAGAAGTATTCTGCAATTACTATCTACGGCAATTTTGAATCATGTTGTTGGAAAAGGTTTCATGTATCCAGGAAATGACAAGAAGCCCTCTTGAACGTCAATCAGCGCCGCTTTGGTCATCTCGGTGTTAATTGTATCACGCCCACACGTTGCCTTCCCATTTAAGCAAGTGTAATTACAATCAGGGAGTGGCTGATTCAATTTCACGGCTGGTGTGCCGTCACAGCGCTTTCCTCGCCATCGTCGCTTGTTCGACAATCTGCTTGATATATTTGCTTTTTGTTTTGTTTTTTTTACCAGCGCCGCAATTGATCCTCAAATCTTTGTGGGTGACTTTCATCCATCACGCATTTGAACGGCAGAAAGTTGCCTCAAGAAACGGTGGTCAAAGGTTATATCGGCGCTGCGGGCCATTAACAGCAGATTGCCGCACCCCCTGCGGCAGGCTTCTGGCTAAATTGTCATTTAACGACATTAGCCGCCATCCGAACGTCGTGACTGTTTAATTATGAAATGTTACAACCTGTCGTCTTGGTTCATTTTCTTAACTCTTTCAAATGAAGACAAAACTTTGCCCACGTTAGATGGCAAAAACAAATTGGTGTCAACAAAAAACAAAATAGGACGCTCGCTTCTTATTTCGATGAATTTGAGGACGTATTTTATTCGTATTCAAGTCCTGCATATCACTCAATTCAAAATGCGAATAATGATACAGTGACTTTTTTTGGTTTCCCAAACCACTATGGTGTGCCTTTAAGTGCAGCCTTTTGATTGTGGTATAAGCTGACGTGACGGCGTTAACGCACTACGCCACCGCTGTTTGCCAGGGCTCTTTATGAACTAGCCTGAGGCGTTGCCTAATTAACAGGCTTTGCCTCTTGCGTAATTAATGGCTTCCCCGCCGAGCTGGGGTCTAGGTCTCGGCGGTGAGGCTGAGGCATTATGGGAGGGGAAACAAGAGACAGGGGCTGTTGGGATGATTGAGACATGCAATCAGCCTCGCTGTGGGGAACGGAGGGGTCGGAGGGGGGGGGGGCTCGCCCGCGGCTGCCTGCTTTTATAGACCGCAATATTGCATAACCATGCACCCTCCAAATAAGTTGTATCTCTAGAATCCTCCATAGCAAAGCTTGAAAAGATCACAACGGATGAATCTCAAGAGAAATTGTTACAGAAGTAATCATTTTTCTCTATTTTTAAGAACAAAAACATTTTTGGAGAGAATATAATCCCAAGGTGACCTTTCCAGAGTGAAAGGTGTCATATATTGAGAATACAGTTGTATTTTTGAAATGTACTATTTTCTTCCCTTGGTAAACTTTAATATCACATAACATTACGAGTTGATCTTGGAAAAATATGACTTTCCATATCCTGGCAAAATAGAGTAGATGCCGTCGCTATGTGGGCAGATTTGGAGTGTTTTTGCCAAGAGCAGCGGAGCTAATATTGCCACATCAAGCTCGACCCCAAAAGACGAGTGTTGTAGTGAAAGCAAAATTGCCGCAAGTGCTAAGTGTGAATATTTATGCAAATGGTGTTTGTGCATTTTTGACTTTCCTTTTCATTTTTCCCCTCAAAATATTTCAGTTTTCCCTTACTTGTGGTGTCACATTTAAAAGTTTTTAAAATATGGATTTGTTCTGCAACATATTTTGTGATACATTTTTAAAGTTTTAAAAATACGAATTAGACATTGAAAACATGCAAGACCCTTGAGGACCAGAGTTGCCTACTCGTGCTCTACCGCACTGGTCTCCAACCTCCGGGCCGCGGACCGGTACCGGTCCTTAAATCACTTGGTACCGGGTCGCACTAGAAAGTATAAATAACTTGCATTATTTCCGATTTATTTATCTGTGTCTGACCAATCGTTTATTTTGAAACATGTAAAGTTGCATAGGTGTTCGCATACAGAACCAAGGGTTGAAGGGTGTGTGTTCTTTCTATTTCTCTTTTCACGAGTATGTTCAGTACAGTTTTTTGCGACACACCTGCGTCTCTTTTCTTTCAGCACCACCATCCCATTGTTTTTATGCCGGTTGTATCATTTTATTTTGTTGAACTTTTGAAGACGTCATGCTATGTGATTGGCTGTAAAGGAAAAGGTTGGTCTCTTTTTGCTGAAATGGGATTGGAGCTCAAACGTAACTTCTGAAACAATGTGCAGTCGGTGATTATTTGATTTATTGATGTTTTGATTTTGATTTGTATTTTCTAGAATTGCTTTGAGAAGTTTTTGTCGCAAAAATCGTGACGTCATCAAACACTGGTCCGTGAAAATATTGTCTGACAAAAATCTGGTCCGTGGTGCTAAAAAGGTTGCTCTACGGTATACGTATGACCTGTTTTCGGGCGTACACACGCTGGCACACTGACACTCTTTCTTAATTTCACTCGGCAATAACCTGCCCCATGCCTACATCCGCCAAATCCACGGCACCCACGTGGCCTTCAAGGTCTTTTGTCATCTGCGTTATGTTCAGATTGCCAGGTTACCATAGCGACCGCGCGAGTTCAAACATCGGTTTAACCCCGCATATGACGCTCATCTGTTCTCTTTTGTTGAGTTGACTCATATCTGCTCGATGAATCGACTCATTTCTTAACTTTTTTTTCGTCCTCCCGACCATTAAAGGCGGCAGAACAAAAGAGGCTTTCAGCGACCGTGCGCTTGAAGGATGTTTGCACAGCCTTGAAATTAAGCCTTGTCAAACGGCTGCGATTATCAAATGCGTGCGGCCTCCTCATTTGTACCCCCCCATCCATCTCGCCGTGCTCAAACGTGGCAACTGTTTATGATGAGTAAACATTATCAAAGATTTAATTAACAGATCCCGCACTCGCATTGATCCGTACTGAAATATCAATTGCACTGGTGTATTTAATTAGTCCATATCTTTGGCCTTTATGTCATGGGGGCGGTGTCGAAGCGAAGCAGGGAGGGGGGCTAACGGAAAAATTCTGCTGTGCAAATTAATCTTTATCAGCAAAAGCTTTCAATCGGAGGTGCGCTTACCATCATTAATATTCTGAGTTTTCCACCATGTCCACTTACTTAGGTCTCACATAAGTCTCCGTGGACCAAGACTTCTTCTTTTTCGTCGTCTTCTTCCAATCGGAGCTCTAATTTTAATATTTATAAGTCGCACCTTAGTATAAGTCACAAGAAAAAAATTTCGACTTATAGTCTGCCAAATACGGTACATTCAACTAGAACCTGTATTGCACAGCGTATAATGGAAATTCCGTGGCTCACGTGTGTGTGTGTCTGCACACGCTTTCACGCATGTGCGAGCATAACCTTGACTTTGACTACTTTTGCAGACAAATTCCACATTAAGTTAATTGGGGGCATTTTGTTCAATTAAGGCCAAAGTATGCGCGTGTGTCCCCCCAATTAAGAAAATGCTGATTTTCGGGTGAGTGTCCAAAGGTTAGCCGTGTGTCCTTGGCTGCGCTCTTCTTTCTTTAAAATATTAATACAAATAACATTAAATAATGCATCCATTGAATTCTAATTAGATGGCACACTTGCTGATTGGTTGTTATGGCTCTGCAGGCACGCGAGGTCACGCAAGCATCCGGTAATTACCACCAGGCAGCTGACATTAAGGCCGTCTTTATGGCAAATCTATGCTCATCACAATGATGTGTGCGTGCGCGCAATCGTTCCATGCAGTCGTTTTGTGAAGCAAATATGTTGACGAGAAATAGCATTGATGTTTTCTTACCATAATGTCCACGGGTGCACACGGGTCATGTTCTTTGTACGTTCTTAGGTAGCAGTAAACAAAAATCTTTTTGGTGTTTTTCTTTCATTTTTTTCCCCCTTGAACGTATTTGACCCTTTTTGTCTTGAAAAAGTTACATCACAGTAGAAAAGCACCAAGGTGGCCTTTCTTCTTTAAAAAAAAAACAAATCCTCCATGCACGACGTCGACAGGACACCTGCCGTTGCGTGTGGGCTCGTTAATGTTGTTTACTGTTATTCATCATCATTACCGGGTTGGGAAGATGGAAGGTCAAGGCTAATTTGTGTTCGCTGCCGCCCGCCGCCGCGGACGCTCCAAAGCTGTCTTTTCATGGATGAGAGGAGAACCAGCTCCTGTAGAACTCCACCCATCCCCAAAGATGACTTGACTGATCTCCACCTGAAGCCTGACTTCAAAAATCTCAGTGGGCCCATCCTGAAAAAGTCAGACACAAACAATACGAAGCACGAAATAAAGTGGAACCTGCCAAAATGGTATGAACGAAAGGAAACACCATTGCAGTCGACAGCAAGTGACAAAATGACCGCCTCCAAATTGCTTTCTCAGTTGCTAATCCCTCAGATCTTAACAAGTGTCCATTCTGTAATGTATGTGAAAATACGGTAACTAGTTCAGAGGGGAAAGAATTTCCAAGTGGCTTTGGCATCCTTTGATTTTTAAGCACTCCCACTTTAACGTTGGTCTTTGCATTTTTTTCAGGCGAGGAAAATTCTCCCGGCTGGCTCTATGGCGAGCACGAGGACAAGACGACAACACCTTTTTTCTGTCCGCTTCTGGCTTGTCACATGCCCGTTTTCGCTACCAAATCCCCCGAGAGGAAGGTAAGTCAAATAACCGCCACTATTCAATGTTTTTTACTATTTGACAAAATCTCTGTGTATAGAATGCACAAGATTGAACTAGTTGAAGTCTGACTCCAGTCTAGTCATGTGACTTGAGTCCAGCACTCGTAATGCACGCTGTCAGGACGCATAGATCAGACAAAGACCACAGGCACACTTGCGGGAGTGCTTCCGTAAATCCGTCAAAATGCTTTGTAATGACTTTGTGGGGCCCTGAAAAGTGATATTTCAGAGCACGTTGTCAAGCCGTCTAATGCGGTTATGCCGGAAGTCGGCGGCTGATAGCGGATGAGGCCAGGCAGGTAGTCAAATTACTCCAGCCAGCTGAGAAGAATGTTCTAAAGTGATCACACAATTATCTTTATGGCTGCGGGACATCCGAGCGTAAATCAATGTCTCATCATTCCATTAAGAGCTCTACACCGGCCGTCTGCTGCTCGCCTCACCGCAGAGCGGGAGGCCAAGGTTAGATGAGGTAGGTGAGGCATCAGTCCGAACCTCCCAGAACGCCTCGCCAGACGTATATCCTCACCAAGGTGCGTTCCACCTGACTGCAAGCAGCGGCGATGAGTCAATTAATATGTTTCTAGCGGGGTTCCGCACGTCTTCTCAGAAATGAAACACCTGAGCACGCCGGCGGCAAAGTCCAGCGGCGAACTGTCAATTTACGAGATGCATCCGGCTGATGATACTCGCATGTTGTTTGTAAAGATACGATTTGGCATTCTCTCAATTGGAAATGACTGAAAAGGAATCATGCCGTCGAACTACACTGGCCAAATTCCATTTTGAAGTTGGAAGTAAAGTTAATCCACTCATGGCTCACTGCTGCTTTGTCAGTGCATTGCCCAAGTGGTTGGCATGTCTGCCTCACAGCCTTAGTTTCTGAGTTTCAATCTGGGGTGGCCAATAGTGAGTGCAGGTTTTGTTACCATGGCAACAGATCAGCGTCCAAAAGTCCACTGCAAACAAACGACATTTTGTCGTCTGCAAGCATAAATGTGGGAATTTTGCTGAAGTGAAATCTTTCACTTCTTAATATTTAGAAATTGGAGGTTTAAATAATTTGACAAATGTTTAATATAAAGTCAACGTCAAGAGTATGATAAGAAGCCATGGTTCCGTGTGTTAACAGACTCGGGTGAGTGCAGCTGCAAGGTTGCACAATATGCACGTCAACATGGCGGACGGGAGGAGGGGGGGGGGTGGCGTGTGCCAGCAAGTTAGCGGCCGTATTACTTTCCGATTTTTGACTAAAGAGAAGCCGGCATTAAATGGAGTGACTCTAAGCCCTTCATGCAGAGGAGACGCTGATTAGGGGCTTAACTCAGCAGAAGCACTGACCCCCCCCACCCCCTTCCTCTCCCTTCCTGCCACCCGTCCCACCTCGTCTCCATCTTTGTGTGCTTCTTCACCTTTGGGACGCACCCCGCATCCAGCGCCTCCTGGCAGGCAAACTCACATAAGAAGACAAAGGAGAACATTTGAGATTAAAAGGCCAACGTGGCCCCAAATCTTTTCCAAAGAAGCCATGGCACCAAAAAATGTGCGACCCACAACGGGAAGCAGCACCAGAGAGGCTGACCAGGCCGACTTGTTTGCCAGCGCAGATAAACCTTATCACAGCGGGGCTGAGTGGGACCCGAGCAGACGGACTCCCCGTTTATCTTTTTCATTTTCTCCCTCCCTCGCTCGAAAACTTTCTCACACTGCGTCGGCGTTATCGGCACTAATAGAGCCGGCGCACGCTGATTGTTTTTTAGTCCACGTTTGCTTTCTCTACACTCGCTGCCATTTTGAGTGATGAAGACATCCTTGGCAGATGGGTCCGGAGGGACCGAGGTGGTTGGGGCTTGGAGGGGAGGGGGGGGCGGTCCTTCAAAGAACATGACTGCGGCATGGACTGCACTAACAAGAGTGCTGCATGCACTCCAACATTCATTTGGAGCATTCTAACTCGGGTGTCAAACACGACCGTGGACTAGTAAACCAAATAAAGTGCGAAAAAGCTCCAGAAAGGCAACAGTTTGTCCGCTCAGCAAAATCATTAACCCACCCAAGAGGTTTTATTTCTTTTGCTGTCGCTTTTTGATTCAGTTTGAAGAAATGTCTGCTTTTACTGGAGGAAGCTGCTAGTTTCAAATTCCTTGGCGGAGAGCCTCCTCCTTTGCCTTGGAAACTCTTCAAAGATTTCAGCCATCCAAAGCTGCACAGAGTGTACAAGCAGTGCAGGCTCATGTTCTCCCCACACGCTCCCGCCCGACTCAGTTTATGAGGCATTAGGCGAGGATGGGCCCGCCATGACGGCGTTGCTCTAATACCTCGGGGTGCGGGAGGGTGTGTGTGTGTGAGGGGGGGTTCATCATGTACGCTTTCAAGTGCTCAATGACAAACCGGTTTGGGCTGCATCAGGATTAGGAAGCTGCTGGCCCGCTTCTTTTTCCTCCTCCTCCTTCCTCATCTTTAATACGCCGCACTGTAGCTCACATCACCCTTGTTTATCATTCACCATTTCCATTTTCAATTGGCAATCAAACAAATGCAAACAAAGTTTGACTTGAAATCCAGATTTTCATGACCGACATGAAACCTACAGTGTGTTGAAATAAAAGAGCATCAATAAAGATCCCAAGAAGCTCCACTGCCATCCTCATGCAAATATTGTCATGTCATCACAGCCCGCTGCGCAACTCAATCTTTAATTAATTCACTAAACAGCTGGAGCAGGGATGAAGAATTGGATTTGGGATTTTTAATTTGCGACTGTGATGGCAGCTCTAATGACGAAGTCATTCCATCCTCGCCCCTACCCCCCTTTGTAATTTCTCGCTTTAACTGCAAACTGGAATCGTGTCAACTTTCTCCGCCCTAAAATGAACCCCCTCTATTCTGGGACGGCGGTTGTAAATAGCCGAAGCCCACCAATAGTCCCCCCCCCCTCCAAAAAACAAAGTTATTTAATTGCATGTAGAGTGCAGAGGACTTCATCAGTTGCCGTGGCATTTAGCGTTCCAATTACACTGGCTCAGAGACGCTTTTAGCCGCGCCTCCGAGAGTTAGTAGACTTCGCGTCTAAATAAATTGTCCACCCAGAGGGGAGGGCAGGGGGGGCATGTAAATGGTCTAAAGATGATGATGTGCTGCCGTTCCTGCCCCCTAATTAGGCAACAATGTGGAACGAGGCCTTCAAGGAAGTCTTGAGTCTGAGAGCTTCATTGTAGGCTATTTTCATCTTTTATAAGATGGATTCATCATTGTGCCGGAGAGAGCAGAGTGCTGGAGGCAGGCACAAAACAAAGACAATCATCTGTGTACGATGGGCCCAACTGAACTTGTTTTCAGAAAAATGGGAATCTCCGAATGTGCATAGCGACAGCGTGGCAAATTTTGCATCACATTTACTGGCAATAAAAATGGCCTCATTGGCATCTCCAGTGACATTAGCACGCTTTTCAGCCCGTCTCGTTGCTGACAGCCGCCCCATCGGGCCTCCTTCTCGAAATTTGAATGGGCAGGTGGTGGTGTTGTCTGCGCCCCAAATGACCAAATCACAAACGTCAACCTTGCCGCTTGGCCGCTTTGCTGCTTGGCCGCCTCGCAGCGTGAGCTTCATTAGGGAGCTTCACGTATCGGTCATACCGTAATGAGCAAACAACAATTTGCCGGCCCAGCGTGACAACTGTCAGCTGTGTGTGCATTTGCTGTCTGTGAGGCGAACGGATTATACCAAAAAAAAAAAAAAAATGGCAACAAAACGCATCGGTATGCTCCAGTGGAACTTCTAATGCGACCACCGAGTTGCCGCTCATTAGCGGGCCATCAGGTGTGCCACGCTAAATGATAAAATCGGACTTAATTGCTCCCACAATGTTTTTGTAATTACCACAAAAGTTGTTGGTCACGCTATGCCAGCAACGTGCAGTGTGAAGGAAGGACCCCTTGCCGATCGTGCATCGTTCACAATTGAAGAAATGACATTTTCCTTTCATTGTCTACTCTCTGTTTTTTATATATATATAAAAAAACACAGTATAAACATATTTGTTGCATTTTTGAGGAGCTTAATGTGGCCCCAATTCTTTTGCCATGTCGCTGGCGAATGTTGCGCTCGCCATTTGTGGAATGTAGCATGCTTTGAATGCAAGTCTTGCATGTAGCCCCAAGGTGGTGGCGGCACCATCGGGGAAAGCGAGGGTGCCATCACCGGTCAATTGCCATTTAATAAAACAGTAGGAATATTCTGTTAGTGCTCATTAGGCCGTGTAAAGAATGTTGTTGGCTAGAACATTAGAATTAGAATATGCATGCTAGCTTCATTGAAGAATCGTTCATCAGTCTGAATATGAGGACGCTTGTTTGTCCTCACGGTCCCTGCCACGGACTGATTACCGTTTGGGTGTTCTTTTGCCATAATTCAGCTGAGATAAACTCTAGCTGAGCCACGGGCCTAACACTAAGGACAAGCACTATAGAAAATGGATGGTGGGATGGATGAATGGATATTCTGGCTCGCAGCAATGAATCTAATCATAGACATTCATCTCCTTGAGAAGCTCCTCTGCAAAGCACCTGTCCTCCAGCATATGGGCCGACGCCCTCCCAGGGTAACGGGCAGGGCAAAACCGTGGGGTCTCGGCTCATTGGCACGTGCGGGCTGCCCTCTCGTCACATTGACAAATAATTAGCTCACCTGCCTGCTTCAGCCCCCTTTTTGTACGTTCTGGCGTGACTAGTTACCCATTGCCAGGTAGGATTGCTTTTTGCTTCGAACACAGGTCAATAAATGAGACAATGAGCAAGGTAGCAGACCTGACCTTTGAGTAGCAGCAGTGGTCCTCGATCACAAAACTTGAACTTGTCTTTTTGTTACGTTTGCTCTCACGTCCCCCTCCATCCATCAAGTCATTGCCTTGTAATGACAGATTGAAAAGTCTAGTCACACAATTCTCAGCACACATACGCCGGGGACTACTAACATAAAGCAATTTGAGCTTTGGAAAATTATTTGCCATTCTCACGTGGCTGATAAAACTCCAGTGGAAGGCGTTGGTCCGGTTCCCAGCAGAGTCGCTCTCGTGCCCCCAACCTCCATATGGTCCACTGCTATGGCTGGTAATTAATCAACTAAAGAAAAAAACGTCCTTTCTTGTGATGTGCTGCAGTACTAGCATAAGGGGAGAGGTTGAAAAAGTTTTCCGGAGGAAGGAGTAAAGTCCACTTGTGTTTAATGATGGAGACAGGCAGTCATGATGTGCTGCTGGTTGGGAGGGGCGGGGGTGTTGTTGGGCGTAATGGATGGAGAAAACAGCAGCCGTTGACCTTTTTTGTTTACAAACATACCCTGGAGAAGAGAAAAGGGGGCGGACCCTGTCTGCCGGGGACAATAAATCACCTGTGATTGATGCTGACCGGTGAGGGAGATGACAGCGAAAGGCGGACACCTCCCAATCCCCCCGCCCGTCCGCCGATTAGCCGCACTGCTTGTTGCATGTCCCACGTTTGACAGTCACACTTGAAAATCACAAGAATCAGCCCAGTGCAGATAGAGTTTTTTTCATAGCTTAGAAGGTCAAGATTAGCCGCCGACTCCTGGCTTGTTACGGCGATTATTTACAGGGATTCCCCGGTATTTGCATTGTAAGCAGCCAAGCCCGGCCGCAAAACGTGAAAATTTGTGCGGGGGTCGCTGTACTGCGACTTTTAAAGTGGAATCGAGATAGCGCCCCCGACTGTCTTGTACTCCCGCTGCCAGTTTTGATGTCACTTCCACGTGTGGTTGCCCTCCAACGAGGCTGGAGTGTCATCAGTCACTCACAGAATAACAAAGTCCTTAGCAAAGGCCCATCTGAAGCTTTGAACCAAATCGAATTTGCGGAAAGTGTCAGAGCCGGCGCCAATGTGCGTGTCGCTTTGATAAAATGCAGCGAGACAGCTTGGAAACAAGAAGGAAGGAGGAAAAAATAAAGGGGAAAAAAACAGTGGTGAAGTGATGTATGAGAAATCAATATTGATTTTGTCTCCTGTAGCTTCAAGCTGCCATCCACAATCCTGCTCACTGTGCAGTGTTGGGCTTCTCAGCAGCCAGCACATCCTTACCTCAAGGCTTCCTCTGGGTGAGTAACGCACACACACGGGCACACACACACACGCGGGCACCCGTATACACTCCACACCAAGAATCAATGAGAAGATAAAGGAATCCACTTTCTACTGTTTTCCATAATCGTTTCCACTTTAACCCTACCGCCATTACTTTTGAAACGATTCTCTATGTTCTTCTCATTCGCATTCACGTTTGAAAAATAGAACTCCAAAAGTAGTGCCTTGACTTGAGGATGACACGTATCAATTTCTAGCTAAATGGACCATCGCTCACCCTGCTGGAACAGATTAATGGCATCTCCGTTCATTGAAATTTTGGAGGGTGCTCACGTAACATTGCAAGGGCGCGAGTCAAAACGCAAGCCCAAATACAAAGAGCAGGCAGATGTTGCTAGGAAACTGAGTTGGGATAACATGAATGAAAGTTGTAGCTACCGTATGTGCTGCCGAGTCTTTTTCCAAGCGCATGCCGACCCACATCACAACGCAGGCCGACTTGTGGGAGTTGAGCTGCAGCTGCCTGGAAAGAAGAAGAAAGGCTAACAAAGGGAACGAAGGAGATAATGCAGTATTTATTTTTGGAATGCTTGTGGTGGGCAGCTGATCAGGTAATCCTCTCTTGGCCCAGGAAGTGGCAAAAGCTGGCGTAGGCAGGCCATGAGCAAACAGTGTCCTCACTTTGATGGCTTACGTATGTGCCATCATTCATTCAAAACATTGATGCCACTTTTACAAGGATAAAGACACACACGCTCATGTCAAGTTACCCCGTGAACAAAAGGACTCAAATATAATTTGGAACTTAGAAAAACGGATGGAAAATATTTGAAAAGGGTAGGAAAATATGAGACAAGAATAACCACATTCGACAAAATTTCATCATGTCCCTAAAAAATCGCCAGCCGGGTCCTGAACCTCTCCCGCCCTGAAAGACAAGCGCAATGTGTCCTCACACTTCCCAGCCCCGTGATTTCCCTAAACAGGCGTTATTTTCCCGAGCCATCTCTAACCAGGCCACTTTGGGGACGTGCTGACTCTCATGCGTGTCGTCTTGACACTCAATAACTCCAAAAGCTCGCTCGCGCCGGCTGGCAAAAAAAAAATCAAAGAGCAATATGAATGAAACCCTGAACGTCCAATCGGGAGCTTCTTCCATCTCGGCTCTGCTGGGAGTTGCTGCCTCATCTGGCTTGGCTTGTCGAGGACGATTTGCAGATCGATGAATATTGACATTTACGCAACTATACTTTGCGCTCCATGTGTTTTAGAATACTCACTGATAGATTTTTTTTTTTTGTATGTGGACACGGACGCAGCTATTTGCTGAAAAACGTCCCTTTTTGTGCTTCAATGGGTTTGTTCGTGGAAAGTATCTTAACTTACTGTCAATACAAAGAATACCAAAGTGTGTTTTTTTCCCTTCATGTCCGTGTCGATGCTGAGTCCTCGAGGTCACAGGTTGAACGACCGGACTTTTGTAGTCTGTTTTTTTTGTTTCGCGGGAAAATGACGTGAGCAATCATGCTGTTGGGTTAATGAGTTGCCACACGCCACCCTCTCTTTGTAATTTGCCAAGCTAATAGACTCGCTGAAGCAGCTGTTAATGGGCACAACGCTTTTCCTAATGCCACACTGTGGTTTCCCTTTGTGACTAGCGAAGCACGCGGCGTGCAGGCAGCCCGCGGCCTTGAACACCGCCGCCACTCTTTAGCACACATCTCCCGTCATTTCACAGTGCAGCGGAGGCATCGGAACACATAACCAAGGCGGTTGTCCTTGCTTTTTTTTTTTTTTTATGGCTTCTCATTGGCTAAAAGTGCCTTACGTCAGAGGTCCGCCTATTTGGCTTTAAAATGAAGCCTCGTTTGTGATCAACGTGGCTTAAGTGGCATTGTGTGTGTGTGCCAGAATATTTGCTACTTTAAAAAGAAACCTCTCGATTTTGTTATATTACGAAGTGTACTATTGTCATGATTTATATTTTTCCATGATATGATGCAGTATGCTGTTTTTAATCTTTTTTTAAGAAGTAGCAGTGCAAACTTGTAACAATCATTCAAATGCATCGCAAGTAGCCCTCGCATATTTTCAGCCTTTGCAAAGTCTCCTTTTCTTCTTTGATTGTTGGAAAGCTCACCTATTTGCTGTCGTTGCAAATGTCAGCATCGCTTTAGCGCCATCCGGTGGCCTCTCAGGATGAAACCTTTTTGAGTCTGCGCCCCGATCCCCTGCGAGTCGCGCATATTTTCTCTCTCAGTATCGTTTTGTTTTCTATTTGCATTAGTGTGTTGAATGAGCGCCGGCGAGGCCAAAAAGCGTCAGACAACGACTGGTGACCCTCGTCTCCGGCTCTCTCACGCGCCTCCGTCGCCCGCCCTGCTCTCCAAAGCAATCTAATTAAAGCTGGCAAAGCATCTGGGAAGCGCCTCCTTCCCCCTCGAGCGGCGAGCGGGACGGGCTCCAGATCATGACTCCACATCGCTAGTTTCCCTAAATGAGTGGCGAGCGCTTTGCCAGGAACGTGGCGCCGGCTGTCACGAGGGGGGGAAACGTGAGCGTGTGAATTTGCGAGGCGGGCGGGCAGGCAGAAGGAGCGTGTAGGTGGAGAGGCGCTACTTGAAACCATCTTTTTCTTGAGCCCCTCGCGGCGAGATAAGTCCTCGCTATCTTCTTCCCGGCCTGTTCAACAGAGCATTATTTGTTCTGGCTCATCCTCCAGGGCCCACGGGATCTCTCCTGTCCACATCCTGCACGCTGATACAAATCAAACAAATGATTGCATGCAAATAAGGGTGAGTGTGCAAGAGAGGGGCTAAAGACTATATTTAGCTCCTGTCGCCATGGCGTGATGTGATTTAGGCGGGGGAACAAATCTTGGCTTTCCCCCCGTCGAGAAGGGCTCACTCGCGAGCCGAGGCGTCGCGCAGGAAAGATTCCTAAACGCGATACGGACGTCGTCACGTGGACTTCCAGGTCCCAAGAGATGGCGCAGTTTGCGTCAGTGGCCTCGAAATCTTTCATCATTTGAGAATACTGCGGAAAAACGGCAGAAATTCAACAGCCGTTTTACAATGCACGTGCAAGAGCCCCTCCCTCACGGTTTACAGTTTTTATTAATATGACCGCGCAACCTTGATCTAACCCCAACATCATCTTGACCATCAAACTTCCAAATGTCAGCAGAAGTTGTGAAAAAAAAACTCCAGCGATCAATTCTTTCTTGACCTTACAAACTTGCTAAGCAACACAGATCCTTTTTCAGAGCTCACTCGAGCTTTTTCTCCCACGGTGAAAAAGACCACTTTGTGAATATATTCACGTGTTTAACATTCAACGTGAGCAGCCGGCAGCTGTAAATGACAAACTCAAAATTGATTTGCAGGTATTTTTGCTTTCTTTAAACTGCTGACTGGTGAAGGCCGTCCAATCAAACACACACCGTTCCCACCAAAGCAGCAAAATACATTTTGAAAATTGATTGCTAACATTCTAAGAGTAATTTTTTTTTTCCTCCTGGATTATTTCTGATGTTTTTTTTTAAGGTGATACTGATTCTGCGTATTGATATATTGACCGATAAACTTTGGATATACATTGTGCTTGAACACTCTTATTTGAACATTATTGAATTACACTGTCAACATAAGTAGCATGAACTGTATAATAACTAAATAACTCTTTATTTTCATGCCACCACTCAGAGATTTCATCTTCACCAGTTTTTGTGAGGGTGTTGCGGTCCACATGAAACAACTTCTCTTCCTTTTTACTGGAGTGTCTCAAAATTAGATCATTTTCAAGCAGCCTCTTTTCTCCCCGCAGGTGGCCTCCGGTGGGGAGGAAGCCTCTCAGGGCCAGATTGAGATATTCTCCCTCAACAGGCCTGTGCCGAGGGCCGTCAAGAGTCTGCAAGTGGGCTCCGCCGTCCGTTGTCTGGAATACGTGCCGGAAGCATCTCCCTCTGAGGAGGCGGAGGTCATGGCTCACAAAGTCCCGTCAGGGAACGGCGCCAGCATCTGTGTCGGATTAGATGATGGACGGTGAGATGACAAATTCATGCGCACTCATTACCATTGTTGTTTAATCATACTAAATCTATTTTTATACGATTAATCGGCGGAGTGATCGGAAGAATACGTAAAATATTCAATAGCTGCAGCCCTAAACACGATTAAGGTGAATGTTTTATTTTCTCGCTTTTGGAAATTGATTGCACGCCCCTGCTGTATATTCAATTACGGAATAACACCGAGGAGGCTAGGAATTGTAAACTTGTCCCGCAATGCAGTTCCGCTTTCGTCCTGTTGGTAGAGGCGATGCACCTTTGATTTCTGTTTTTTTAACACTGTTCCCTCCTCACTACACTTGACTTTGTCGCTCTCCAGAATTCTGGTGTACGGCAGTGCGGACACTGCAGCTCAGTGCCTCTTGAGCCTCAGCACCCCTCGGGGCTGCCCGGTGCTGTGCCTGAAACACTCGCCTTGCTTCCTGTTTGCGGGCCTACGTGACGGCACCTTGATGGTTTACGGCAGGAGAAACAGCGGTAAGCTTTCCTCGGCAATGAATCGAACGCGGTCGATCGGCTTGACACTTACTAGCGTCCACGTTGCGCAATAGGAATGAACAAAAGGTTGCCGCTGCAGCTTGCTCCAGCATATTTTTAATGCAAGCGCTTCTTCAGGATAGCTGCCATCTGGCACAAAACAAATAAAACTAAACTACGATAATTAATGCACAGTCAAAAAAAAGAAAACCTCAACGGCCCCATCGATCGATCATATAATTAACATCATAATTCCTCTCGCTACTTTTGCCAGATAGATGTCATCTGGGACAATAGAAATCAACACAACTACTGGAAGTAACCCATAGCCTGAAAGAATTTCATCACATATTTTTTTTTTTTTTTTTAGAATCTGCCGCTCGTATGTTACCTGCCAAAAATGAGGCTCGTCTCACTAAATCAGCGGCAGAGCACCTTTCCCTTTGCATTGTTTTTGTCAGTGCAAAAACAGCAGCATGCGCCAAACATGTCAGGTGCAGTAAGGCGTCCCGCCCTCGCGGCAGCAACATCTCCTCCATACCTGGAAATGCCATATCGTGGCAAACAGGCCCCTGCTGCACCCCCAGCAAAAACAAGGATGATTAATTACATGGAGGATAGAATGTTTGTAGTTTTGCCTATCAAAAGGCAAGACGCAAGACTCGGGAGGCGCCGCTGTTAAAGATTCATGGCCGACATTGACTGGAGGGCTTTGCGCATATCTATAAGTTGTTTTTTTTCCCACAAGTGGGCAAAATGACCTTTACATCGTGCCCCACGATTAGCCCGCCATCGTGAAAAGGCAAACTTAAAATTGAACACCGCAGCTATTTTAAAACATGGACGAGGCTCGCTCGCCGATGTGCCACTTTGCCGGGGTTTCGCTTCTCTGAGTGGATTTTTTTTTTCTCCTCACGAAAGGTGGCAAAAATGACCTTTTCATTACGCCAAGCAATTAACCTGCTTGAGTCAAAAGGCATTGTAATGCAATGAAAGCCAGAAATAAACAACTCCAAATGTTAATTAAATGGCCGGTTGCGGCCCGCTCTCTAATTTGACTTCATTGATGCGCTGCATCGGAAACGCTTATGTAATTCAATTTATCATCAGGCGCCTCGGTGGCAGCAGCTAAAGCGTGCCTCGTGATTAATCCTCAAAAGAGGGAAAGGTCCACTTTCTTCGCTTGTGGCCAAGCGAAACGTCAGAGAGGTGGCGACCAAGACGGGGATCAAAGTGAAAGCGCTCTCACATACTTGATTCCGCAAAATTAAAAGGGCAGTGCGTCATTGCTTAACAAAACTCACTTCAGCATGAAATCACCAGACACTGGCTGGCAGATATGATGCTCGTTAACTTGCTAACTTGTATCCATTACATACACAGATGAAATTTAAAAAGCGATACTAATGAATGCAACATGAAGCTGAAACGATCCACAGTCTCCCTTTATATGATTGGATCGTTGCCAAACGGGAAGTAGTTCGACTTGATGTTTTTTTTTTTTTTTTGGTACACACTGATTTCTTTGTCTTGCTTATTCACAGAGCCAGAGTTCAAATTCAGCTATTTGATTTTGGCACAACTCGTTTATTAGCATGTTTTGTGCCACAAGAAGCTGCCGAAAGCTTTGCTAATAGGAAAGTAGTAATGCATCTGTCAGGGAGGGGCAACCAGTGTCACACAATGGATTGTGCCCCATCATGTCATATTTATGATGTGCATATTATTTTCCAGATGATCTCTGGGATCCCGATTCCGGGAGAAGCGTGAACTTGGGTTCAGATCCGGTGCGGACCCTCTTGGTACTGGACGATTCGGTGTGGGCAAGCTGCGGAAACTCGGTCACTGTGGTTGACATTGGCAGCCTCAACACTCGGGTAATTAAAGCACTTTTTCATCTCGTTGCTCTGGTCAGTTTTTCTGTGATATTCTAATATTCGGTGGAGTGTCCTATAAATTCAGTTTTAGAAAGGCTCATGAGCTCCAAACTGTATTTAATGAGGGGGTGATATTATAGGAAACATGAAGGAGGCTTGATCATGTCCTTGGACTGCTTTACTCTTCTTGGAGTGAAACGTTCTTTTGTCACGGGTCCTCCGATATGGTAATGACCCAAAAGGCCCATCCAAAGAACGGTCTGGATGGAGTTCGACAGGTTGGATGAAGTTGCCCTCCTCCAAGCCGAGGACTTAATGAGCCGAGCTGACGGCTCTCCTCTGCCGTAACGGGTCAACGCCGGTTACTCCTGAACTAACCTCGTTTTCCTCACTAATGTGCCCTCGCGGCAGGCAGAATTGGCGGTCAAACGGATCATTCGACGGGCCTCGGAGACTCGCTGGCGCGTATCATCTCACCTCCGTACGGGGATGTCGACATTACATACAAGGTTATGATTAGCCTAGCATAGCTCAAAATGGCTTGCTGAAATTTTCCTTGAAATCAAAGAAGTCATTCACAACTGGATTGCCGCCAAAGCCATCAGCATCCTCCATCCTAGATGTTGTCAAGGGTCAACCCGTGCACGCTCTGCACTTAGCAAAACAGGACTGGCCTCGGCGCTAGATTCCCTCAAAAAGACGATATTTTCTCAGGCCAGTGACTTTGGCTACTCTGCGGTGAGAAAACGCTAACAAAGCAGAACGTCTGCCGCCGCTCCGCCTCTGATCAATAGTGACTGCCACACCTCGTTCCTTCCTCTTTCCATTACTTGACTCATCCCTAGAGGAGGACACCTTGTCAGCCGCCGTGACCGAGAACTAATGAGCTGTTCAGACCCGTCGCGTCTGCGGTCGCAGCGTTTAAAGGTGCCGCTTCTGACGGATGGCGGGAGCGGGACATGTGGCCGCCGTCAACCTTGACTGACCACCTCGTCTGCGCAAAGCTCGCCGCCGTATTACTTCACATTGGACACGCTCCGCATCTATTGAAAGCCATCTCACTGGTAGGGACATTTCGGTGGAGGCAAACTGCTGCCATTCACACAGCTTCTGTTGCCAGGCAACGGAGAAAAGCCACAAGTTTGTCTGTCTTACAAACGGTTTCACTCGAAATGCGTTTTGGGCGGTGGCTGTGTGCTGTAACTTCTAACACGCTTGAAGTTGCTGATGAGCTTTGACCGAGATGGGGGACACAAATAAGTCCAATTAGGGGCTAGCTTCATTTAAAAAAATCCCTCTGACAACCGCAAATGGGAGTGTCAAATATTCGGTTGACAGCAAAATAACGACTTCCTGCGTCTTTACGAATGGCTCCGTGCGGGAGTCACCGTCAGTCGTTTTCTTCATCTCCAAGGCTCTGGTCGAGCGAACGTCTCCACGGCGCACTTCAAGGTTTTTTTTGAGCCGAGCTGAGCCGCCGCCTACTGCCGAATAGCCAATTAGAAGAGAAAACACATCAAAGCTGGCGTTTGAAACAAAGAAGCGCCCGCCGGCAAGGGCGCCCAAACAGGTGCTAATCCCTGTCGACGCGGCACGCACGTGATGTCGGCGTTCTCATGTCGCCTCGCTCCTTTTCACCCCCTTAATTGCGCGCTGACAGCCATGCGGCCGCCGAGATGACACCCCACAGCAGGCCTCGTCACGCCACCGACCGCGAGGGCTGCTTGTGTTGCCGCGATAAGGATAATTGCGTTTGTTTTTGAGCTGCTCATTAAACACCGGCGCCCCGAGACTGTGCGCCGGAGGAGCTAAGATGGGGAAAATGAAGCAAAAACATGACGTCGGACGTGCGCTAAACTGCAGAATGGAAAGGCAAACTTCAGTCGCAGGCTCACTGTTCGTGTCATCATCATCATGATCGTGGACAGAAAACCTGGAATACTCCCCCCCCCCTCCTCCAATTTATTATATGCACTTCTCAAAAAGAAGCCATGCCAGAAAAGGTCTGCCGTTTTGCTTCAGGGCAGCCATTTCAGGGTCTTTCAAAGGCAAACTTACACTCAAGATTTTTGAGGGAAAATTCAGCCCCAAAAGTCATTTGTAGGCATGTCCATCAACAGCAGGGCTCGAGAAGGAACAGAAAGTTTCATATTTTGCTTTGAAGAAGACGACATGCTCATGTTAAGGCAGTTCCAAAAGTCCTTCAAAGACAAACTTTGCCTCGAGATTTTTGCCCCGGGAGCGAGTTGACAACATGAAGTTTAGTGGGAATAGCCATCACAATTCTTATTCTTGTTTTTTTTTTTCCAAGAATTTAGCCCAGGGAACCATTTTCATCAAGCAACATGAAATTTGGTGGCCATTTATCTTACTGTGAGTAGACCCACACAAAAGAAAAACCTCTCAACAGGCACTTTGGTTCGAAAGGGACATTTTAGGGCTGATCAGGGCATTGTCAAGTGCCCTGTCCTTGCTGCTTCTACGAACTCTTCTTTGGGATTGCTACCAAGTAACAAACATGGGTGAAGCTGTACTTGTTTCTTTCTCTAACAGTACTTCTGTGTGCTACAGAAAGTGGAGGTTCATCCCGACCCGATGGTTAGCGTGGCACACGTGGCGCGGGCCGGCGGCGGCGTGTGGATGGCGTTCTCCGAGGGCTCGTCCATCCGTCTCTTTCACACCGAGACCTTGGAGCTGCTGCAGGAGATGAACATCTCCACGCGCTCCACGTTGCTCAACACCAGTGAGTAGACGGCACAAAAGCACTCATTCAATTAGGATCATTTCTTCTGCAATATCAACAGATATGCTTAAAAGCTCTAAAATGGAAAGAAAATCCATCATCCATGGCTCTTCTCATGTTCGTGGAAGATTTGAGGAGCGGATCTGTTTCTTGAACCAATTTGATTTCAAATTGGCCTGACTTTCGTGCGATGGGCAACCTCAACCAGCAAAACACGTCTGTAGGTAATCCCCATCTTGCGTACGTATGGTGGATTTTATTTAAATCTTTTTGTCACGTAGGCTAAATATCGATTTGAATTTGATGGCACAACTACTGAGGGTCCAGGTACCAAAAGCCCCCCCCCTTTTTCTTATTCTCATCTCGTTCAAGTCGCCCCTTTTGCTCCTACACGTGGGGGAGCGACATGAATAAATAAGCAGCCGGGACACGGCGCAGCCGCGGGGGGTGAAAGCCGGGGGATTAATATGAATGAAAGAGTCACCGGGGAGACGAAACAGCAGCTCCGATGCAAGGCCTTCCTCGGGGGCGTCGGTGCAAACACCTGCCGAACGGATCCACGCCTCCCGTGCGCCGCTGCTTATATCTCCAAACACGCGCCTCCTTTGAGTTAATGCGATGCTCCGTGTTTGTCCTACTTTTTTCCCGTCGGCTCGTTTCATCTCATCCGCCGGGCCGTAAATCCTCTCGGCAACCCCGGTGCCGCTTGCCCTCCCGCTCCCAGCCTTTCTTTGGCTGCGGTCCATTTAAGATGCCACACGTAGCCCGCCGCGTGCCTTCTCTGGTCCTCGGCCATGAAATATTTATGGCAAAGTTTGCCCGTTGTTGCGGCAAGAAGTGGCGAACAGCAACAACAGCAAACTTGAAGTCGGCTAATGACGATGTGCCGAGGTTACATATTCGGCATGGCAGATATTCAATCCATTCCCTTTGCACTCTTAGCAATTTTTCAAATATTTCTTAGAGCGCAGAAAATGTTTTGAAGTCACATTTGAACAATCACCGTCTTATTAATCAAGGACTCTGTCGCATTGCCCCTGATGAACCTTCTGCCTCTTCCTTCCATTTCTTTGTATGACAGGTAGATGTACTGAGGCTCTGCTCGTTGACGAGAAGCTAAGAGCTGCTGTTGACCACAGCTCACGCGGTATTTTCTCCTTGCAATTTATACGCATGCTCATAAGAGGGCCATGACTAAGTTCAAAACGCTCGCTTGACAAACAAGTGCTCTGTCATTTGCAGGAACAGCGATGTGAGCGAGCCGCTAAAAATGTTCACAAATGTAAAGTGTCATCCGAGCCTCGCTGTGGTTCAATTACAGGCATTACGCCCGACGTCGCTATCGATAGCTAACCAAGCCCCGATGGGAGCCGACGGGAGGAAGTGCTGAAAATAAAACGTGTAGCAACTATGTTTTTCAGCCCTTTGTTAGCTGCCTGAAAGCGTACAGATAATAATAGAGTTAGAGTACGCAATTATCTTGTTGAGCAGCAGAACACACGCAGACATCAGACAAATGCTCATGCGATGATGCAGTTGTCGTTTGAGCCCGGAACCAACACAAACCTTTTCATTGTCGATTGGAGAGCTTCGAGTACTTTGAATAAATTGAATCTGGTGCATACTGTTGTGTAAAATACCTTGACTGTTGCAGCGTCAACCTCTCAAACATTTGATGATAAGCCATTTCAAATGCTTAGCCTCAGCTTTGCTGCCCATGCTATTGCGAAACAATCCCTTTGTCGGCTCCATTGTGTATATTTGGATCCGTTTTGTAGAAATAATTTGATGTAATTTATTGCGGATGAATCCGGTTTGAATCGCAAGGACACAGCGGAGCAAGGTGCACCCCGTTGCGTTTGTTTTTCATCTTTGCTTTCCTGCTTTTGATGTTCCAGGTCAGGAGAACATGCGAGTCACCAGCCTGCTCATCTGTCAAGGACTCTTGTGGGTCGGCACCGCCCGAGGCCTCATCGTCACCCTGCCGGTTCCCAAACTGGAGGGAATACCAAAAATAACAGGTCATTGCCAATCTATTGCTTCACAAGAAGAGGCCGATCCCAAGATGACATGTTGTAACACATTATTGTCCAGTATTTCGAAAACACTCGTTGCCATAATACAGCGACGGGGCATTTTTCAAATAACAAGCAGTACGCCTCCTCATTGGAATGCGTTGCCGTCCTCCAGGAAAGGGCAGGATCTCGCTGAACGCTCACAGCGGGCCGGTGGACTTCTTGGCGGCTGTCAGCGGCACCTTGTCTCCGGACCTCCTGAAGAGGGACTCGGTGGAGGACGGGCCTGACTCAGCGTGCGGTGGCGAAGATCCCAGCGACACCTCCTCCCAGGAATCTCTGCAGCGCCCAGACGAGGGCCGGCCGCGAGGCGGTGGTCGGGGCCGCGGCGTCCTGTTGCAATACAAGCTGCGCTCCACCTCAGGGCTGCCTGGACGCCCGCTCACGGCCGCTGCCGACGAGGCCTCCGACTCGTCCCTGGAGTCCTTGGAGCACAGCGTGGAGGACGGCTCCATCTACGAGCTCAGTGACGACCCTGAGACGTGGGCGCGCGGGCGCCCCTCGGAGAAGGACGCCAGGGCCAAAGACAGGGTGGTGTCGGCCGCCGTCGTCTCTGGGGGACGGGGGTTCCGCAGGCTGCAAGAGGGGGCGCCCGCCGGGCCCCGGACAGCCGGGGACTCCTCAGAGAACGTCCTTCTGGTGTGGCAACTGCCATTGACTGTCTAACTTAGAACTACAACACACTTACCCTCCAGCGCTCTCAAAAAGATGAATGGTATGCGATGAACACAAGGGAAGCACTTCAGCTCACTTTTTAGCATTTGCCAGTCCACGGAGAGTCAAATTGGCCCAGATTTGTCCCATAATAATAGCCAGTCCTACCAAAACAGGTAAAATGCATGTCATGAAGGTTGTTGTGATCTCAAGGGAAGCACGTTTTGTACATTTCCGACTGCACACATTGCAGAATTGTCTGGCTCTGTTTGACCGTTTATGAGCGGCTTGGAATCTGCATGAGCGCCACCTGCAGGACAGGAGTAGAACAATGCCAAGCGCTTTCCATGACATTTTGTTCTTCTCAAGCCTTTGTGACGCATTTTGAAAACACTTGGTTAGCACGTTAGCATCATTGGCGGATCTTCTCATCATGGGATATGCCCTCCTTGTGATCGCAGCTGCTTGCACAAGCGAATCAATGACCACTAAACAAAGGAGCTTAATTGTGTTGCACATTTTTTAAGATTACTTTTTTTTTTTAACATTTGTGTCCACTATTTTTTAGGAGCATGTAGCACTTGTTCATCAGTGTCAAACTAATGAAAGTTATTTATATGAAGGTGGAGTTGGGGGGAGATAAATGAGGATGCTGCCGTAAAAAAAAGTCATCATGGTTCAAAATTGAAGGTGTCGTGGGAGACTATTTTTGTCTCAAAAGTTATCCCCCCCCAAAAAAATAAGATTCCTCTCAAAAATTAACTTTTAATATCAAAGTACTGACTGTTTTCTTTCATTTCTTGTATAAATGTGATGCATCTGAAAAACTTATTTTTTTCTCCCAAAATTTCATTTTTTCCTCCTGAAAGTGTGACGTTTACCGTAACAACGGGTTCTGTTTTCAAATGTCAGTGTTCTGCAGTCCATCGTCTGGTTTACTAGAGCGGTGGTCCCTAACCTTTTTAGCACCACGGACCGGATTACTATCAGACAATAATTTGACAGACCAGTGTTTGATGAAGTCCCAAGTTTTGCAAAGAAAACTTCCAAAATCGATTCTAGAAAATCAGAATCAAATGTCGAAAGCATCAAGTAATCACAGATTGCAAATTGACATTTTGACAACATGACATGAGTAATGTTATTATTATGATGTTATTTATTCTTTCTTGTGCGGCCTGGTTGGGGTCCACTTTTCTATAGTTCATTATTCGTAACCATTTCATCATCAGGAAACCAAAATGCTGGTAAAGGAGACGTCACGGCCGGAAGCCAAATCCGGGTTTTGCTACAAGGCGACTAACAGCGAAGGTTACCCCGCTCTGCATCTCCGCCTCCAGTCTTGACTTAACCTTGGCGCCTTGCGAGGCTTGCCACCATATCCTTTCATCATCCAGCTATCGGCGGGAATCGTTCCGCTGAGAAGCCGACGCAAAGCTGCCTCGCCGGCTGTCATCTAAATGGAAATGCATGTGCCGAGCGTCTGGACGCACCTTTGCTGACACGCCCTCGTGGCGAGCAATGAGCTCTTTTGTCTTTTGCGTGTTTGTACTCCTGCAGATGAAAATATGCATGATCGCCCAACAAACACGGACTGCCACCATTGAACCATGCGCTTATGTCGGCATATGCCTGGCAAGTATTTTGACCTGTTATTTGCTAACCCCTCGTGTGTACTGTACATACAAGTCATAATTAATTGAAGATGACGCAGTTTGCGTGTCTTCTATAAGGAAAATAAGACTGCAAAATGTCACGTCTTTTCCTCATAGCATCCTGAGGTTTTTTTGTGGATATACTTACATTTCTATCCTATTTCATATCTTAAAAACAACTTTGATGCACACAGCTGCAAAATGTGTGTTTCACTCCAAATGTGAGCGCCTAAGAAAATGAAGAATGGCAAGATGAAAGCGCTTCTTTCTTCCCACTGTGCTTACGGCAAATAATTAAAACTGCAAGCGGCACTGCACGAGTGTCATTAAAGTTGTTTAATGCCAAAGTGTCGTCCGATGAATGTTTTTTTTGTAATGAAATGCATTTTGCAAGTTGCGATTTGACCGCAAAGTGAAATTATTGGTGCACTTTTAGCGAAGGATCCCCGCAGTTCGGCAAAGGACGCCTAATGAACTTATTGTTTTATGAGCAATTACGGCGGCTTGTTAACATGGTGTGATTTTTTTCCTCCCGCATGTTTGTAAGACTTTAATTGCAGCAAAAGTTCAGAAGAGCCCAGCAATTACAAGACACACTTTAGTACATATATATATGTGTATATATACACATATATATATGTGTAAAATAGACAATTCAAAGATAGTGTTGAGAGCAGGATGTTGTTGCACAGCAATGACTCCGAGACTCTGTGTGAGTTCATCAGAGCGACAGCCTGGGGGTAGAAAATGTGTCTGTGTCTGCTGGTTTTGGCGTACTGTGCTCTGTAACGCCGTCCGGAGGGGAGTACTTCAAACAGATTGTGACCTGGGTGAAAAGGGTCTGTGGAGATGTTACTTGCACATTTCCTGGTCCTGGACAGGTACAAGTCTTGGATAGATGGGAGGTTGGTCCCGATTATATTTTCTGCAGTCCTGATTGTCCATTGCAGTCAATGCTTGTCTTGTTTGGTGGCTGATCCAAACTAGACAGTAATGGAGGTGCAGAGGATAGACTGGGTGATGGCAGTATAGAAGGTCTTCAGCAGCTCCTGTGGCAAGTTGAACTTCCTGAGCTGTCTCAGAAAGTACAGCCTGTGCTGGGCCTTCTTCCGGGCAGAGTCTATGTGGCTGGTCCATTTCAGGTCCGGCGAGATTGTGAATCCCAGGAACTTGAAGGTGTCTGTGGAGGGAATAGCATTAGTGAGGATAGTGAGAGGTGGAAGTCGTGACGGGTCTCTCCTGAAGTTCACTGTCATCTCCACGGTCTTGAGCGTGTTCAGCTCCAGGTGGTTTTGGCTTCAACAGTGGACCAGCCGCTCCACCTCTTGTCTGTACGCAGTCTCGTCACCATCCCGGATCAGTCCGATGAGAGTGGTGTTGTCCGCATACTTCAGGAGCTTCACAGAAGAGTCACCTGAGGAGCAATCATTGGTATCAAGAGAGAAGAGCAGTGGGGAGAGGACGCACCCCTGGGGGGTGCCAGTGTTGGTGGTCCGGGTGTCTGATGTGATGGTCACCAGCCTCACATGCTGTCTCCTGTTGGTCAGGAAGCTGTTGATCCACTGACAGGTGGAGGCAGGGCTTCTGGTGGAGGATGTCAGGAGCGATGGTGTTGAACGCCGAGCTGAAGTCCACAATCAGGATCCTGGCATATGTCCCTGGGGTGTCTAGGTGTTGCAGGATGTCATTCAAACCTGTGATGGCGGGCTTCTTGGCCACCAGTACAATGGTGGAGCTCTTGAAGCACGAGGGAACCTCACACAGTTCCAGGGAACAGTTGAAGATCCGTGCAAAGGTGGGTGCCAGTTGTTCAGCACAGACTTTCAGGCAGGAGGGTGACACGCCGTCTGGGCCTGGTGCCTTCCTGATCTTTTGTCTCCGGAACATCTGACACACCTCCTTCGACGAAGCACAGGGCGGCGGATCTGCTAATGTCCGTGTTCCTTGAAATGAGAAGCAGCAGTTCGTCTATCTTGTTAGCCAGAGAGTGGACATTCGCTAGATGTATTGATGGTAGGGGAGCACAGAACCCTCTCTGCCTCCGTCAAATAGTCTGAGTCAGTGAAAACCGGAGAGAAAATATCAGGAGAAGACTGTCTGATGCTTAATAGTTCTTCTCTGGTAAAAGTGGACCGGGGTAGGTAGCAGAAGACACACAAAATAACACAATTTTATCCACGTGTATAATTGGCTTGTTCTGATTATACAGAAAGCAAATGCGTTTTACAAAAATACAGTCATCAGTTGGCTGAAGCATGAATGACAGGGCTAATGATAGCTGGCGCAGGCCATATTTTCTTTGGAATAAGCACTCAAACGAAAAAAAAATCCATTAGATATTCAAGAAAGTCTTTAATTTCAGCTCTCAAGCCAAAGTTAGTGTTCAGAAATATGGCGAGGATAAGGGTTTCAAACAAGGTTTTGAAATTAGGGAAATTAAGAACCAAATTAGGAGCAAGGTTTCAAATTAGGCTTTCAAACTAAGGTTAGGGTTTCACACAAGAGCGATACCTTATTTCAAAATAACTTTTCCAACTTGGTGTTTCAAACAATGGTTGGCGTTCCAAATTAGATTTTTCAAATTAGGGTTACTTGATAAAATGTCTCGTGTGAAGACCAGCATCAGTGGCTGCATATTTCCAAAAGGACCTCCCTCAGGGAAATAGACCGCAATGGACCTTTCTCTTCCTCAAGTCATCTATGTTTTATTCACAACGCTGTCTGTATAGCTTATTAAAATATTTATAACATTGTCATCATGTGGAACTCAAGAGAGGTCACCGCTGGTATAATGACATTCAGTGTGTGTATGTGTGTGTGTGTGTGCCTGTGTGTGTCCAGGTGCTGTGCTACAAGAGGTACTGATGACATCATTTAATGTTTACATTTCGGCAAATGATGATTAGTTATTCACAGTACAGTTCTAAGCTTGTACGGTAAGGGGGCTCAAGTAGGGGTTCAAGGGCACTGGTCATTTTAAACTTTGGATATGGTCAGTGTTTGGGTCTCAAAGTATGGCTTTGAGACAAGGATAGCATTTGAAATAAAAACAGCCATAAGGCTTTAAAAAAGACCATGTGTTGTAAGGCCTTTGTTTGAAAATCACCAAGTACAGTAGGTTTAGGGTCAGGGTTAGGGTTACGGCCCGGAGGTTAGAGTTACAACCGGGAGGTTAGGGTTACGGCCGGGAGGTTAGGGTGAGGGCTAGGATGAGGCTTTGGAATTGTGCAAATGCAAGTTCTTCCTACTCAGCCCACACAACAATCTCCTTCATTCAGCTCGTTGAATCGTGCTGCAGAGATTTTTGGTTTGTGGGTCAGTGCACCAAAAAGGAGAAAGCAGAATTCCAGGACGGCTTAAGGAACCCAGATTATAAAGTCAAGATTTCGACGGGTTTTCCTTCACGATGACAGTGCGCATTTCTCAGACACCACTTTGAGAGCCTTTTGCCACGTCTCCGGTGTTGTTAACGTTGCATCCGGCAGACCAAAGTCAAGAGGGGAAAACAAGGCGACTCATGCGCATACAGGCTCATTAAGATTGATTTTGCCGCTTAATCAAAATAAATGCACAGGCAGGGAGCAGTTAAGAGCCTTGGTTTCTTAAAAGCTATCGGGAATCAATGCATCCGGTGACACTTGTGATTTTTAGTCAAAATGCTCTTGCAGTTGCTGAATTGTGATAAAAATTAGATGAGGGTGTTTGGCCGTACACTGGGAATCATGGTGGCAGAGCGCCAAGTATTTTTGTTGGTGGCACTTGGTCTAAACCAGTGAATTTTTGCCGATCACGGGTAGGTCCGGGAGGTAATTCTCGCAATGCAGACTGTAAAGCTTGATTGTTGTCCCTTTGGAGGCCCAGCCTAATCGTCACTCACCATCAATGAAAACCGATTCACTATCAAGCTGTCCGAAGTAAAACAATGAAGAAGAGATCCATTTCCAGCATAACGTTTGATTTGATGCTCATGCACGCTTGGGAATTCAAAGGCAAATGGGATTGTGAAATCAAACGGGATGGATGGAACCAATAAAAGTAGCGAGAATGAGAAAGAACACCGCCGACACAAGAAGCATTACCAGTCGCTAGGGCGCAGCTCGAGAAAGATGGCGCTTATGGGGGAACTGTTCTCACTAATAACTTGAGTTTTTTACGTCCAGGATGAACTGCTTACATTTGGGATAGATGAATATATTGCTACCATTGGTATTGGATAGACCAAGTGACCATGTTAGTTTGGGACTCGAGGGTCTGTTCTTTGTTGCACCTGGAGTGTTGCCTTTGCATTAGTCTGTTGCAGCAGCCAGCCAAAGCTTCATCCAAACCTGGGCAAGCGGCCCAAAAGCGGCAAGAGAAATATTGCCGCTGGCACCTCCTCCGCCATGTCACACGTTAGTGAAAACGTTACTGCTTGGAACTTGATTTGAGTTGAGTTTTCCTTGACTGTTTACTCAATGTGCGCGTTATAGAGAGTCCCAAGTGTCAGATGGTATTTGTCAATCAAACAGATGCCTGTCAAAATGCTCATTCCTGTTCCTCCCATTGAAAGAATGTACATGGAACTGTTGCGTTATTTATTTGGATGTATTTCCTGCTTGGCAAAAGAACCTAACCCTGAGTAAATATTGAAATCTTAATGATGCAATCACAATGGCGTACACCATTTGAATTCATGTCGCCATGAAAAAGAAAGGCAGAGATTTATACTCTTATATTATCAAGGGTATAACTTGCTACCGTAAGATTCGAGCGCATCTTTTGTGTATCATGTTTGATCTTTGCTGCAGATAATGAAGAGATACGCACGGCCTTCGTTTCTTTTCATCTCAAGGTCGGCGTACGGAACGTAGAGAACTCTTACGTGGCCTCATCGCATGCATGCATCGGCATTTGCACATTCCCAACACGAAGAATTCATTTGCACACTTTGTAGTACGATGGCGCTAAATTATACAGTCACATTAGCGCCCGCTTCGGACCTCGCTGCACACCGGTAGACTAATTAAAAACACTTGTCTGTCAAAGCTTGGACAATGTGGAGGGCAAACCTTTAATATTCTTGTTTTTTTTTTTTTTTTTAAGGTGAATGACATCTTTTTTTCTCTGATTTGCATAAAAGTCTGTTCACATGTAAAGCAGCGAGAGGAGACCGGTGAAATTCAGATGTAAGCGTGCAGCAAACAAAGGAAACAGACTGGATCTGATTTTTGGATGTGGTTTTCTAAGCATTGTGGGTAAAGTGTTTCAACGTTGAGGTGAGTTTTTCAAGGCGCCGTGTGAGCTGCACAAGAGGCGACTGAGGGGCATAAATGGGATGTTTTGTCTGCACACCTGCCCTCAAAGCGAGCGCAATCAAAGCGCAGTCAAAATCACTGACGAGCTCTTTCGACTCGAAATGATTCCGTTCGACCTGCGTTATAGAAATAAACAACCACGGCTGCTCACAAAGTGTTGTGCATAAAGTAAAAATCAGATCTTGTAAAGAGTGGTGACACACCAGGGCGATTTTCAGTAAAAAGGTTCAGGCAGAAATGGGACTGACCCAGGAAGTTGGGCTTGTTTAAAAAAAATATATATTTTGGACAAAACGGTTTTGTCCAAAAATGTGTTTTTTTCTGGCAAACATCTTTTTTATTTGCCCCAACTCATATTTGCCATGTTTCGAAATTCCTTCTCGCTAAATTGCCATTTCTCTTCTGGTTTTAGTAAGTCAAATGAGGCCGCATGCCTCCTTGTCTGCCACCTCTGCGACTTCTCACAGCGGTTGTCGCGGGCTCGTTATTAGTGAGGGCCATTTCATGAAGTGCTCATCTGATTGTCCATTGAGGGAGCAAATGAAGCAACCACCCCGCCAACACCGAGGTGGACAACCACCTCAGCCCTCGGCAGGCAACTCTCCCTCGCGCGCTCTCTTTGTGTTTGTGATGATAATGACACGCCTCTCCTCTGGCTTTCCGCTCCGATTTACAGCACAGCGGAGAATTTATTACCTGGCACGCTGGCTGGCTTTGGATTATTTGCTGAGCACGTGCTAAGAGAAAGAAAGAGGACGGCAAAAAAAGGCTTGGGAAGGTCGCGACCCTAAAGAAGCACGTGCTTATTTGCGGATTTCACAGCTGCAGTTCATATCGAGTTCACTTGGTGGCTTTGCACGATACTTTGTTACAACAAAGTCGACAACGGCTCGCTTCATTTGTCTCAAGTGTACAGAAACACAACCTAGAAGTGTCAAACGATCACTGAGATGTGCTAGTGTTTAATGATAACAGCCAGCTTGCATATTTGAAACAGAATCGCAACATATTGATGTCGACACCGATTTTGTGATGAGTTCACTGCCCATGCTCAATTTTTGTCAGAACAAAAAAGAAAAAAAATGAAAAATTAAAAATCATCCGCTTGGGTTAGGGCTTCCTTGCCAATCAGTCAGAGTAACAGAAATAAACAGAACGACTGGAAGCACAGGCCAGCAGGGGACAGAAGCACTCTGGCCCGTTTCGGTGCAGTCTGACGCCCATCACAAGTGACGTTTCGCCAAAGTCCTCGTTATTCCAAAATCCGGTGTCAGCGTGCTACCTGCTGTCCAGAGAGGTCTCGTTCAAATATAATTGGCTGCTCTTGTCAGCGCTATTCATGCCTTCACGTGCCGCCATCCTGCACTGTGTGACACAGTAACCTTTTCCGCACAGTGGCTAAATGGCAGCAGGATAAAAAGAGAAGCAAGCAGATTTATAAAGACTCTTCTTGACTTAAAGAGGCGGCCCAATGAATCACATTTTCCTCCTACGCTTCAAAAAGAGGAGGCTTATAAGCACCGTCTTAAACTCCGCGTTTGGAACCTTAACCTGAATCGAATGACATCAAAACTGAACCTGTCCTGAAATCCTTCATTGAAACCGTAAATCTGGTTTGAATGCCAATCTGGAAACTCGGCACTGTGGCCTGAAACCAAAATCCTGAGTGCTTTTTTTCCCTCCTGCTTTTGAAAAGGGATTTTGTGTGACATGACATGTGAGAATCATCGGGCTTCCATCATCTGGACTAAAAATGACAAGTTGACATATTTTTCCTTCTTAACAACTTCCAGACTTTGGGTCCCATGTCGAGACAAGAAGCAGCTTGTTCCTTTCAGCCGCTGGACGGAGACGACATTCCCGTGCGTGTGTGTTTGGGCCAAAGTATGTGACACGCAGCCGACAGGCCGAGTGGACGTTTTGACACGTACTGACGTTGCCATGGGGCCGCCTCAGATGGGAATGTGCAACTGCAGAAGATAATCCAGAGTGATGAGGAGCAAGTGGGACGGCGCCCTACAAGCTCCACTTGATGGAGTCGGTGAGGAAAGATCTTTTTTCTCAATGCACACAGCATAACACAATATTTGAAAACAAAAGGTGCAGCAACAAAATGAGCCAGACAAAATTACAGCTCGGAGATGTCAATCCACGCATGCAGCTTCTCAGACCAGAATGTAACACTTGATTGGAGAATCTGCGGGAAACACCAGAAATGCTTAAGTTAAGCGGCCCCTCGGGGGAGGACGGAAACTCGCTTGTCTCAAACGAAATAATTGAAGGCGCAAGACCGAGTGAAAATCAATTGCATTCCCGCCACCCATCGTCTGTCCGCTTTTGTGGCACTCTTTGTTCCCCCGCAACAAGCATGATGAAGAATCCAAATCATTCCCTGGGCATCGAGGCAGCCTCTTCCTTGCGCACAACAATCAATATGTGACAATGCATTCCTAATTCAAGACAGCGTTTTAAAACCAAAGTTAGAATTTCTATCTAGACTTAAGGATTTGATTTAGGGTTTTAAGCCAAAATTGAAAATTGCATCATTATGGACCCCATCTGGTGGCCTGCTGACCCCACTCACCCCTTCACAATGACATAAATACCGTGTGAAAAGAAACCGACCACAGCGCAGCTACAAACATTTCCTCGCAACAATAATAATAATAATCCTGTTCCTGAGCGTGTGGAGGTGAAAGCAGGCAGCTCAGACGGAGAAGGTGACATGCCGAATACTGCAGGTCGGGCTTTGGCTTCTCTGTCTGCTCGCTCTTTGCGTGCACATTCGCACTCAAGATTCATGGATACACGCATTTTGCTAGATGACTCCATTTGTTATGGTGCCAAAGCTGAACGTCTGATTTATGAACAGTCAAGAGGCTGCGAGAGCCCATTAAGCAGCACAAGCGCGGCGGGCCTACATCTTCACCGTATACATCAAAATGCAAGATAATATTACTCTGCAATATACAGTCTTTGTGTTTCCAGCGCGAGGATCATTTCACTCCGCGTCATACTTGTCTGCCACCTGGATATGAATATGTTATTTTTTGACAAATATGTCAAAATGTGATGACAGTGACAGTCATTGTTGATAGAATGACAAAGAACAATAAGTGACACAAGATGGTCACGAGTCAGCAGAATTGTCTCAGAATGAATAGGTAGAGTTCTTGCTCTGACAAAGAACTCTGGATTTTAAAGCAGGGTTTCAAGCCCAACACTGTTTTGTAATGTTAATTTGACACCCTATCACTGTCTTGAAACCCTATTCTGAATAGCCTAAACCACGCCTGACCCTTTTGCTTGCATATCTGGCTTGATATCCCGAGTTGAAAATCTAACCTTGGCTTACAACCCTCATTTCAAACTTGCGTCGAAACCTTGAACTTCAATACAAGTCTTGTCTCGAAACCTACATTGAATTTAAACCCTGTATAAAGCTCAAGTCCGAACTAACGTCCTCAATTAAAGCCTTGGCCTAACTCGAAAGCCGACTTTAAAACCTTACACATCCATTAGACTCTTAATCAGAAGACAAATGTTACACACAATATTATACCAATGTTGTACATTCTATTTATCACCAAGACACCAATCTATTGCGTGCGTTCGCCTTTCAAGATGGACTCGCTGTGTGTGTCAGACCGAGCTCGACTTGAGCTCACTGAACTCTCGCGGAGCATAATTCCATTTTGCAAAGACACCAAAAGTCAGCCAGGCGTAGATTCATTCGGGAGATCATGGCAGATGTTGCAGATGCCAGCATTCTCATCTGCACGACGGGGTGTAGTCATTTCTGCGACTTGACAGGTACATTGTCTTTCCGCGGAGGCAGCCGATTACAAAGCGTGCGTGTGTGTGTGCGTCTCACATACGAGCGGCGCTGTGACAGCTTCACTTGGCAATGCCGGCATACGACTGCTTTCATTCAGCTGAATTATGCTGAATAGGCAAACAACGCTAAACCAATTATGAGTTGAGCGAGATAGATCAGATCCTCCCTTCAAAAACACAGATACATCTTAGCAAAGTTGGATCTTGTGGAAAACTTTATTTCAACAGCTCCATCCAAAAAATTGAACCACTTGTATATGTTCTTGAGCACAGATAATGAAATATTTTAGCTAGTAGCCCAAAAATATATTTAAAGGGTTATTATACAGCGGGTATCAATGCTAATCATTAGGCCATCAATGGTGTTTTCAATTATGTGTTAGCGTTACGCGAGTGGAATTGTTTGGTTAATAGACATTGTTTTTCATTTGTGTCGACTTTGACAGTACTCTTGATCTAGCCTCTTTTGAAACATTGTTCACCTACTACTGCTTGAGTTTCCCCGTACTGTGTTTGCATCTTAACTTTGCGCTTGCCTGGCAAAGCAAAAAAAAAAAAAAAGGTCAAAGTCTGGTCACTCACATTTCAAGGCAATAACCACTTTTCACCCTTCAAGAATACACTCAAAGGAAAAGTCCTCATTGGTCAACTGATGATGCATTAGGAGCAACTGGGAGTTCAGTGCCTTACTCATGGACACTTTGACATGGTCACATGGTCTCAGGATGGAAGGCAGCACTTTGGGGTTGCTTTGGTGATGATCATTCGAGCACGTAAGGGAATTGGGGAACCAGTTAACATGATTCAAGAGGGCACGGTGAGTTCTGGTGAAGCCTAGTGCATTTGAAAGTGGAGATAAGTGGCCCAGACCGCTCAGAGGAGTAGGAGGCGGAGGAGGTCGGCCTATTACGGAACAAATGGCTTGAAGAGCAGGACAAGCTTCCCAGCAGTGAATTCAGCTGAATTAATCCTTTTGAATTCTCAGTGATGAGTGCGAGTTCCAGTTGCAGAAGACGACAGCCCGAGGTGTCGCGCGAGTGACATTTGGAAGCTGAAAAGGATCTCGTTACACCACGAGTGGAGAAGGAGAGGATAAAAGGATGCTGGTGACTTGCCGTGACAGGACGACGTTGGCACACTGCTAATTGGGGAGGCTAAAGATTTGCTGTTACCCTTGGGTGTGTAAGTGTACACAAGTTATCAGCGAGACAAACTCCTTTCAAAATGAATACGGGAGTCCGAAAGTAGCATTCAAGCTCCAAGTGATTTATTGAGCGGCACTGTCGCATCCAGTCAGAACCCGAGTGAAACTAAAGCAAACAAACAAGCAGGGATAAAAATAAAATAAATGCAGAACGCAACCCTAGTCAACCCGTTTGATGCAGTAGCTTATATTCTATGCGCCTTTTAATCCGGTGTGCCCTATATATGAAAAATTTCTAAAATAAAAAATTCAATGACGGTGCGCCTTATAATCCAGTGCGCCTTATAGTGCAGAAAATACTGTGTGTTACACACACGTACATATTCAAGTCACACCTAGGTCGCACTTGGCCTGCTATCTGATTGTGTGTCTGGGGTAATCATTTATGATCATATCATTGATCTTTCATCAATGACATCAATTATCTCCACAGCGGGCTCCAATAAAAGAGCGTTAATACATTAGTTCAAGGGCTTTCACCTCTCGGAGATGTTAACGGGTCTTCAAATTCATCAAGTGAATACCCTATGAATATTCAATATTGTACTAAGGCGCCACACGCAACGGGCCATATGGGTAAATGATGAGACATGAGCCCATTAGCCCCGTGGGAGGTCCTGCTAAATGGTCCATGGGCCTCTTCTGGATCACCTTTGAGAAAGACCACGTTCATGCTAATGGCTCACAACGGAGAGCGATGCATACAGTAGTAGCCTCCAGTGGGCTGCTGTATAATTCCAACACACACAAAATATGGAATACATACTTTGTATATTGTATAAAGTAAGTTATAGTTCTGTATATTGAGAGGTGATTGTAGATTTCTGTAGGGTACAGTTGCCTAGTGAAGCTCTTGACCTCTAGCGAGGAGACACAATGTCCTCCCGAGCAGCCCATGACTCGTAACAACACAACACAATCTGTGCTGATATAAAGCTTCACATTAGGAGGCGCTGATCAGAATTGGCTTGCTTGTGTTGAAGTATGGCGTGCTGGTGACAGGCCCCCTCCCTCTCATGGAGATCATTTACACCGCCAGAGGCGCAGGCCCGACAGTAAATCGCACCGGCACAAAATCACCAAAGTGCAGCCCGGGCAGAACGTGCAGAGCAGCGCAGCGCAGGTGCTGACTTATCTCTTATCTGAGGCTCCGTTTACACTGCGGCTCTTTTAATGCCCAATTCCCATTTAGTGGCTGATTTCTTTTGACGGCCTATTTACTTTTACTTTCAAGTCAGCCATGTCCACATTGCTCTTGCGGCACTCAAAGTTCATCCCCTATTTTGATGCGCGCCATCATTTCATGAGGAAACGCTGGATTATAGCAACTATCCTATTACGACTCAGTGAGCCTTTACAGGATACCAAAGATATGTTTTCGTTCAAAAGAGAAAAAAATACGCCACATTTTTAAAGCCCAACATTAGCACAAAACCACTTTTAATCTTCATATTAATATATCAATTACGGAGATCAAAGTGCTTGTGAACGAGACATAATTGAGCAAAAATTCCAGGATGACTTCATCCAGCCATTGACCGTTTTACGGATCAAGACAAGAGCAGTTTAGGGACCACTGCCTGATGGGACGTCATGGGGAGATCGCCTTCATCCGGCCCAGCAGGGGGGTGCACAGCCCGTTGTCCGAGCACCAGCGCTTATCTGCTCAACCAGAGTATCTGGCTCTCGTCCGGGGTTCATCCTCCACGTGCGATTCATTGGCGTTCCTTTGTACAGAGCAAAGCTAATACCTGCGCTCGGGAGCATCTTATCACACTCGAGCAAGCTCCCGGCCCACCAACGGAGGGAGGGAGGCCGCTCTTGTCGGGACGCAGGGGCCGGCTGCCCTTATCTAAGCGGACGCAGCACTCTGGGTATCCCCTGGAAATCGGCACAAGCCTTCCAGATTAGCAATCCCCTCCCTGTACCTCACAATGCCCCTCCCAGAAGGCCGTGGGATACACATCATTACTGTGATTATTGCTGTTTATCGGGCTGATGAGCACAGCACCGAGCATCAGGGCCGCTGCGTGCAGGGGCAGCTTTGTTCTGGTCCGATGTTTGTTTGGTTCACGGCTTTGTCACGGAGGTAACGAGGATGCCTATCAGGCGTGCGCTAACAGGCCTCAGGGGGCCGGGAGGAGGAGGGGGGGCAGAGGAGGCTTTCATTCCGACATCAGGATTTGAAACGGGTTCAAATTTATAACATCCTCCATCTGCTTTAGTGTTTTAGCCTTTTTGCACACAACATAAGCCTTCCATCTCTTTAATGTTGTCTATTTGTAAACACGTGACGTGTATATATTCTCGTGAAGCAATCGTCTCTAGAGAGTCTTTCAATCTGCCCGAGCCTGGCCACCCAACAAAACCATCGCCCAGTGTTAACTTGAACTCGACCTGGCACTTTAAAACATACATTGCAACCTACATCCTTGTACCTCTAAACCTGACTTGCAACTCTAATTGTTTTTCTTAAAACTATTGAATTATATGGACCCTTTACCTTTCCACTGTTTGAAACCGTGATGATAGGGCGGCTTGAAACCCTACTTTACAAGCCCAGCCCTTCTTTTGAACTCCTTTTTGAGCCGATGTTCTAAAAGATGCCATTCCTCAATATGACTTACTGTGCATTTCCACATGGCCACACACACCCGCCTTGTCCCGGGTAATAAAACTATATGAGAAATAATGCAATGCTGCAGATTAATGAGTCTTTATGCGCTTACACAATGTATTAGAGGTGAAGTGTTCAATTAAAGCCAGGCTGCTGTTGTTTCATGCTAAACCAACACCGGGGCATCTGTTGGTCTATGAGTACAAACAGGCATTTTAATTAATTCAAAAGGGGCTTTAAGCAAGGAATTATTCAAATCAAACTCGCTGCGAGAAATTGAGTTGGAATGCGTTTGAAATATAGGAAGTCAAACAGTGGAAGGGGACAAAAGGCGTTTAATGAAATCCCTGTCGTCGTCATTAGCCTGCGCCCCGGTTCGGTCGCAGCTTACATGTGACGTGCTAAAAAGCTGACAGGCGCTTTTATTCCAAAGTTGTTAAGCACCCAATTACATCTGCTTTTGTGCCAGCGCACAGTTTTTAATCTTGCCCGCCAACTTTGGCAGGGGGATCACTCGCCCCGCCCCCGCCAGTGCGGCCAGTCAATCCTTGCGCAGGCTGACGGTGCCAAATGGCTCACCCTCGTCTCAATATGGTGCTCACTCTTTTTTACCAACTTATACAAGAAAATGAAATCACTTGCCGCATCGCCCTGCATTTTGGGCTACACCCTTGATGGTGTCAATGGGCCCTAAATGAACACGTTAAGTGAGATTATGTGGCATGTGAGCTCATCTTCCCTGTACAGAACTTGCCTGCAATCACCCCTTGCTTCATCCAAGAAAAAAAAAAAACTTTCCCCTTTAATTTGAATATGGCAGCGCGAGGGTTGGCTCAGAGCTCCTGCAACAAAAGGACACTTAATTCCTCCAGTAAGCTTCAGTAGCAACCGGGCCTGACGACTTAAAACTGACGAGAAAGTCTCGCCCAAACCCTGGATTTGACAAATATATACACTATTTGCTTTTAATCTTCTTATTGAGTCCAACTCTAGCTCTTCTTTTATTCAAAAGAGCCACGAGGAAAAAAAATTGGAAAGCACATACAAATGAGGAGTAATTCTAATTTGCGAGGCCTGCTTGTCCGTCAGCGAGCGTGACCAATTTTGAAAGATGCGCCTGGTGAAGCTCATCTCAGGCGATGGGAGTCAGCATCTTTGCCGTGTTAGACGGCCCGGCGTGGTGCAGAGGGCTTGCCCAAACTGGCGGAATGTAACCTCCACACATATTCATGTGTGTCCAGCCATTACACTGGGGAACAATTTGTAGAAGAAAAAGAGTTGGATTTTGTTGAGTTAGATTTGAATGCTGATGAAAACTGCTGCTTCCAAAATTGCAGTCAGTTTTGCTTGAAGCACAGGAATCTTTTTTCCCCTCTTCTTCCATTAGATGAGCAAAATTCCATTAATTTGCAGTTGTAAGAAAGAAGAGCTAATTGTGATTTAATTTTATGTACAGCTACGTGGCAACCTATTTGCGTGGCCACAATTATGTGGCGAGAGCTGTCTGGGGCTGCCAACAGGCCACTGCCATCAAGATCTGCAAAAAGAAAGCTATCAAATAATGAAAAGGATTGTTGCTGGCGTTTCTCTTAACCTTGTACCCATGAGCACATCATTGTAAGACCAAACCTGTGTTAATGTTAATGGGCTGGAGCAGTTATTAGGCTTTCAAAATCCACTAGCCTTGTTATTTTTGAATGTATAGTGCAGAATGCATACATTTGATCTCCTTTGAATTATGGCCCAAGGACTCTGATTGCACTGGAACAGCGAGCAGAGAGGCTTTCAATGTAAACAAACGTGTCTCCTTGAACATGGACTCATCTTACTTGATGCAAATTGACAACTGGACCAAAGTTAGCATGTGCATTGTTCAAGGCTGTTATTCATAACTTGGTTTCCATGGCGACAACTCCACAAAAATAAGGCCATGCAGGCGAGTGCTAGACCAACAGAAACTTCAAGATTTGTGACAGAGGACCCTCATCTCGGTTTTGATTTCTTCACAGTGGGGCTCAGATGTGTGCCATCCATCCGTTCGTCCGTCCGTCATCCATCCATCCATGTCAAACTATGACAAAATCTGCTGCCGCTCATCTGTTTTGGTTTTAGCTCATTTCCACCATCTTTGTTCCCCTGATATTTACACTCATTTGCATAATGCGATTAGGACTTTAAGATGATTTTGCATGACGAAAACTCATTTAAAAAGGACTCAGTGAGTGGAGGGTGTATGGGGGGGGCGGCTTACGTGGTCATAATGGCCATCCAACTGTGTAATTGGTCATTTCAAACTGTTGAGGCAACGTGATGACAACAGTGCGGCGCATTGAAAGTGACTGACAGTTGAATGGAGAAGCAACATGGACATTGCGAAAAGCAGATTATGTAAAAAAAAATAAAAAAGGGATATGATAGATTGCAAGACTGTCACATAGGCCCCAAAACAAAAGCCATCATTCCTCGATACTTTCCTAACCTTTCTGTCTGTCTGTGTTTTTTTTTTTTTTTGCAAAGTAGATTAGCTGTGAAGAACCAGAGTCAACGACGACGAGAAGGACAGCTGGTTTAAAAAGAAGAGAGAAAATTGCTGGTGGGATTTCACCGATAGCATCCGACATGTCGCTTTCTGCGGCTAAAAAGCGTGAAGGACTCTGACCTTCTTTCTTTGGTTCACTTGACAGAGGTCACGGGAGAGTTCATGTATGAATACGCAGCGCTCCCACTCAGCTACTGTCATTCCAGCAACTATTTATAAACCCCGCTGCAAGGGAAGAAAAACACAAAACAAACTTCACGTCATGCATACGCTTCGAGCGGCATAGAATAGTTCGGAAAAATAAATCAATGACAACTTTATGACATGTAGATATGTCAAAGGTTTGCAGGGACTGAATTTTAAAAGTTTTAAAAGTACATTTGTTCATTTTATTTCAACTATTAGGTCAATTTTTCCATTCTGTCTTCAAACATAGTGTGCAGCCAACAACAGTGCAGCTCTGCTCAGCTTTCTGCTTTGACACATTTCCAGCTAGCTCGGATGCCTCTTTGGGCGCTATTAAGGAAAAAAAATGAACTCAACTGTGACGTTAGAATGGGCCAAACTCCAAATGGCTTGCTCAAATCCATTTTCTTTTGACCTACTTAGGTAATTTACTAACATTTGGCACTCCCGAGACTCAAATATGAGCAACTGAAAGTTCGTTTTCTATCATTCATCTCAATGACTGTTTTGCCATTGCGAGTGCAGTACAAAAAGATGGCCCAGCACAAGTAATTCAATATGGCGCAAGTCGTGAGAAGAGTGAGCGTATAAAAGCTTAGCTTTTTCAAACAGCCACACTTTGGCAGCACTCGTACAGTTTCATCTGATAGTTAACGACACACCTGGAATACAGACAACGCAGTGTTACTGGAAGGGGATTAGCGTCCGCCGTGTGGAGTTTAGGCGAGCTGCCCGCTGGGCACTCCAGCTTTTCCTGAAAAGCCAAATGAGGAAAGTGAATGGCAAGAGTAGGAGATTGCATGACCACATTAAGCACCGCCGGAACGGATATACGAATATTAAAGCCGACAAGGATTTGCAAAAGTTTCCGTGGGAAATCATCAACACTGCACAACGTGCTGACGTCACAAGCGACTCGTGCTAATCACTTCGGTGTTGTTAGCTGACATACTGTATGAATCACATGCCTTTGAATTCGTTCCAGTATTGGAGGGGCAAAGAGAGATTGGATTCTTCTGAGATGGAGAGGCGGGTCTCTGCTTAGCATCTCTATATGGCGTTTTGCCCGCATTCCTGGCTGATAAAATAATTGTGTGCCAATTCCGAGCAATTGTGCAATGACATGTGGTGGAATTTCAGAATGACTTTCACAGGTCAAAATGATTTGTTCAACATTGTTTTGGTACTTTTTACACAACTGGCTGTTCTCAAACAAGGAAAGTTGTGTGGTAAAATTCACAAGATTTTTCCAAAGTAAAAAAAAAAAAAAGCTCAAAACATCTGCTAGCGTGGAACATAATTCAAGTCGCATCTTGAGGTAAACACGAAAGTTTTGGCGTTGAATAGAAGATTGTGATTGCTCTGGTTGAGCTACATTTGGTATCTTGTTTGGATGTTGATTAAAATAATTTGAATTTTTTTTGTAGTGTGAGACTGGATAGTAGCAATCATTACACTGGAAAATAATGCATTCTCAAATCCACCTGCCTCTTGCGTGGACATTGAAACTAGCTCTTCCAATGTTTACATGGGATTCGATACGTTCATTGTTTTCTTTTCAAATGATCAAACAGCGTCCTTCTTTTTATGTTTTGTTTACACGGTCTCCAAATGCTTTTTATGAGATAATGTTGGTGCTGAGGCAAATTGAGCGGTTTCCATTCTTTCAGGAGGGAGAGGCGCTTCACGCGCAAACATTTGGAGTCTTTTGTCAGCAACGATTACATTACATATCAAATCTCGTGTAGGAGCAGCGACTGAAGATAAATATCACGGACATCCGCAGTCGAGGCAGGCCATTGGCCCGGTCGTTTGTTTTGATTGTAACTAACCGAATCCACTAGGCCACATCTGCTTGATGTTAAAAGATGATTATTAACAACCGTTGTGAGTGGCAGCCGCCCAGCAGTGTTCTCTTTTCCACTTCATTTCCCTCTTTTCTCCTTTCTCTTTCTTTCTATTTGTCCATTCGGGGATGCCGGTGCCTTCTACCGCACCTCAACCCTGATCTTAAGCTCCCAAGAGGGCAAGGAAAAACTCAAAAAAACCCTACTAAAAGAAAGAAATAGTTGTATTATTTTATTTCATCGTATTTATATATTTATTGTAAATGTATTATTTATTTATATAAATGTATTATTTATTCATATAAAGGCCGGTCCGCAAAAATATTTCTGACACGTAACCGGTCTGTGGTGAGGTTGAGGACCACTGAGCTAGTATTTGCTTGTGAGCTGCTCCATTAAACCATATATATTCCATGCAACGTGAGGGAGGGTTCTATAGTGCAGTGGTTAGTACTCGGGACTCTCACACCGGTAACCTGGGTTTAAATCCCAGCGAGACCTACAATATTTTATCATGGACAAATTTGCAACACAGTTGCTTGTGTGCATTATAACTATTTGCATGTGAGCTGCTCCATAAAACCATATAGATTCCGTTCAATGTGAGTGAGTGTTCCATAGTGTGGAGGTTTGTACTCTGGACTCTCACCCCAGCAACCCGGGTTCAAATCCCTGCGAGACTTCAAATGTTTTATCAGAAAAATTTGCAACACGGTTCCTCGTGTGGTGCCCCATATAACCATTCTAACTATTTGCTTGTGAGCTGCTCCATAAAACCATATAGGTTCGAAGCCATGTGAGCGAGGGTTCCATAGTGTAGTGGTTAGTCCTCTGGACTCTCACCCCAACGGCCTGGGTTCAAATCCCAGTGAGATGTAAAATATTTTATCATAGAAACTTTTGCAACACAGTTGCTCGTGTGCTGCCCCATATAACCATTATATCAATTTGCTTGTGAGCTGCTCCATAAAACCATCTATATTCCATTCAATGTGAGCGAGGCTTCCATAGGTGTCAAGCTCTAGTCCTCGGGGCCGCATTCCAACATGTTTTCCAAGAGTCCCTCGTTAAGTGCACCTGCGTGAAAACTTTTAGCCACTTTCACATTGAAAAGGAGCTAAAAGTTTTCACGCAGGTGCACTTAACGAGGGAATCACACGGACACTCTATTAGGTACACCACCAATTTCAAGTGTACCTAATAACAGGCCACTTTATTATCTTGGAAAACATGTTGGAATGCAGCCCCAAGGACTAGAGCTTGACACCTGTGACCTTTGACCATGATATTTCCCTAATAAAGTGGCCTGTTTTTAGGTACACTTGAAAATGGCGGTGTACCTAATGGAGTGTCCGTGTGATTCCCTCGTTAAGCGCACCTGCGTGAAAAGTTTTAGCTCCTTTGGAACGTGAAAGTGACCAAAAACCTTTCACGCAGGTGCGCTTAACGAGGGAATCACATGGACACTCCATTAGGTACACCGCCATTATCAAGTGTAACTAATAACAGGCCACTTTATTAGGGAAATATCATGGTCAAAAGTCACAGGAGCTAAAACTCCTCAGGGCCGCATTCCAACATGTTTTCCAAGATTCCCTTGTTAAGTGCACCCTAATAAAGTGGCCTGTTATTAGGTACACTTGAAAATGGCGGTGTACCTAATGGAGTGTCCGTGTGATTCCCTCGTTAAGCGCACCTGCGTGAAAAGTTTTAGCTCCTTTGGAACGTGAAAGTGACCAAAAACTTTTCACGCAGGTGCGCTTAACGAGGGAATCACACGGACACTCCATTAGGTACACCGCCATTATCAAGTGTAACTAATAACAGGCCACTTTATTAGGGAAATATCATGGTCAAAAGTCACAGGAGCTAAAACTCCTCAGGGCCGCATTCCAACATGTTTTCCAAGATTCCCTTGTTAAGTGCACCCTAATAAAGTGGCCTGTTATTAGGTACACTTGAAAATGGCGGTGTACCTAATGGAGTGTCCGTGTGATTCCCTCGTTAAGCGCACCTGCGTGAAAAGTTTTAGCTCCTTTGGAACGTGAAAGTGACCAAAAACTTTTCACGCAGGTGCGCTTAACGAGGGAATCACACGGACACTCCATTAGGTACACCGCCATTATCAAGTGTAACTAATAACAGGCCACATTATTAGGGAAATATAGTGGTCAAAAGTCACAGGAGCTAAAACTCCTGAGGGCCGCATTCCAACACGTTTTCCAAGATTCCCTTGTTAAGTGCACCCTAATAAAGTGGCCTGTTATTAGGTACACTTGAAAATGGCGGTGTACCTAATGGAGTGTCCGTGCCATTCCCTCGTTAAGCGCACCTGCGTGAAAAGTTTTAGCTCCTTTGGAACGTGAAAGTGACCAAAAACTTTTCACGCAGGTGCGCTTAACGAGGGAATCACACGGACACTCCATTAGGTACACCGCCATTATCAAGTGTAACTAATAACAGGCCACTTTATTAGGGAAATATCATGGTCAAAAGTCACAGGAGCTAAAACTCCTCAGGGCCGCATTCCAACATGTTTTCCAAGATTCCCTTGTTAAGTGCACCCTAATAAAGTGGCCTGTTATTAGGTACACTTGAAAATGGCGGTGTACCTAATGGAGTGTCCGTGCCATTCCCTCGTTAAGCGCACCTGCGTGAAAAGTTTTAGCTTCTTTTCAATGTGAAAGTGGCTAAAAGTTTTCACGCAGGTGCACTTAACGAGGGACTCTTGGAAAACATGTTGGAATGCAGCCCCGAGGACTAGAGCTTGACACCTATGGAACCCTCGCTAACATTGAATGGAATATAGATGGTTTTATGGAGCATCTCACAAGCAAATTGTTATAATGGATATATGGGGGAGCACACGAGCAACTGTGTTGCAAATTCTTCTATGATAAAATAAGTTAGGCCTGACTGGGACTTGAACCCGGGTCACTGGGGTAAGAGTCCAGAGCACTAACCACTACACTATGGAACCCTTGCTCTCAATGATAGGAATATATATGGTTTTATGGATCAGCTCACAAGCAACTAGTTATAATGGTTACATGGGGCAGCACACGAGCTACTGTGTTGCAAATGTTTCTATTATAAAATATTTGAGGTCTCACTGGGATTTGAACCCAGGCCGCTGGGGTCAGAGTCCCGAGCACTAACCACTACAGTATGGAAGCCTTGCTCACATTGTGAGGAATATATGTGGTTTTATGGAGCAGCTCACATGCAAATAGTCTATGATAAAATATTGTAGGTCTTACTGGGATTTGAACCCAGGTCGCTGGGGTGAGCAGTCAGAGTACTAACCACTAGACTATGGAACCCTCACTTGTGTTAAATGGAATATATATGGTTTTATGGAGCAGCTCACAAGCAAATGGTTATAATGGTTATATGGGGCAGCACACAAGAAACTGTGTTGCAAACTTGTCTATGATAAAATATTGTAGGTCTTACTGGGATTTGAACCCAGGTCGCTGGGGTGAGCAGTCAGAGTACTAACCACTAGACTATGGAACCCTCACTTGTGTTAAATGGAATATATATGGTTTTATGGAGCAGCTCACAAGCAAATGGTTATAATGGTTATATGGGGCAGCACACAAGAAACTGTGTTGCAAACTTGTCTATGATAAAATATTGTAGGTCTTACTGGGATTTGAACCCAGGTCGCTGGGGTGAGCAGTCAGAGTACTAACCACTACACTATGGAACCCTCACTTTTGTTAGATAGAATATATATGGTTTTATGGAGCAGCTCACAAGCAAATAGTTATAATGGTTACATGGGGCAGCACACGAGCTACTGTGTTGCAAATGTTTCTATTATAAAATATTTGAGGTCTCACTGGGATTTGAACCCAGGCCGCTGGGGTCAGAGTCCTGAGCACTAACCACTACACTATGGAAGCCTCGCTCACATTGTGAGGAATATATGTGGTTTTATGGAACAGCTCACATGCAAATAGTCTATGATAAAATATTGTAGGTCTTACTGGGATTTGAACCCAGGTCGCTGGGGTGAGCAGTCAGAGTACTAACCACTAGACTATGGAACCCTCACTTGTGTTAAATGGAATATATATGGTTTTATGGAGCAGCTCACAAGCAAATAGTTATAATGGTTATATGGGGCAGCACACAAGAAACTGTGTTGCAAACTTGTCTATGATAAAATATTGTAGGTCTTACTGGGATTTGAACCCAGGTCGCTGGGGTGAGCAGTCAGAGTACTAACCACTACACTATGGAACCCTCGCTTTTGTTAGATGGAATATATATGGTTTTATGGAGCAGCTCACAAGCAAATAGTTATAATGGTTATATGGGGCAGCACACGAGCACCTGTGTTGCAAATGTTTCTATGATAAAATATTTGAGGTCTCTCTGGGATTTGAACACAGGTTGCTTGGGTGAGAGTCCCGAGTACTAACCACTACTCTATGGAACACTTGCTTACATCAAGTGAAATCTATATAGTTTTATGGAATAGCTCACAAGCAAATGGTTATTTGGGCTATATGGGGCAGCACACGAGCGACTGTGTTGCAACTTTTTCTATGATAAAATATTTTAGGTCCCAATGGGATTTGAACCCAGGCCGCTGGGGTGAGAGTCCATAGCACTAACCACTACACTACAGAACCCTCGCTCACATTGCTTGGAATATATATGGTTTTATGGACCCTAGCCCTAACCCCTAACCCTAACCCCTAACCCTAACCCCTAACCCTAACCCTAAACCCTAACCCTAACCCTAACCCCTAACCCTAACCCTAACCCTAACCATTGCACTAACCACTACACTACAGAACCCTCGCTCTCATTGCTTGGAATATATATGGTTTTATGGACCCTAGCGCTAACTCTAACCCTAATCCTAACCCTAACCCTAACCCTAACTCTAACCGTAGCTCTAACCCTAACCCTAACCCTAGCCCTAACCCTAGCTCTAACCCTAACCCTAGCGCTAAAACTAACCCTAACCCTAGCTCTAACCCTAACCCTAATCCTAGCCCTAACCCTACCCCTACCACTAACCCTAGCTCTAACTCTAACCCTAACTTTAACCCAAAGCTTTAGGGAGGTGTATGGTTATATGGGGCAGCACACGAGCAACTGTTTTGCAAATTTCCTATGATAAAAATGTTTTCATCCCAATGGGATTTGAACCCGGGTCGCTGGGGTGAGAGTCCATAGCACTAACCACTACACTATGGTGCACTCGCTTACACTAACTCGAATCTATATAGTTTTATGGAGTAGCTCACAAGCAAATGGTTATATTGGTTATATGGGGTAGCACAAGAGCGACTGTGTTGCAACTTTTTCTATGATAAAATGTTTTAGGTCCCAATGGGATTTGAACCCGAGCCGCTGGGGTGAAAGTCCATTGCACTAACCACTACACTACGGAACTCTCGCTTACTTTACTTGTAATCTCTATGGTTTTATGGAACAGCTCACAAGCAAATAGAATGGTTATATGGGGCACCACACGAGCAACTGTGTTGCAAATGTTTCTCAGATAAAATATTTTAGGTCTCAATGGGAGTTGAACCCACGTCGCTGGGGAGAGAGTCCTGAGTATTCACCACTACACTATGGAACACTCACTCTCATTGCATGGAATATATATAGTTTTATAAATCAGTTCACAAGCAAATAGTAATAGATTAGTGGTCCCCAACCTTTTTTGCACCACGGACCGGTTACGTGTCAGAAATATTTTCACGGACCGGCCTTTATATGAATAAATAATACATATATATAAATAAATAATACATTTATAATAAATATATAAATATGATGAAATAAAATAATACAACTATTTCTTTCTTTTAGTAGGTTTTTTAAAAGTTTTTCCTTGCCCTCTTGGGAGCTTAAGATCAGGGTTGATTTTTTATATGATGTATTTTATGTGCTCTCTTTGCGTCCATTGCAGCCTGGTGATCCTGACAGCAGGACATGTATCACCCTTTCTCATTTTGTGTCCCCAAAGACATTGTCGGGTGTGTTCAAATGAGATTTAAGATGACGATGAGCATAAAATGCTACTTCAGAAGTAATTCATGGGATTGCCTTGAGCTCTTTCTTTGGCGCTGGTCTGTGCAGCTGTGAGCTTAAAGTTGAAACTCCTCTCACTTTAGGAAGTGATTCGTTCACTCTCGTTCACTGAAAAGATTCGTTCTTTTGAAACCATCGTTCATTCACGAGCCAACACTACTTCAGCACGCCCGCCTAATGGCAGCTGCTCAGGACATCACTTGTACTTTCAAGCATTTACATTTGCAGTCAGCATAATTCGACACCAACTTGATAGTTATCCTGTTATCCTGCACTTATAATCATAATGTCGTGGCGGCTACACTGTGCACACTCCCCAAATTGCAGCGCTCTGAGCCATCTGCAAGCACCCTCCCCCACCCCCTTAGTGAAATCAACACTCCACCGCCAGTGCGGCCCGCTCCCTCGGAAGCCGCGTCCGCAGCTCTGACAGATGCTAATAGACGGCTGATGGCTGGCCTCGGTGCCGGAGCTTTGCCGCATGAGGCCATCAGTCAGTTCCCAATCCAACTGATGTGCACGCCGTACTGTACGTGGATGACGACTTGTTTGACAGTGCACAAAACTCCTGTTTTGCTGCGACCTTGTATCTTGTATTGATGAAAAGAACAAAACAATTCTGCATGGCAAAAAGCAAAAACTTCACAGGTTAAAAGAAGCCAAGTCATTTTGTAGAGTGCTATCAAAAGTCTGCATCGGTGTACCCATCGTATGTGTGCAATCCAGATGGTTCTGCATTTAAAGCTTGTTTTATATTCATTTGCTAACGCAGTTGATGTTGCTAAATGAATGTTTCGGGAAGCCTGGTCCTCCAAGAGCCAAATCCTGCCTGCTTTGTATGTGTCTCTCTGGTACAAAATGATCCTCATCTGCAAGCTCTGGAGAACCCTGAAGCAATCCTGATCACTTGAACTAGATGTGTTGCAGCAGGAAGTGTTGGAAAATGATCCGCTTAGCAACAAGATGGAGTTATTTAGTAAAGAATTACGCAACATATTTGAGTCACTTTTGCATGATTATGTCGGTCCTTCCTGTCCTCCTGCTCCCCCCCCCCCCACACACACTGTCAACACAACAGTTGTTGTTTTATTTTTTGTTAGGTTTTCTTTAAGCGAGCTACAGAGTGCTCCGTACACAGTAAGTGCAGCGCGTGAACATGAGCAGTATGATTTATGTGTCTTACGTCAGCCGAAATGTTGAAAGGTAGATTTTTCTTCATTCAAGAAAATGAGCTGGAAAATGAAGTTTGAGAGGCGGCAGCCCGAGAAGCTGCCGGAGTAATAAGTGAGTCATTGGTATTGATCAACAACGCTATCAGGTCCCTCAAGATCCATTATGCTCATTTTGCGCATCAGGGAAGCAGAGATCATATCGCGTCATGGTAATCTGGGCTTTGAATATCAGCGGAGTAATTACCTTCCTTTGAGGGGCCTCTTTCGAGCGGACGGCCGCGATCCCTCCGACGGGACGGTACGTGCTTGGCGGCGGCCTTGGCGTCGATTGACTCGTCTCCAAAGCGGGAGCCGTACGTCTCTGTCAGCCAGCCCGCCTGGTCAACGGCGGCCATTAGCTCTTGTTTTTTGCAGGCTGCATTAAAATGCTATCAAAGTGACTTACGGGTGGTCAGAGGCACATTAGGGCAACGTCTGCCTCAACCTTTCAGACGACTGACTTCACGTCGGACACCAATTTCAAGGTCATTAACCGCAATTTGTTCTCACGTTTGTGGGGCCGGGCGGGGAAGTCTGATTTACTCACTCAGCCATCTGTGAAATCATATTTACACACTTGTTGGTCATGTGTCCTTTTCTAGGATCGAGGTCTCCTCTTCATTTATAGTTGTGTAGATACGTGAGGGAAAATTGATTGATCTCGTGTCATTTTGTATTTAACCTTTTGGTGACATTTTTGTCAAGTTGAAATGTTTTCCAGGGTAATTTTTTTCCCAGCCGCTGTGTGTTTCTCGGCTGTTAGATTGAGAGGCTTCACTTGCAATTTGGGCCGAGATAATGTCATCTCAAACCCGGCCGGTGTGCGATGACACTCTGCCTTGCTGATTACTTCGCACTCGCAGGAGGCGGAAGCGAAAAAAAAATGTCTTGCCTCAATTGTGTGTTTCTATTTCTATTCTCACCTCATCCATCTGCCTGGTTATTTGCAATAAGGTCGCCAGAATCGCTCTCCTCCACCGCCTCCCTTCTTTATCGACGCGCTGTTTTTACCCCGACGGGAGGTCGGCTTATGTACGCCTTTGCTTTTTGTTTCTTTTCAGCGCACGCCCGGACACCTTGATGTGGCTCCTTCTCGTTATCGAGTGAGAAGGAGAAAAGGCATCGGCACGTTGAACGTAACATTACTTGCTCCGATATCAGCCGTATTCCCAAAGGCGCTGGGGCCAGCAAAAAAGGAAGGATAACATGGATTAGTACTCGAGACTGAAATGCTGTATGAAAGCAACGTGAGATATTCGGCTTTGAAAACAAACCAAGTCAGTGAAGAAGTCCACGAAAAGGGGAAAGGTCTTTTTTGTTTATGTTCAAATTTGCCCATCAAATCGATACATGAACTTGCCTCACCTTGCTCTAACAATTATACATCTATATTGCTCGTCCTATTGAGTTGAGGGATTCTGGAGGCTTTTCTCAGCTGACATTGGGTGAAAGGCAGACGACACCTGCAACTGCTCACCGCTTAATCACAGAGAGACAAATAGCCAATCACACCAGCAGAAGATCGTAAGTGTTGAAAACTCCAACTGCACTTGACTCCTACAGTTGTGGTCCAAAATTCGTGTGTGTGTTTGCACAAAACATTGAAGCACTTGAGGTTGAGCACTCCCATAAAGCAGAGCAAATTTAACAGTCCTTTCCATTGACCTTTGCCCATCACTTTCATTGATTCACAGGGACTTTCTACAAGTCTTACAAAAACTGACTTTGGGCTTTGTATCAAGGGTGGGGAAGCTCATCAAGATATCCCGAAGAGTCTTTGGAAAAGTTAATGGTCCAATTAAAACGTCCACAAGCGGTGACAAATCCCTTTGGGAAAATGTGGCGGGCTCCAAATCAGCAGGTCTCTTTACGCGAAGGACATGATGCACCTCCACATGGGTAGGCCCGCCATTAAGCGAGCTCATCCGCCCGGCTCCCTCGTGATGGACGATAAGCGTAACAGCGGGATGAAAGGGGGCTGAATGGCCGCCCCTGCGTCATCGCGCACCCCTCGAGACAAGAGGAAGTGTGGCCATTACTGCGGCTGACACACTGAGATGGATGTGGCCCTTAGTTGGCATCAGATTAGGGAAGCCAGGTGAGCCGTATAGCTTTCAGCAACACGGCTGTAATTAAATGAGTGCGGCGGAAAAGAGCCGCAACGCAACGGTGAAGGAATGCCCGCTGATAAATGAAACCGTAAAAAAGCCCCGCAGCGCAAGCTGAGCCGTGAGTGAGTGAGTGAAGGAGGGAGGGAGGGAGGTTCTGCCAAGGAGGAGTGGACTTGAAGTGGACGCGCGGTAATTAAGAGGAACCTCCAGTAATTGTCTTCATGCACGGAGAGAAAAACAAAAAACACAGGACAAGAGGACTCGTTGGTCTTCTGGTTCCCCTCCAGCCTGGAGTTTGTGGCCTTTGAGCCTTCAGTGGAAGAAAATGAGAGCAAACTTTTTAGAACCTACACAAGTTAAGATACATGTCCAACAAGTGCGATCCAAATGGCACAAGTTAAGGCTAAATATAGTTCCTAGGGGTTCCATCCATCCATCCATCCATCCATCCATCCATCCATCCATCCATCCATCCATCCATCCATCCATCCATCCATCCATCCATCCATCCATCCATCCATCCATCCATCCATCCATCCATCCATCCATCCATCCATCCATCCATCCATCCATCCATCCATCCATCCATCCATCCATCCATCCATCCATCCATCCATCCATCCATCCATCCTCATGGAGTGGCGAATCCACATTTTTGGATTTCCATGTGAACTGCAGTCTTGGCTCCCCTCCCAAATACTGAGATAACCTTTTACACAATGAAAATGTAAAACTATGATTCATTTCTCGTAATTGCAGAAGGAATCGGCAGACATCCGCAACCTTTACTGAAGTGGGATCAATCCAATGTCAATGTTGGGTGTTAGTGAAAAGTCATTTTAATGCTCACTCACTGCGCCTTTGAGCCGTAAACTGCCTTCCATCCCTCTTGCCGTCTTGCTAACTTTTTTTTTGGCAGACAAATGAAGAGCACCGGGTTGGTCCGTGACACACGGATGCAAATGTATGATCTTTTGTCTCTTGTCATAACAGAGGCGCTTATCTGCAGGCTTCATTGTTTTGATTCAAATGAGCGCAGTGCTCACTCATGTGCCCTGAATACTGATGAAGAAACAGGTAGGGTGTCAAGAGAGGTACACACACGATAAGGAGCTACAAATACTATCCAGAGCCGTAAACGTGACATGAAGGGAGGGGCGGGGCGAGGGGGGCACATGAAATACTAATTTGTGCTCATAGACTTAGAATTACCAGCCTATTTTTGAGAAAAAAAATATTGCACTAATATTTGTTTTATTTTTCAGATGAAAATATTTCATTGTATGACGTCAGAAGGGTAGAAATAACCCAACCGTTTCATTTTTTTGGTCAGGATAGAACGTTATAGACATTTATTCGTGTTCCGAACCACTTTTAAGTCATATTATGTCACAGAGTGTCAAAGTTTGATCTCAAGTGAATTAGTATTCTGCAGCCACAGTTTTGTATGTTGTCTGTATAACTTTTTGTATAACATTTTTCATGCACATTTGCTACAATGACATTTTTACTTATCATGTTTGGGGCAACTAAATGAAAAGAGAAGCTAAAAGAATGTGAGGTCCACTTTGCGCTCAAGTCCAAGTGACCAACATGGGCGCCAAGGGGCCACTGCAGCTCAGTTAAACATCCCATTTAAATGCATGGGCTGCACGAGATGGAAATGCGGAGAGGGGGGGGGGCATGCCAGAGCTCGACGGGCGGCGCCGCGCAACTCCAACGGCAGCTGCGGCTTACCTATCGGCGGATAACTTCATTCTCCGCAGCAGTCGTTGGCCCCAAATAGAACAATCTGTACGATCTGTAAATATTTACAGGCCGCCTCTCTGACGAGCAAATGAGGACCTCGCCGAGCATTAATCACACGAGCGCCATCAGGCCTCGGTCGAAGGCATTGACCTGACGGTGTCTCTGTGCTCTTGAAGCTTTTATCACCTTCGCTCCACAATGGTCACAGCCGCGCAGCTCAATAGCATTAAAAAGGACTAATTAAAGCAATAAAGTCATTTCCTTGTCGAAATGTTTTTAGCAGCCACACTCAAAGGTTTTTGTGGGGATCGCCGTGTTTATTATTAACGGGTCAACGCACAGACAATCTTGTGACGCAACAGGTAATTTTCATGTTTTGACAAGACTCCTTTGCCACATCCTAAATCTTACCCAAATGGACTTCCAAATCATTAGAGCCAGAAAATGTTTTGACTTCCTGCTGAGGAAATATTGAGTGCAACAGCAACATCATTTTGGAGTAAATAGCGAAATTATACACACACTCCCCACCTGGGAAGACAAGTTATGGGCAAGGAGACGTCCAAACGGCTGGCTTTGAAACTGCGCCAATTAAGGCCCGAGCGCCAAACGCTGCAAAGGCCCTCATGCTGTTTGTTTTTTCTCTTTCAACAAATTAAGCTCCTTTTTGTAGGGTGTCAACAATGCCCCCAACAAGTCCGTTTTTTGCAAAGGGTGAAATATTTTAATGTGTACATGTGAAGGCGTCTCCCCCAGACCAAGATCACGAGCAAGATTGGATGTCACCAAGATCACTGTTAGCACATCGACTCTTGGTGACATTTGTTTGCTAGTTTTCCCATGAGATTTTTTTAATGTCCCTTGGCTGAAAACAGGGTCTGTAGTTCAGGGATCACCCATCTTTGCTGTTTATTTAAGGGGGAAGGCAAATACAAGTGAGTGGCCTTGGCCTTCTTCTGCTGCCTCCAGATGCTTCCAACTACATCCTGCGAATCATCCTGTCAAGGCTGGAATTTTCGTGGCGTTTCCCACCTTGGATCAGGTGCTACGGCGTCGCTGACGCATTGCGCCCCGGGAAGAAATACTGATGACTTGAGAGGAAGAAGTTCATCATTTAGCATCCGTGGAGAAGGTCAAGGAGTGCATGCCGCTGGATCGAAAGCTCACACAAAGGCTCTGTGAAGTGCTCCTCTCCTCCGTGGAGATGTGCGTTGACGCGCCGCGGGCGGGCTTGCGCAAACATCGCTGTGACTGCTGACGTGACTGAGGATGTTTGCCATCAGCTTTCAGAAGCTTCTTGACAGCCAACACATTTCAATAGATGAATAATTGAGCGGGGGCACTTTGGTGGAGGAGCGAGTCTTGTTGGCCAGCAAGGACATGGATGCGCTTTGACAGACAATTGGCGTCCTTGGCCGCAGCCCCGTTGTTGCTATCAGAGGGAATAACATGATGCCGTTTAATGGAGGTACATTAGCGTAATCAAGCTCTAATTGACAGATCGCTGGCACAGTGTGTCATTGCAGACAGTAAATTGGGACAAACACACGCTGCAGTTTGGAAATTAAAAAAAAAGAAAAGAAAATATCAGAAGCTGCAATCAATGTGTGCCACATTAAACTTAACATTTGAGCAATCATTCTAATTTTAAGAGTGCTTAGCCTGCAATCAGAATACGTATCTCGATACACTTTGAAATGATTACATAAAATTAGCTTCGGTTAAAAGAAGGTCAAATTAATGTAATTAGTGGATTTTTTTGCATGCCAACATACTGAATCTTTTCCAATACCCAATTGCACTAAATAAATTAGAAAATAATCACAATTCTTTATGATTGAGCTGTAGGTGTAGAAGTGTTTGGAAGCTAAGACATACCAAAAATTGTTAGTCACACATGTTAAAAATTCACTTTTTTGCCACCCTTGGTTGGAGTCATCACATTCTCAAAACCATCACATTTAATGAAACCAAAAAGTTAAAGAGAACGAGCCATTTTCAACAGATTTGTAAAAATAACACATCGCCCAAGGCATTTATGAAAATATTTTCAATCGAACAAATTTAGACACAGGAGAGCTTCCTGCTCGTCAGTATTGTTTTCACACTCAAAGACTCCCACACTCAGGCAGACAAAGACCTCGGGTCTTTAGCAAACTAATAAAATGCTAAGATGAACTTATTTTGGGACCTTTCAGTCTATTATCGCAAGAAAGCGCAAACACACTCAAGGTTTTGCACAGAAGCTGCTTGAACTTAAATTTCAAGATGTTTGCATTAACAGTGGAAGAAGAAAGAGCAAGTCCATTTTGCTTTCCGGCAAACTGCTGCTGGCTTTAAAAAGAAACCGTGACCATATGACATACAGTTTATTGAGCGACTTTTTTAGGGGGTGAGTTCATATTCTCCTTTTCTTCTCCATGGAGAGGAGAAATATGGTGTGTGTGTGTGTCATTGAGTATTTTTTTGTTTTATTATTGAGACATTTTCTGATGGGATATTTTTGAGGACATGGGGAAAATGAAAAATGCTTACTTCCTATTTCGTTTGAGTTTGCTTTTCCATTGAAGAGGGGAAAAAAACAAAACAAATCATAGCCGTCTGCCTTTGGAAAAACAAATACAGACATCGCTGATGTTTTCCCATTTAAAATAATAAGAGGAGAGCAAGGCTATTACTCTGCAGCAATGCACATAGCTCACGTCAATAAAAACTGGGGAGAGCTCACACCACAAACATGTTTTAACCAGCCTGCTGCTTACTTACAATGCTGTATTTATTTGATCCGAAACCTCCCCCTCCCCCCCGTGTTTTCTCAAGATGTTGCTCTTCAAAAAAAAAAAAAAAAAGGTAAATAAATTGAGAGAGGTTATTCTTGAGGTGAATGAATGCAGCAATTAACATACTACTATTAAGGTAACACATTTTATCTAGGAGGAGACTGCCGGCAGCAATTAACATACTACTATTAAGGTAACACATTTTATCTAGGAGGAGACTGCGGGCAGCAAACCAACCTCAAGGAGACACATTTTATCTCGGAGGAGACTGCGAGCACCAAGAAAAATCGATTAGGACGAAACCTTGTAAGTTGCAGAAAACTGAGTGCTGCTCAAAGTGGTGACTGTGGACGAGTGACAGGAAAATCGTAGCCTCGAGGCTAACCCGATTTGTTTTGGACATTTATGCTTCATTACACTTCCAACCTGGGGGCTGTAATCTTGCATATTAGGAAGAAACGGGCCTCATGGCCGGCAGGCAGAATCCAATGTGGGAAGAAGGAATTTGCCAGGATGCTGTCAAGCTGACAGATAGAGAAGAAAAAACAATGAATGACAACAAGCAAGCGGAATCTTGGAAAGACGTCTGCTTACGCCTCTCAAGATGGGCTGCATGGGGGCGCACATTTGCCAGACTTTTGGAGATCCCAAACGCTTGCTGAACACAGCTCGATAAATCAGCAGCGGGAGACGGATGAGCTGTCAGCTGCCAGTGCCGCCATTGCGAAGGGTGCGGTTGAAACGGCAAGATGTTGCACACGCTTCTTAAAACCAGACATTGATGTTGATTAGTGCTAGATTGCATGCGGACTATAAAACGCGCCTCCTCAATCTGGGTTCATGACAACTCAGGGAGTTTTTGGACTTTAGTTCCAAACTAATCAATTCAAATTGTACAATTTAGATGTTCAATGCAATGATTCAAATTAAATGATACAAATTTGATTCATGTAGTCCAAATCCAGATTTCCCCATGCAATTGTTCAAGTTTAGAGATTTAAATTCAAATATGAAGCACATCGGTTTCAGTCACTTTCAAGTAAAATAACAGGCAGCAGCCACACGTACGACGCAATCTGATTAGCCACATGTAGATAGAGGTTGACACAGTAAGAAGAAAAAAAAAAAAACTCAGCCAGAGGGCAGCAATGAAATTGGAATGTTCCATTACCTACTTGGCCCCTCACTCCGCACCGCACCCCCAACATTCACGCCTCGACATCAGCCCGGCCTATTACATCAGTCGGGACATTCCCGCCGAGGTGAGGCGGTGAGAAAAATAGATTTCATATTTGACAGGTCTTATCTGCCCTTCACTAAACACATTTGCGGCTCGCAAGGGTAGACTCGATTAGTGGCCGCGTCATGTGGGAAGATTAGCGACATGGGCAGCTGCCAATAACGCCACGCTTGATTGAAAACTCGGGGATTGCGCGCCGCGGCGCTGACGACACGACATCTCTCTGTGTCGTCAGCGCAGTGCGTCAAAGCACATTTCAACATTTCAAACCGCACTGCTCAAGGCAAGACATGTTGGTGTGGTCTTAATTTGAAAACCTCACTGTCTTGTCAGAGACAATACAAGTCATCATTTCCATTCATTTGTACAACATGGACGCACAAAGGTCGTGTTCCTTAAACCTTCCTTAAAAACGGTTTTCGTCTTTGTTGAAGCGAGACAATCAATACTTCTTACATTTATACCCCGCACTAAAAAAAATAATGCTTCCCTCGCAACATTAGCCTGTTTCTTACGAGTAATAGCCACTCACCGCTTTGCCAGCTCTCGGCTATTCTTGTCATCCGAGGCCATTAGAGCTTTTTTCCCCCCCAGTTTACCTGCCAGATGAGGCTGGCGCATGCGGCCCGTGCCATATCTCACATCTCCAGCCTCCTGGCATCTAATTAGTGACACAAATCACCCGCTGATAATGCACCACCATTTGCCATTAGCATTGGAATGGAATTGACGATTACGCTTTATGCTGATGCTGCTGCACTGTCTGCATTTGGAAACGATGATTCAAATAGATTGTAAGTATAAGTCAGGCCAGGCTGGAACAGCAGAGGCGATGTTGCCCCCCGCATTATACATACAAAACACCAATGCGAGGAAGTCGTGAAAAACAACGACTTCATTTCTATCCTCTGCATCATGTTGTTATCAAAGAAAGAACCTTGTTTGACAAATAAGCAATTGGAAGTACAGATATCAGTTTTCAAATATAGGGAGTAAAGTAAAAATCTGCAGAAGAAGGGAGTGCAGTCAGTCCGAAATTAGTAGGCAAACCTGATAAGTATCGTTCTCATGAAGAACAATGGAAAAGTTGCCGCGAACCGCATTAAAGCGGAGAACATTCAACTTTGAACAGAAAAATAACATGCACATGTCTGGACCTTGAAATGAAAATCTTACTCGGACTAGAAACTGGAAATGAATTAAATTCTGTTGCGACGTATGTAAACCAGGAATGGCCCTAGAAGCTGGAATGTGTATTATAATTAAAAATGTGTAATAGTAATTAAATGCAATTCAATATTTATATCAATAATGTTAACAAATATCATCCCTGATGTGAATATTACAACGTGAGTTTTAATTTTTACTGTTTAAATTCAGAGGGCACCCATAGGTGGTGTTTTGACTTTTGCCAAATCGCAAATCCTTGAACAAGCAATGCAAGCAGACTGGCGCCGACAATGCGACCCAACAGATGGAAACACGCTCATCTGGGCATATTTGTTTACATACAGAGTCCGCCGCCAGCGCGGCGATTGCAACTTCCCGCTGTCACCATTCGGCGCCAGAGCTTCAACGCAACCATCTGGACACTTCAATTAGGCAACGTCTCAGCAGCCGTAGACATTGTCACGCTTTTGCACAATTTTATTCAATTTCCCCATCTCTTGTTGTCTCTTGGAAGGAGGTTAATCACCAGACTCTGCTTATTTAGAACGCATTCCAAAGTAACTGTCAAAATGAGCCACGTACGTTTTGAGAATGTTGAGGTCAGCAATTAAAGAAGCCTATTTGCCGACTTCAAGAAAAACATGATGAAGGCTTCTTCTTATTCAAGCACATTTAGCAAAACAAAGCCTGCAGGGCTGGCCTCGGTGAAGGACCACGGCTCATTTAGCCGCAAGGGCAGCAAATCCATGCCCAAGAACTGAGCAAGGGGCGCCTGTCTCACCTGATACTAACTCAAAAGTCATATTACAAAAGCCCTTTGTGCAGCCAGTGGAGAGCTGAAGAGGCACCGCTGATTTTATCGCAATGTGTTTTCGGTGTCTGACAAAGGTATTCACCGTGAATCGAGAGTTGACAAAATGAGAAACGATTGGAGATGGTCATTTGGGTGTAAATTCACATCGCACGCGGATGATGCCATTTCAAAACAAAGTTTGCAAAAATATCAAGTGAATGTAAGTTTTTCCAAAGGACAAACTTACCACTCAATAAATCTTACATACATAAGCTAATGTATTTGTGCTAACATGTGGTTCACTTCACTGTATATTAAATATTTATTTTGCATTTTCCACATTACTACTTTGTTAATTTACCGCAAGCAGTTTGCAATAACATTGTGCATCCAGTGAGTCTGTTTTTATTGCATTGCTGATCGTCGTGGTAAAATGCTGTAAGCGCTTTTATTGATCATCAAGTCTTTTTGATTGCTGTTATAAATTCACCATCGGTGTGTTATTTATCAGTACTTTATATGATTAGACTCAAGCAACAAAGCGCTGACGTTAATGAATAAACAGTACGCACAAAGGCGACTGCGCCACTCTTACTGTAGCTTTTAAATGAATGAACTACTAAATGTAGAATATGTTCATTTCCATTCAGGTATCTGTATTTGTGGACTACATGATTGTACACATTCGAACACAGATCCACTTCCTTCCTTCGAGTGCTCTAAGGACATTTTTTGCCTTCAGTGTTGATGGCATTTTCCTCTCACACAAAAACCTATTCACCCTTAAAAACTGAGCTTTTCGACAGCAGTGTGGATGAGTGATTACCTGCCAAGTGGTCAGACCAACGCAACTTGAGTGTTTCCATTTACTATCAATGCAGTTCACACGGTTAGACATCAATGTGAGCCAGGTGAAACGTTTGAAGTGAAAAATTTGCTTGGCTGGGGTTTGCAAATGTGCATGGCGCCGTATCACCGACAATCAATCGGCTTTGAGAATGTACTTTGTCGTTCACCTGCAAACAAACACATGGGGTTGGAATCTTGGTTCCAGTATGGAGTCCGAGTCCAAACATGCATGTTATGCTCATTGAAAAGTGAATTGTCCAAATGTCCATTACATGACTTCAAGTAATTTTTTTTTGCAAATGTTATTGTTTTCACACAGTGTAGGACCGAAACACGAGTTGATGAAGACGCGTGGTGGCGCTGTTCAAGCTGGTGGAATTCAAACGGAAAAAAAAAAAAACCCTGATGCCACGTTGTCCCACTTTCACAGCTGGCCTTAATCTCTGCCCTGAGCTGAAGCAGATTAATCCCGACAGCGTTGACATTATCTTGCTGTTCTACACGGCAACGCTTGGACGCCGGTGGAACTCCCGACGTCCTCTCGCCGGGATAAGCGTGGACAGGCCAGCTACGGATCACGCAGGCGTGAAACACGTGCACATCCATTGACAGTTGTTTCCATTTCTTGATCAATTGACTTTGTTCATTTAGATCAGCATCGTATTTCTTGAGCTGTGCATTTGAGGCAATGTCATCAATTCATCGTCAGAGTGAGTTGTACTTTAAAGGTTTCTCTGCTTGATGACTGCGTATCCCGCAGGTGCTGCATGCATGCGAGCCGCATTATCGTGTTATACGAGTGCAGTAAATGACATTTACAAGCCAGCACACACATTTTGCCACACTTGATAGAGTAGCCAGAAGCAAAAAATAAAACTGTGCACATGAAGTTGGCACTTAAAGGTTTCTTGGGAGTAGCAGCAGGAATCTCTGTTCAATTTTCTTCTCTCAACAAACGAATCGTCTTTTCGGGAGACCTCGGCATACACTAAATAAAGCTCGTTAGATTCTGCAACTGTGTGCATCCTGCTCAACTTTTATATTCAGTAATCGCCCACATATCTGATGTTTACTATTCAGACATTCACCTAGAGTATTCAACTTTTTTTTCTTTCTTTTGGTATTCACAGATATTTTTTGAAAAGCTCTCCTGTGGATGTTTTGTGAGCTCTTTCTGAAGTGCCCTGAGATGCATTCAGAAGATGCAGTCACTATCCATGTCTGAATAGCAACTGGGGTCAAGAAAGTATGTTTAAATGGGACATCTTGGCTGAAAGAGCAGCTTTGTTTGTCGGGGAGAAGCCACAGTAAGTTTAGACTGTTATTTCGAGTAGGGCTCAGTCGCAATCCTCCATGAATAGTTACTCTATTTTAGGGGTCGCACAAAACTCACTCTGCAGTGCCTCCTGGGAAAATTTGAAAAAATAACCCAGCTACCATGATGGCACATGGACTTGAAATTCAATGGGCATGGAGGCAGGAAAACGTTTGAAGGACCCACGTTTGAGACTCGGTCAGTTGAAGCTGCGAATTCCATAGCTGGTACTTTGGTGGACTTCTACTTGAAAATTCATCAAAATGAGACTCAGTTGGAAATCGTGAACTTTTATTTTCTACCGATGCCATCTTGTGTGTGTTGGGTTGAGACAGTGTCAAGATTTGCCATAAAAATGGAGTGGAAATTATTCCCGCACGTAGCGCTGGTACATTTTGTCCCCTTGATGTTACTGGAAAGAAAATGACCTTTAGCGTTAAGCAGCCAACACAGGTTACAAATTATCATAATCATGATAGAGCACAGCGGGCCGCGCTGGAAAACACATTTTGACACAACAAAAATAAGCAGCCAGTTCCACATGACTTTGCCGAAAGGCTTTCAGTGTAATGTGAATTTAATTCGTAAAATAACATTTATTTCTTAAGAGGCTTTGCAGTGTGGAGCTTCCTGAAATGAAGCGTTATTGGCATTTAACAGTGCTAATGATGTCATAAAAACTAGTGTGAAAGCGTTAAAGCAAGTTGCTGCAAAGACAAGACTAAAGGGCATTTTTTGTGGCTAACGTGGCTATTGGAGCTTAAGTGCTGTTTTGGGGACCTCCACAAACATTAGTATTATGTTTTGCTTTCCACTAAATGCTACACCCATCCACCCAATACATTTTTCACATTACTGTAATGTCAAAGCAATTTTGTAAAAATGTTGTATTTGTATGAGGACTGTAGCTTTGTCCGAGGTAACTTTGATAGAGTCAACCTAATCCTTCCAAGTGCTTCCTGATTAGAGCAGTGATCCCGATTAATCCCCATCTAAGGGAGGGGTCTTCACCCGCCAGTCACGGATTTGTACTCTACAATACGCTGCCCATGTACAGACACTCCAGACACCTCTCCTAACCCCGAGAACGTGCACGTGTGATGGTCATTCACTAGCACGCCTCTGATCGGATTTAGTTGCTTGGTGTGGGGGCTGGCTGCCCTTATATATATATATATATATATATATATATATATATATATATATATATATATATATATATATATATATATATATATATATATATATATATATATATATATTCCGCATAATTTTTGCATATTGCTGCTAACTAATAAGGCAAAAAAAGTCTCATGCTGATTTACTGCAACATTTCCCACATTCTTTAATTGGTGTTGACGGCATCCATCCATCTACTGTATTGTGTTTATCCAGTGATTAATACATAACCCCCAGACGGGTGCTTTGTCCTTGGTGGAACTATCTGTCTTATGTTAGCACCTTTGTAATCATGAGTTGAACTTCTAATGCTCCCCCCTCTCCCCAACACACACACTGCCCCCAAAACTCAGAGAGCACACATGAGCGTTAGCGATAGACATCTATTGAGCTGCGGATATTCACCATTCCTCACTAGCAATGGGCGATGGTAAAGACACTTATCCCCCGAGGGGTGGCAATTTTTGCCGTCCCGTCTCAGAGCAAACGCGTCTGAAGGACAGGCGTCTGCATCCTCTTGCAGACACACGGCCGATTCCTGTCACTGGGCTGAGAGATAACCCGGTCCGTCCTTCACCTGAAGGTCGAGTACACGGTAAGTGTCAAGTGCAAAATGCACAAGTCTGCCAGCGCCGCCTTCTGCAGAGAGTGAACCGCTCCAATTTGTCATTGATTCCCCCACATGTGAAAATATTTCTGTTTGCAGGACATTTGAACGCTTCATCGTTTAGTCCAGAGGGTGCAAGTTCTTTTCCGTAAACAGAAATTTGATTTGCGTTGAAATACGTCAACAACACAACATGCATGAAAGCATGCAGCTAAATACAAGCGTACAAACAAGACTACGAGGCACACCTGGACAAGACACGATACGGAGAAAGCTGATTGGTGGGCACCACAAACAGAGCTAACGAGAACACGCGTGGACAAAAACCGAATGAGTAGACTTAATAATATGACATGACATGAAACAAAGCAATGCCAGAAGAAAAACCAAAACAGATTTCCGGGATGTCTAAAGAATGCTATCTGCTGGCAAGATCTTGCGGTGATGCTCCTGCATTGAAGCAACTCAATCAAGAACAAGGCGAACGCCGCAGCATTTATGCTATATTATCAAAGCATGATGATGATGTGCTTGGGGATATCGTTTCCCATTGAGAGTCATTCAGAAGAGACAAGAGTCCATTCGTGCAAAGTAGGGTCGTAAATTTCTCCCAACGTTAGTTAGCTCACCCTTCTGTCTGGCAATAAATATTTCAAATCATGGCCCAAAGGGTCATTTTGAAAGCGTGGATGTGTATTTCTTTTCAAGGTGTCATAAAAGTTGCTTAATTGCCTGAGATTGTGCAAGCGATGGAGGCGTATCACTTTGCTCTTCCTCCAGATACATATCCTTGACTTAAACACCACCGACAGCGCCTGCAGTACGCGCTGTTCAATAAAGATACACTTACCAGCTTGATGAGAGCCGGCAAAGTTGAGCGTAAACAAGGTAAAAGGCTTCTTTCGTTTCTTGAGCCCACCTTGAATTAATCTTGTTGGGGTTTTGCTACGCAGCGGGCCGCACAATTGCCTTCAACTAATCCATCTCACACCCACGTGGCTTTGCCTGCACACGCAAACACTGCGCTAATGTGCATTCAAACTGGCGTTTCGACAGAAAGAAATAAAAGCCTTTGAATTGAATCGTGATTGATACCATGGGCCTCAAAAATTTCAAAAAGCCTCGAATGTCTCATCTTTGAGCACCAGGTAAATACTGTTAGAACCTCCAAATGAAGCATAAAGAAATACCAGCAAAATGGTACTGTTGCTGCTCTTTGTATTTTGACCCCTGGAAGAAACATGTCGGTGCTGATTGAAAAATGCGAAGGAAGCCAAAAGGCCCAATGCAAATGTTCACAATAATGTGACTTCATAAAACCTTCACAGGGAACGGTTATTTGAATTTGAGTAGAACGATTTTGTGACTGCCCTTAAAGCATCCCATCAAGGTAGGACCTTGAAACGTTTCAGTTTGATAACAAATCATCAAACGTTGCGGCCTGGCTTTGGTATTTCGCTTTGACAAAGGCTGGATTTTGTTTTGGCCCAGCTATGTAGTTTCCATGGGCCAAATTTGGTAGCAATCAGAGAAAACAATCACAAAGGATGGCCTCTTTTAAGGACAACCGGAACTGATTCAAATGAGCTTAAAATGCTCCGCCCGCCCGTCCGTCCATTTATCCATCCCAAATGATGTTCCCTGACACGGTAGCGTGCAAGAAAATGGCCGAGCATGCTTCTAAAATGAACCGGAATGAAGTCAAAAGGGAGCGGCGAGAAAACCACACCGTTTCATCCGTGTCCGCCCTTGCGATGCGGCAGAGCCCTGAATCTATTTAGAGCGTATGGATCATCACGCAGCAAGAAAATAGCGGATAGTTACGAAAAGAAACAGAGCGACAAAGCATCCTTGCTTTCCAAGTCTTCAGAAAGTCATTGATAAATTTATTGTGCAACAGACCTTCTACTCTTTGAAGTCTTGATATAGGGCTAAAGACCAGGATCACGTCTCGTAACGTTGGGAATATACAAAACTAAACACTTTGAAGTGTTTTGAACAAATGAACGCCAAAGTCCAAAGGCTTTCGTGGTGCCTTTCAATTAGCATTGTGTGTTTGGGCGCCTTAAGACATGACATTTTCCATCCGCAAAAACACTGGATAATGACTTCCTCAAGCCACAACTGTTCTTCTTCCATCATCACTCAATCATGCGTCCACTCCTGCACGGAATGCGCCGTTCCCCCTTTGCCAAGCCGAACAAAGCAAATTCCTTCAATCTATTATTTCTCGACTTTAATCTTCTACATTTCCACTGCGGAAATTCATACCCCTCCCCGTCCCCCTCAAGAAGCATGGGCGTTACATCTTATCGTACATGTTTGCGAAGAAATTAGGCTCAGAAACTAATTATAAAAATGACTGAATTGTATTTTTAAAACGGTGAAGTAATCACTCTAACAGAATTAAACTCAGAAAGGTTTAATTATTGCTTGACTCGGCTACCGACTGTCACTGTGAAATTCAAGACCTGAAGCTTTTCCCGTGAAATGGATCGACAAAAGGACTCCTTGTGCGTGTGTGTTTGCGGGGTGTTTCGCGACACTCGCTTCTTGGTTGTGTATGGAATGTTTGGACTTAATTACCCGAGTAGAAGCGGGCTCACCTCTCTGGGCGAGATGCACCTGGGATCAAATTAGCCAATTTAATTAGAGACTCTCATGGGTTTAATGGAGAGCGTGTGCGTGTGCGCACGTGTGTGGGCCTCTGGCACTGTGCAGTGGTATTTGGCTAATTTGAGGCGCGGGATGAAAGGTATTGTTGGAATATTGATTTGGTTCTATTTTTAGACAGTAGTCTCAGTGAGTGTTGTTAAGTAGTGATCGCCGGTCATTTGTTTCTGGTACAGGTACATTTCTTCATGACAAACGTTAACGCAGTCTAATTGGCATTCGATGTCATAAAAAATAAATAAAATAATATTCATGCTTTGGAAAGTTAGGGTGGAAAAAAAATGCTCCTGGCATGAGTTTGACTGAATCCCAAGGGGTGCCCCGGGGAAATTCAGCCAAATGAGCTGCAATCAGATGTCGCGATTCAAGACAGATGGGTGACAATAAACTGCCATTTTATTTAGCTAAAGGCCAACATTTGATGATCAGTTTGAGGATTTGCCATAAAAAAGCTCTGCATCACTTTGCAGATTTAATTGACCTGTTTTCTATTCTAATAGAATGGCAATCAATATTGAAGGTATTACCAAATGAGCTTTCTTTTTGTTGCTGATCATAAATGAATCACTCATACAATGTTCATCTATTTATTTGCAATTAGCCTAATAATCACGTTAATATGATTAGATGTTGAGTTTGCAGAGTGAATCTCATTCCTGCGTGATAGTGGTGGCTTGTGTGTTTCACCGGGAAAATCAGCTGCGGGCGACATTCATCGTAGCTTCATTAAAGCTACTTTGTCAGTCGTGGAGGATTAAAAAGGTATACATGATTCAGCCTTTGTTTGGCTTGATCATTTATCAGCAGAGCGTGATCCGTTGCTAGCACCGCAGTGGGGGAATTGGTTTCACTGGTTGTGGCAGCGCACAAGAATATTAATGATGATATCAAATGAGTGACGACCGATGAAACGGTTCATGGCTGTTTGTCGGCTAGCCTTAGCTACCAATCAAATTTCTAGCCAAGCGTACGTGATGTTTATGCCACAACATGATTGGTGATTAATCGTATATCTGTCAGTGCAGAGATACGAGGTGTCGACTCCTCCGTCCTCAGTAGTTATCACAAGCTTTCTTCTTTCTTTCCTTATTTCATTTCAGACAAGTCAAATTTACAAATCAACCTCCCAATCAAGACTTGAGTGGTTAGTAATAGAAGCAAAATGGCTTCTAAAAAAGGTAAACAAATGTCCGGTGGCAGCCATCCGCCAGCGGGATTTGACCAGGTCAACCTTGCAGGCTTACAGCCATCTGCCTCCAAATTTCATCCCCAATCCGCTGATTAACTTGCGCCATGTCGACTAAGTGACAGACGGAGGCATCTGAGTGAACATCTGACCTCTTTTTGGGACGTAGATAAATGTTTATCTCTCATAGTCTGGTGGTTGCGGCCACGTTTTCACCGAGACCACCTTGCCGACATCTGGGTCAATCGAGAATATCTCAATATGCACCTGATTGAGGCCCACCGGTCGGTTTTTGTCTCATTGTGCAGAAAATTGCTGCTAATCCCAGGCCTCACTGCAATGTGCTCCCCACTGGCACATATGTGAGTCTTGAACCCAGCTAACCATCTTCCAAACACAAGCCCCCCTCCCCCATGCATAATATCCATGCACTTCTGCTTCTGATAGATATGTCTTGTAATCTCTTTTAAAATGAGCATTTGCAACATGTAAGAACCTCAAAGCTGCAGGCGTCAGGAAAGCCACTGAGAAAATGACTCACCCCCCCCCCCCCCAAAAAAAAAAAAACATGCCTTTATTGCAGGTTGAACACCAATTGGTATTAATTTCTTTGAAAGCAATTTTGTAAACATTTGTGACCTAAAACGAGCATTTTCTCTATGATCACATTCTGAAGATGATGCACAGACCTCCAAATTGTCTTACATATAATCAAATCAATCACGGCGGCAAAAATCTCAAATGACCATCACTCTGTTTGAATGAGGGGGAAATAATTCCCAAATGTTTCGAGTAGATCAAAGTGAAATTGGAAGTGGCTGGCAGCATAAAGGTGATTGAATAGGAAAGTCAGCTCCAAATGAGAATCTTGCTTTGATATAGATACGTCCCTTTCGTTTCAGCCCCTCCCCCCTCCTCTTTGTTGAACTGCTCCCCCCTCCCCTCTCTGTACAGTTGTGCTGACCTCTCCATTGCCGATTGTTTGACTTTTTGGGGCAAAAGCGGCGTTCACAGATGCTCGTCACGTTCCGCAGCCGCAACGGTACATTTTCTCTCTGCTTGTGTCCTATTAAACCTTTCTTGGCGGCCAAATGAAAGCCATTTGGATGGCCTAACGAGGAGAATTAGAAAAGGCTCCGATTACCTGAGAAATTAAACGTCTTTAGATTACGGGGAGGTCATTTGCATTCTCTGCAAAAGACACATTTACATTGATATTCCGAGCGACGCAGCTGCCGATAAGAGCCAATTCCAATGCTGCACATTTGTCTAGTAATTCACTCAGACCCGTCCGTGGCTTCTTCGACGCCCGTGGAGTGCATTGAAAAGAGTCGCACGCGGCGACGTGCTGACGTCACACACATCACTCACACTAGCAAAATGCTCTCTTCTGCACCACTCATAGAAATTACTGAAAGGCTTTTGTGCACTCTGGTCAAAAATAGCCCAGGTTGGGTTAAAAAGACGGACGGGCCCTCTACTCAGGTCTCGTTGACCAATTTTTTTGGGTTGTGTTCATGGAACAATCCAATTTGACACAATAAGCCTTAGGACTAGTCTTGGTTCCTGAAAAGATTTTTTTCTTCCCTCAATAAAAAAATAGAGGACATTATGCCGTCATTTATTTTTTACATGATGTCTTTTCTCTACAGTTTTTAGGTGTGTCAATCAGCAATATGAGTAGAAAGCTCTCTCCCACAAACTCAAAATGTTTGGGACGCCCGATTCTACAAAGTAGCGGAATCCCCGTGGAGCAGCCATAAATGCATGCCTCGGCAGTCCAAGGACAAACCTATGATGACAAAAAAGACAAAGTTGTGCGACATGTCATTTCCTTGGATCAAAAAATAAAAAAGCCAGCGGCTATTTCAAGTTTATTGATTGGTGCTCACGGTGGAGGAGGAAGTGCACGGAAGCCATTTCTGCCACGGCGGCATGTACAGGTCCGTTACCCCAGAAAATTGCTGTTGACACTACCCACCGGGGATGTGTGACGGCACGTTAGTACCGAGCGACCCCGACCAATTGGTGAGGGAAGGGCGGGTCACGTGGGAGTCCTTTGGGTTCTTGTTGGTGCCAATACACCCGTGCATCAAACAGCCGCTGCCTCTGGTGAGATTCACTTCTTGTTGACAAGCTTCCAATGGCTAAAGCGGCTGAAAACAGCATTTGGTGGGGGGGTTAGGGTTGACGTGTACTTGAAGGTCTCTTTGGGTCATACCTTTGCCAATCAATACATCTTTATTACCTTGATATATTGACTCAGCTTCCCTAAGAATGGAAATCCAATGGCTTTATTCGTTCGTCTTCATACTTTGGATGCAGAAATTGGATTTTGGAGGCAGATGGCTGACTCGATACCTCATTACCTTGACACTTTCGAGAAATGCGTCCATTGCAAAATAGAGGAGCAAACATTGCTCGCCTGGGTCTTGCTACAGTAGGCTTTGAAATCTTCTCTGACAACGTTGATTTAAAAGGCACCGTATAGAAATCAAGGTCAAAAGAACCAAGACTGGAAGGACGTGAACTTTCCAAAAGATTTCTTTTGACACTTATTTCAGCATTTTTTAAAAGCAAGTGCATGCAAAAGAATGTTTCAGCGCATACATTTTTCACATTCAATTGAAAAAAATTGCCGATGGTCATTTTTCCTCCTAATACTGCCGAGATGCCAGAATTGAGAGAATTTGGAGATGACATTACTGCCTGTGGCGCCTCACTTCATTCTGTTCAGGACCACAAAATAATAAATTTGGAGTTCAGTTTCAACATCAGCTGCCTCGTTTCAACAAAAGGCAAAAGTAAAAAAAGGCAGCAGAAGTTGAGGTTCCCAGAAAAACAGCCTCAAGTGCATCACTCCAATCGGTGTGGTCGACGTAAAAAGCATACCTTCAAATTTTTCGTGACTTTCATTCAAAATTTCAATTCTCTGGCAACCTGTTTAGGCAGCTGGGCTTGAATTAATCACCCGCCTGCCACATTTTCATTCATTGTGTTTCGAAGATTGGAGGTCACTCGAATCCGGAATGGGGTCGGACCTCTGCTTACAATTCCATTCATTTGACTCTTTTGCCATTGAATGGGCATGTCCTCGGCCTGGAGCGTCACAGCTGCAAGCCAGCCTCATATAACTAATTGGTCAAATATGTAAATGTCAGAACTTTTTCTTGGAAATACAGACAGGTGGCATTTGCAAACGTGAGTGGCATTCACATGACAATCTTTGCCGCTCAGCCTTTCAAGCTTGATTGCGCATTACAGGAAGTGTTGCTTGGAGCCAAAGAGGTTTACCGCATGACGTCAGCTTGGCGGCATTTCTTGGAAAGTCAAATGGTGAAAACAACGTCGGACCATTAGTGACACATGCTCTCCCAGTCATTTCGATTATGCTGTTACCAAGATGACTCAAATGTGTTTTGAGAAATATTGCAGATTATTTCTGAGACTTTATGAAACACACATCGATTGTAGCAGGTAATCACTCTCTAAAGTGCTTTGTTGCAGCTACAGCTCTTGTGAAAGCAAGATTCAAAGAAACTGTAGTTTATAATTAATAATATTTATCGAGCCCTTTTTTACTCAGAATTGGGTGGGCTCTGGGTTCTGTCAACGTCTACTGAATAATTTGGAAAGCACAGGTAAGAACTACCTGCATGGCGTATCAACGTGGTGACTGCAGAGTGGTGGAGTATAGCAAAAGAATAGAAGACCCAAAGGCAAGGAGGCACATAGGCAAAGCAAAATGAATCTGTCCCTCAAACTATTTATTTTGAAAAACAAAAGGGCAATCAAAATACCAAATAAACCAAGTCCCAAAATCATCCGATTTCAAAATAATCAAACATCAGGAGGCCAAACACTCAAGATGACAAGACAGACAAAGAAGGACAGCCAAATTGAAAAAAGCAGGGAAATAAATACAAGCTGACAACGAGGCACACATGGACAAGACACGAATGGCGCCGTGTGCATTTCCCCCCAGTTTTTTTGTTTTCAATTGTCAAAGTGATATAACCAGTACGTAGTAAGGCCAAATACTCACTGACTGCTTTGCATATGTACTACGTATATTTAAATGATGCTGCGTTGTTGCGGTTTTTGTTTTGTCCCCTTCGGGCAACACTAAATCGTCTTAATGGACAGAATTAGAGCGGGTCCAATCCAGGCTGGCGATTACCAACGCAAATGTGTGAAATAAAAGGGAAACGACGGTGCGTCTGTGTGAAGGGGCGGAGAAGGAGCGGGAGGAGGAGGAGGAGGAGCGGGATGGAGAGGAGGAGGGTTGGGATGAGAGAGCAAGAGAGAGAAAGAGAGAGGCTGCTCCATCCGAACCTCTTGTGTTGTCACTGCTGCGCGGCTCCGCTCGCCTCGGCCGCCTTTTGTTTGAAGCGGACTCACACCGGGGACCACAACCAGTTCTTTTTTTCCCCCCCTCTCTTTTCCGTCGTTTTCCCCCTCCTCCCCTCGACACCGTGCGTGCTCGCATCCGTGCGCAACTTGTGCGCGCTCTCATCCTCCCGCCTGCCTGCCTGCCTGCACTTGGACTTGCATCATGACCATTAGTTCGAGTTCGGGGGCACCTTGCAGCCGCGTACCTCTGGAATGGTGGGCACTGCACGGCCGCGTCATCCAGGGGAGCATGTAAACGCCAGAGGAGTTTGGGATTTAACGCAACAAAGGAGCAATGATGAGCGTCTTCTCGCTGTGCTTGCTCCTGTGCGCGGATCTACTGGATTTAGCCGTGGGTAAGTGACAAGCCCCCATGTTCCCCAACCCACACACATGGATGCATGAATTATAAAAAAATGCCGGTCTAAGCTGCACAAAAGCTTAACTGTGCACGAGGGGGGTGGGGGGGCACAGTGGAGGTCAACTTTTCCGGACCCACCTAACTCCCTCTGCAGGTGCACTTGGGAAATTAAAAAAAATGTTGCAGCATCACCTTACAGGCTAAAAAATTAGATGCAGTTCCAGCAATAAGAAAATCCCGAAATTGGAGTGTGACGCTATGCAGCTCCTCCTTCCTGTCACTGTCATGCATCCGTTTATGCCCAAAAATATTAAGGCATTTGCCTTATGGCGAATAGAGCCGAATACATCATTTGGGTTGTATTTTATTTTTTTATGGGGGGGAAGGGGCGAGGTTGCTGTGATTTGTCACTGAGGCTTGTCATGGCAGTCAAGCAATGACGTTGGCATGAAGACTTTAGACATGAGCAGTGGAGCAAAGGCGAAACAGCCAGTGAAACAGTCCTATTTTTATTCACGATAAGCTGTGGTAGGCTATATGCATAAAAGTGTCTTTCTGCAGCACAAAAAGATCAACTTGTGTTGTCAAGAAAAGCACAACAAGAATGCTGTGTCCGACTTGACATGATATGAAGCGTTCTGACCTTTGTATCTTCGGAGGTTGTTCAAGCGCATGAAATGATTTCTTTTTTTTTTGCATCACACAAGTGGCTGCATGATTGGAAAAAAAGCTTCAGGATTGAATGGCTTATTCACGTCCAGCTCCGGTTTCCGAGCTGTCACTCACATCAGCACACATGTTGACTCATAATGTCCGTGCATGGCGCTGGGCAAGAAAAAACACCACACTGCGCCTCGTCCAGCGCTATTTTTGAATGGTTTAACAAATATGTGAAAACAAACAAAACAAGCAAGAGCCTTTTATAAATATATTCTGAAAACACACACTGACAATTTGGGCCCAGTTTTGATGTTTTCTCAGAGGGGTGTGCAAGCTCACTTTTGTTACCAGCAGTTTTGATATAATTGGCTGAGTTTAGTTTTTTTGAGGGGACGCTACAGTTTCTTCTGTTCCAAGGTTTGCACAGATTGCAAACCATCCCTTTACTGTATTTTGTGTTTTAGTAGTGCTGACGTGTTTCTGTTGTGATGTATCGGCACACCGGGGCTGTTTTCAGTCAGGTTTTTTTTTCTTTTGTCCAATTGACTTTTTCAGCACAAGCCAAGTAGGCGTTATGATGAGGATTGATCTCAGCTCTTCCGCTGTAGGTCAAATGTTCATTAAGAGGAACCTGATTCTATTCAGGTTGACAGATGGATTATATCGGCTGTGGTGGAGTTTTTTTCAAATGTCTTTTGGCTTCTTGAGTTGCCCAGGGCATCCTTGGGAACTTGAAGCCACGAGAGCACAAATAAAACGTGTTTGGTGAAGAGATGCACAGCAAAACTTGAAAAATGCTACCTGGAGGACCTGAGACTCGATGTCGCTGTTATGTGATCTTTAATTAGCAATCTTGTTGAGTGGCTCAAGAGCAACCACCGGTGGTTGCAGCCATGGAGTGCGCTCAACTACATAGCCATCTGCAACCACCATCCGATGAATCAAAATTTTCACTATGAGGGTTTTGTAGTTTTTTTTTTTTTGTCTTTCTGGCCTTGCTCGCATTCTCTCCAAGCAATGACAAAGCTCCATTTTTTTCTTAGTTTTTTTCTCAAGAGATGTATTGAATGGTAAAATTGAAATTTAAAGAAGACAATTACAACAGGTTGTACTTGATTTTCCAGAGAGTCCTACTTGAGTTATCTGAACAACCAATCATTTATTAAATGTGGCTTCCTCATAAATTCATATGAAATCTTTTGAAATGTTCTCAAATGTCCGTTGTGGTCATTCCCTGACATATTGTTGAGACTCTTTGTTTCTTGAGGGTCAAATTGGAATGACTGGATGGCTTAGTGAGGGCTTTCCAGTGTTCAATATGTCAATTTCCGCGGCGGAAAACCTGTGACCACGCGAGTGAGTCACGGATGCCCGAGGCTCAGCGGTGCGGGAGAGGGAGCAAAGGCTGAGGCGTCCGGTTCGATGCCGCAGAAAAGCTGCCGTGGCAGAATGAAGTCAAGGCAAGCTGGCAGAGGTTGAGTGATGCTCTCGGCCGGCGTTGTTCTTACTCGGGTACCTCACCCTTCCTAAACAACGTCCCCGACGAGCCCGGTGTGCCAAAGGGATTCCCCTATTAAATTGATTTCTCTCGGCAGGATGAGGCTGAATTGCTTCGTCATGATTTGTGAGCAGTTGACTTTGGCAGCGTTTGGAAAACTCTTGTTTGTGCAGTCATCAATCAGAACCATGCAAGAGGGATTCAAGCAACTGCAGGTCCAGAATAAATCTTTGAATTTTTCTCTCTCAAACAAAAAAACTTGCCAATGAGCATTCTTAATGAAGACGTGATTTTTCTTCAGCCAACAAACGTTCCATCCACCAGGGATTGAGGTTTGACTTGAGTCACAATCAGAAGAGTAAATGTGCAATGAACACATTTAATTGAAAAGATCCAAGATTTGCAAAGTTGATCCCAAAGCTCTTCAGTCCACCAGATAAAAACGTAAAAGGAAATAATCTGGCACACGTGAAGGTTTGCTTCGAAGATGGATGATGCGTGGAGGCAAGCCGGCGGATCTCTTTGGGCTCTGATGGTTGGCGTCGCAGCGTGACTGTCTGCTGCTGACACACTGACAAGATAGCGGCTGACGGGAAGGGCTTGCACTGGTGATGCTACTATCTAGCAAAGCACCTCCAGGCTTTGCTTCAGTGCTCTTCACATCATTTCAACCTGTCGCTTTGGGCTGTGGTGGCCTCGCCCACAGACACGAAGCAGACTCCGGCATTTACGGCTAAATGCTAAAAAGATGGCAGACTGATGGCTGGAGGAGTCGGCTGGCCTTTCCTCTGACATCCAAAAACTCTTGGAAATGAAGTGTTCAAAACAACACAATTTGGGTGAAAATTTGAAAGTTGGGTCAAATTGGTTTGCACAAAACAGTCAATAGTTTGGAAAAGTTTTTTTTTTTTGCAAAACTTGGGTCAAACTGACCCAACTTCTTGGGTCGGTCCAAATTTTAACCCAGTAGTTTTAAGGGACAACAGAAAAAAACACGGCATGATTTTTAGATTCATAAAGTGAAGCAGCATGTGGTTCCTTACACTGCTTTATCCCTCTTGACTCTGTATCATCAAAAGACATTTGATGTTTTGTGTAAATAAAAATAGGAATTTCACAGGTTAGCGAGATGGTATACTTTACCCGGTGTGTATGCGTGGCTCGGAACATTTATGTTTTCTTCATTTCTTGCCGAACTGAACGCTAGTATGCTGACATAATGGCGGCTCAAACATTTAAGACACTTTTTAAGCAGTACAAGTGCACCTTTTCATGCTGTCTGGCAGTCTGTTCAAATGAGGATGATATCCTATGCACAAGCCTTTCGGGAGCTAGACTAGTTATGCAAGAAACCTTTTACACGCCCCCCCGCAAGCACTTTTGCCAAAGCTCCTGCGGGGCATTTTTACATCCACACCCCACAATCCAGTTTGAGAAACGCGAGTGTGCCGCACAGCTCAGCAATGCCCATTAGTCCTTCACTCTATTATGTATTCTACTGATAGCTCTAATGCGACAGTCTAACGCCGTGGCTGTGTGCTTGGGAGAAATACACAACGTTTAACCTTGTAATAGCAAGTGATTTAATCAAAGAATAGAGGCGTCGTCGTGGAGCAACCTAAAAGCACTCAACGGTTGACCCAGGTGGACTGGAATGAAATCGAGTAGCATTTGATGGGGAAAAAAAAGAAGTACTTTTCTTTACGGAGACATCTCCTGAAATAAAGGATTATTTGTGCCTTTTCTGAGTAAACTCTTGTGACTCAAAGTCCCACTTAATGAAATGAGATAAGAGTGCATGAAAACCCGAATCAGGTTGGCGATCCAAAAAAGGATGGCTTTTGTTGAACAGCCGCGGCAGCTCTGCGCACTTTGGCCCACGTGCTAATAGCCTCTGGGAAAGCCTCAAAAAAGTTCAGTCGCCGTGCTTAACGGCGCGTAGGCCGCGCATGCGCGACGTGAGGCCATTTGTCGCTTCTTGATGTGACTGTTAGGGGCTTTGCTCTAACGACTTCAAGCGAAGCTCAACTGTAAGCAAGCAAATCTGTGGGCGTGATTTGAGCGAGGGAGGGATTGTCTTAAATCCGGCAGATTTTATTGGATTGCTCAAAAGTAGGACAAAAAGCAAAGGTGATTCTAAGAGGCTTATGCCAAGCAAGCTTTGGCCCACCTGAAAGTTAAAGTCTGCTGCGACTGGGAGCACTCAAATTTTTTGGCTCAAGTGGTGGACCTGACATTGGTTGCACATGTACAAAAATGATTTTATATATATATCTCTATATATATAAATTTGTGAATAATTTCACATATAAGTCGTCGCTCCTGAGTATAAGTCGCACCCCCACCCAAACTATGAAAAAATGCGACTTATAGTCCGAAAAATACGATATATATATATATACCTATAACTGTATACTCAAACAGTTAGGGACTTTACATGGCAGACGTTCTTTTTTTTCATAATGGCAATCAAACATATCTGTCAGGTGTGTTCTTCGATGCAGTAAGAATTTATGTTAAAAAAAGTGCTTATTTTCCCAAAGAACAAAACAAACAAGGTCCTTGGATGACCCAAATCACAGAATAAAAAAATGCCAAATAACAAGGGTCAACGTAGCATAAAACATACATGACTTGGAAAAAGACTCAACTCGACTTGGACAGTGAACACAAAACAATGAAGTGACAAGGACAGAAACCAAAAGACTTGTACAAGCAAGCGATGAGGCAATGAGAAACACTTGTGCAAGACACAAGATGACTGCTGGTTTGTTAGAAGAATCATGGACAAAAAAAAAAGACACAAGGAAAACAGGAGAAAAGAATAATTTGTAGAAAGGATTATTTGGTTTATTTTATTGGCATGCCGGTTCCCTTTTTTTTCCTAAACTCATTTTGACTACTCTTTAATTCCGTCAAAGAACAGTGGGCTGAGCACACAATGGCAAAACGGTGTGTTTTTAATAGCATCAAAGAAAAGGGCACCGACGAGCAGCGCAAAATGTCTTTGACGGCAATAAGCTGCAGGTTGGAGGATATGGCCGCATTAGCATTGGTGGCGGCGGCTAGGAGCCTGTCAGCCAAAACGCGCAAAACGCAATCATGCAGTTGACATTTGCGACACAACAAAGTGGCATGTTTGCACTCAGCTCGACGCCGGGAAACAATGAAGATATTTTCAGCGTGGTATTTGCATTCAAGAGGATGCAATGCCCTCAGTGTGAGCCGCGGGGGGATAGTGGGGGTTCGCAATGCAAACAATGCAAAAGAATAGGTAAGCCCGATGACAATTCTTTCCACTGTGCCTGCAACTTCCCACCCACACCCAAGTTCTAAACGCGCTTAGAATGATCAAATAAGACATTTTGTGATGAGCCGAGACAACTCGGGGCAAAATCAGTGAAGGAACTTACGTTTCTCCACCGTTCCCAAGTCCTCCATCGGCAGATGTAAGGCTTCCCGCTTGGCTGGCGTGGGAGTTGGAAGCAAGTCGGGTTCCTGATGCAGCCACGGAACGAGAGTCTGCCCCCTCGCCACACTTGAGACCACCTGTCATCTTCAGTGGCACAATTGGATCACTGACTCTTTTCCCTTTTCGCACACAAAAGATGGATAAACTGCATTTTTACGTTTGAATTGATCTCATTTAAGATAGGCGGCCGCTTTTTCTGGGTCAGTTTTACAATATTTACGTTGCCTGCATTTCATCGTAACGTTAGTGAATATTCTTCAAGATGAAGACTCGTCGCTGTGCCAGACAATTTAGCAGCCACACAAATCACATCTGACAACACCTGGAGATTTATTATGTCTTCTTTTTCCACTCTCAAAAATTGCTTTCATGCAATTTGCAATGTGATCAATAACTGGCTAAGAATGTCATTTTGTTACATAGTCACCCCTACGTGCTAATCGGAAGTTGGATTTTAATATGGGCGTCCGTAAACGCAGCATGGCAGCAGTTTGAGATTAAAAGCAAAAACACGGAAGGCCCGGACGGAAAAGGGAATGAGATGGGAGAGGAAGCCCGGGGCGGGGGCTGACGTGGGGGGAGGGCGGGTTGATAATCTGCGTACTTGACGTCACTGGATGCTGTGCAGATAGTCCAGAAAGCGAGGAGAGGATTGTGTGGCTTGTGCATGCATGCTGGCAGATTATTCCCACTTTATGCATGCTGACTTGCTCCATTTGTGCCATTGGGGATTTTGATTTTGTTGCCCCGGGGCACAACATCCCTCGCATTAAAAATACTCGCCTACTACTAATAAAAGCCATCAATCTGTCACGGCAAAAGCAGGTCCTGCCAACGAGGATGGGACATTCCAGAACGTACGTCTGCCTCCCGCGATAACATTCATCAGCAAACCTTTGAGTCACTTGATGCAAATTGGGAATTCACCCCCTCCCCAACATTCAAAACTCAAATGATGGCCGCGGATGTTTTCACATCAGTCAGTGATGCTAAGGTAACACAGAGGTTGTTAGGCCGCATCTTTACACAAGCGAAAAATGATATAATTTATTCCCGCCTAGTCAAACTGTCAGTGTTGATTGCGGGCTAAAGTGAAGATGGCGGAAACCTTCCACAGCTGCATCTCGCTCACTTTTTGACTGTTGTCCGAACACATCTTGCGAAGGGTCATGGCTGTAATCTTTGGTAGGAACGTCAGCGCAAAGTTTTTCAAGAAGGCCAGGACGTCCCATGACACTGTGCAGTCCTATTTTTTGTGCTTTTGTCTCAAAACCCAACAAGACCTTTTTTTGTTACAATTGTATTCAGCCAGCATCCAAAGCAGACGCTAGCACATCACTGAAGATTTAAAGACTTCCAAAACAGCCACTTTCTATCTGTCTTTTTAAGTCATGCATTATTCACATCAAGTCTTTGCCAAAATGAAAAAAAAAAATCTGCGCTTTTAACAGGACTGAAAAGACATTTTTGAATATGCACCAAAATGTATTTTTTGTGCCTTGGCGCTGTCAGCTTGCTAAATGAATGTGTTCTTCTCTCCATTGTTTGCGTGTGCCGCCAGGGCACGTAAGGCGAGCAGAGCCACTCGACATGCTGATGCTTCACTATCGCCGGGTAAAGAACGTTTTTACATGATTGGCCTCTACATGTCGTCGCCCAACATGCATATTAACAAAACACGAGCACGCACACGGAACTGTACTTGGCAAACATACGTCTTTTTTAATTGCGTCTCCTCCGTTGAGACTTTTAATGGGGGCCTCGTAGCGGCCGCCTCCATTTTGCTTCACTTTTATGCGAGTCGCTATTTCCTTCCCTGAGCACAATCTCTGATATGAAACGGCCATGCCTCGCGTCTGAAATGACTCACAATTAATTTTAGTGCTGCTTGAGAAGCCGTTCTGTTAAATACAGTGTGAGCCAACGCAAGCGGCTGGGCGGTCACCCGCAGGATGTTACGGCGAGATGATATTAAGCAATTAATAAACAGTGTGGAAACATTGTGGTCGTAAAGATTCATTCAGGTGTCGTTGAAATGAGCGTTTGTTCAGCGCTGAGCGCTTTACGGCTCACCGCTTTGGACGTTTTGATATTATGGCGTCGCACTTGGGATTAGAATGGCGTTCGCTGATTGAAACCTAAAATTAGGTTTCAACAATTCTTGGGGATGGCGTTCCACATTTGGAGACAGGATTTTGTAAATGGCGCCAAGGGTCGACCAAATTTTAACACCAGATCTGCCAGATCCTTGTTTGGACTTTTCATACTTCACAAACAACAGTGTCGACATCCTCTTTCCATGAATGATACAATAAAGATGAGTTGACAAATCACTTTTGTCAGCGCAAGATTGATCGTTTCCATCACGGCGATCCATTTAGAACACTACAGGCCAAATGTATCTGAGGTATTTTAGCTGGTTTCACTTGTTATTGTCCAACCAACTTCAAGAATTCCAGTCTTGAGGCAACATAATGTGAACAATGCATTGTCAAAGATTATATTTTGCAGTTATGATGATTAAAAAAAAAGGGATTTGTTTGAAAATGGCAGCTCTCAGCAGCAATCGATTCAGTGACACTTTTCCCGCAAAGTTTGGAAAACCACATGCTTCAGCTGCCTCCGTTATTGTTGTCGCCGTCATATGTCATCTTCATCTCTCCGTTGCGAATGAAAGTGTAAATCCTGTAATCTTGCATCTCTCGTGTTGATTACGATCCCGGGGTGACCGTGCCGTCGGAGCTCAGAAACTCATCCGTCCCGCGTGATATTAGACCTTTTGACGCAGGCCGGATCCAATCCCGTTTGCAATGAATGTGATTAGCGGCAAACAATGAAGTCGTGTTGCGGGGAAGTGGAGGGGAATGAGGGCCAATGATGCCATTTGAATGAAGTGTTGATTCAAAACAGAGAGTCACAATATTGACACTGGCATTGGAGCCAAAGTCACAATTCTTAACCAATCTTCAAACTGTGATGAATTTTCAAAGCTCCTCGCTGTTGAATGAGATTTCAGGGATAAACGCGGCACGTCATCGTGATGACCTCACCATGGGACATTATTTTCATCAGATCTTTTGCAAGATTATTGTTCTTTCACCGCCGTGGCTACACAAGAGTAATTGTGGATACATAAAAGCAAAAGTTAGTGGAGTGTCGCTTGGTGTAACAGCGATCCAAATAATATTTAGTATGTTGCAATAAATATTTCGACCAGCAATTTATGCCCAAAGTTGTTTTGTTAAACATAACGGAGAAAATGTATTGCGTTACTGCCCACTTCTGGTCTGAGCTGAGCACAATTTTTTTTTTTTTTTTATGTGTTTGCTTTTACTCATGAAGACAAACATTTTGGAACATCCCGGAGCAGAAATAAACTACTGATGTGCTGTTTCTTTTCCTCCATACATTTATGTATGACTATGGCAATAATGTGACTTTCCATTCGTCGTCACCTTTTTTGCTCCCAAGGCAGCCCAGGAAGTGAAAGCATCTAAACTGCTTATCTTGGAACTCAGATTTTCTTCTTGTTCAACCTCCTTTTTTTACTGTAGTTATTTCCATATTTTTTTAAATCACCTGTTGATAACAACATGATGACTTCCACACACACACATAAGACTAGATGCTTGAATTTCCTGTTTTTGTTGTTCAGAAAAACAATTACACTACTTTTTGTTACAATGTTCTAAAATTTTGTTCCAACACCGGCTGTTTAATACCTCAATCGATGGCTTTGGCTCATGACTGCGTGAAACTCCTTTATTGTATTCATCATTTATGCTCAGTCCGGTCATCTGCTGACCTTGACAGCAACATTGGCAGAAGCAATACATTGCAAACCTATGACAACATTTGAAAGAAAACGTATAACCTTTCTAGGTGCAGTATATTTGCTGATAAAACGGCAAATGTCCAAATGCGTCTCGACTTTTGCTTCTGTTGTGTTCACATTAAAGAAAATGACTGGCCATCACCTTGCATTTGTATAGCCATTTGCCGTTTGGCAAAAGAGGCCTCCCTGTTAAATTGAAATACTTTGCTGTCATTTTATTCGCCTTGATAGATGCCCCTGCCCGGCCGCCGTCATTTCCTCATCCGAGGCATTTGTGTAAAGATCCTCTGCCATTATCCAAGGTGCTTCCAACTCCACGCAAATCTGCAAGACGCCACCGATCGCTATCAGCATGGTAATCTCCCAGTTGTCAGCACAGAGGACTGCATAATTCCAACCCTTTCACCATTCCATCTCTAACTACACACGAGTTTCTATTAATCCCATTGTCAGAGCTGCACTTGCAAGCAGACGACGGGAGGATTAGAAGACAGCCGGCCGGGAAGGAAGACTTTGAAAACCCCGCGTTGGTTTTCTTTGATTGAGGGCGCAGTCGAAACCGCAGGGCCACCAGGCCTCGGTGGGGTGCCGTGTGCCGACGCCTTGCCGCTTAATAAACAAAGCAGCACACTTAGGATGAAAAAAAAACATTGACAACATTGCTTGCAGGTGTGTGAGCCTGATACACGGGGGCATTTTGCACAATCACTCGCTAGGAAAAAGCAGCCTGTTGTTTCTCAAAACACCCACTGCACTCTACACACATGCCATGATGAATTCACTTGAGCATTTCCTTTCTGATACAATCAAAATAATGCCAAGCATGGTCAGAATAGCAACATGTGACCAAAAGCGTTTACTCGCCACAAATCCCTCAGCAGATTAAATGCACTTAGAAAATGGCGGCTGTCGTCATAAAGGCAGGCTGGGATGAGTTTGCTTTTGTTTCATCGGATTCGAGTTTGAAGTCTTTCTTTACCTTGGCGGCTTTTGCTCCGTCTTTGTTGGCTCTTTGCTTCTGTAAACTTTACTTTTCATTTTGTCACCGTCAGGACTGTTTATACTTTAATCTACTTGCTGACAGCTTTGTCGTTGACTCCAATTTAAGTGATAGCTGTTTGGTTTCCTGCAAGATGCTTTGGCCTTGAAGTGTGGAAGAAACATTGTCGATTCTTTACGTCTTGGCTGCTTGGATGTCAGAAAATAAAGCAAAGCCGTACTGGCACAGCCACGGCGAGCCCCACAGTCGAGGACAATGTGGTCCACAACACTGCCTGCTTTCACCAGAGTGGTGCTGCAATTCTTCATCTTTAGAATATGTTGCATATGATATCAATGCACCTGGGAACTATTTTTATTTCTGGGAAATGGCATACACATGTCTTCTTTCAGAATAGACCATCTCTTCTGGCTAGCACAAAAAGTGGCACATGAGAGAGCTGCGAGCTATTTGATATTCTCAAAGGCTCGGCGGCCGCTCCGGATGGAACTCTCTGAGTCGCCGTTGTCCTTTGTCAGTGAGGGCGGGACATTGACAACACACTTCAGAAACTGAGTGTTAGCTTGCTGGCTTTTGCACAAAACACGTATCTACTCAAAGTGCTTCCCTGGAGTAGTACTTAATGCTTTGTGACTTGATTTGGACAGAAGTGGCGAATGTAGAGCGTAAAAGGTCATCAGAAAAAAAAATACAGCATTTTGATATCATTTGGAAGCATTCAGTTATTATCTACGCAGTGTGTTCAATGTAAATATGTTATTTGCCCAAACATTTAAAAATACCACATTTTAGATCTGTAATTGCAATACCGTGAAACCAGAATATTTTGTGCTCACGGTTATGACATCATCAGAATCTGATACCAGAGCAGGCCTACTCCGGAACTATCTGTTCCGATACTGTCATGCTCCTGTTGGGAGCATCAGAGGTTTGCAGTCCACTCGTCCGTGCCTTTGAAAGGCTCCTCCATCACCACGTGTATTTGTGCTTTGGGCAGCACTCTGACAGAATCAAGCGCTTGCCAAATGCTCAGCTGCAAAGCGTCAGCAAAAGGTAATCAATAGAGATTTGCAGGGGGAACTTTTCCCCGCCATCAGCTGCGACACGGAGGCCCGCCCGCCGCTCGATTGTACAAACAACGAGGCTCAGCTGCAGGCCTTGTGTCGTTTTCAAGGGCTTGGCCACGTTTGGAATCACAACAGGGGGGGTCGCTCGCTGAGCACCTGTGCCGGGTCAACTCCAAAGGTTCTGCTCACGTACCGTCCTTTTCATGCTGTCCTTTGGCGGCGAACTAAAATCTAATTTCTGCAATATGGGGCATGTGTTCATACAGATTCACCTAAGAGCGTGAAATTTGGTAGGCATATCTATCATTAGTAGACCCTCGAAAAAAAAAGTCTTCATCCCCACAAAGACAAGAATTTGAATTCTGTCTGACACTCAGACATCCTGTCACAAGCTTGGCGACTCTGCCTTGCCAAAATGTGAGTAAGACATAAGTTAAGTCTCAGCAGTGCTTTAGCCCTGAAATGTTTTAAAAAGGCAACCCCCGAAGGCAATTTGATTTTGGCGTGTAAAATTTGTTTGACATGAGTAAACCCGCCCCAACAAAATTCTCAAGAAGTCATGCCCAAAAAGATCCAGCCAGTGAGTCTACCACGGAACAGACAGGCTTGTCGAGAATCGAGTAACCTACAAAGTCTTGCTATCCGCCTTGAAATGTCTTCAGCACCTCACGCCAACTTCACTTAGAAGTGCAAAATATGCTCAACTTGTTTATCAAGTGTAAAAAAAAATCTCAAAGCTTTGCTCAAAAAGGCACAGGAAGTTGGCCATTTTGATTTATTGTTATTTTGGAATCACTCTTGGATTTAAATACATATGGGCTATATCATAATAGATGTAAAATGTGTACATTTATTCAAAATGAGAGCGAGGACACTTGTTTCTATTTATCGAAAGGCTCAAGGATAATTTGGGATTCTTTTTTTTTTCGCACCGCTGTATGCAGTGAGTTGATGAAACGCTTGATTAAACGCAAGGCGGAGGAGTGCTCACGTGTCTTCCAAAACATATGCAAATATTTTTTTCCTTTTCCACATTCTTGCCTTTCATGCATTTTCACACGCAAGGCTTGCTCATGCATATTCACACGAACACTGGGTCGGGCCAGGCCAGGCTGGCCACAACAAGAATGCAGGAGCCATGTGAGCCAGAAGAATTGCGTCGGCACATTTTGAGTCGAGTGAGTTGTGTTCAAAGCCACATTTGGAGCCGAGCCTTCCACAATCAACTAAACACACATTTTCAGCCTAACAGCTTCATGAAGGAGATTCGGCAAGTTGACAGTTTCATGATTACCAGGAGCAGATTCATATGTGTAGCAGTCTAAGGTTTCAAATTTCCATTTTTCATGTTGACTATAAAAAAATAAGAATTACACATAAGCCTACTTGTGCCTTGAATAAAAAAAAAAAAACATGCCAGTTTCATTATGGCCTCATGTTGGGTATTACAAGTGGATCCTGTATAAGGAGTCTGCATTTCAAGCCGAGTGGGCTGATTTGTCCCTCTTGATGACCATTCATTGCTAATTTTGTCTTGAAGCTTGCAAACAAAATAATTTCAATGTGCCGTTTAGTGTTTTGTTTGAGAAATGCGTTTTCTTTTCACAGCCTTCGGGGAGGAAACTTAATTAAAAAAATATAAATTCTTTTACAATGGAAAATACTTGATGGATTTTAGACACCACCTGGCAAAAAGGTTGAAAAAAAACCTAAATATGCTTGTGCGGACAAAACTGCAAAGATGATGCTGCTTTAAAATGCGCATGAATTCTTTGAACAAATGATACTCTCGCATGAAGGCCCAATTGTTCCATGAGAAAGTTGGCTTGGTAAAGGAGGTTTTTCATCTGTGTCCCAGAGCACGTACACAACACGTAATGCTTTCTGAGAAAGATATATGTACATACATATTTTGTGCCATGCACTAGATGAGAGCCACAATAAAGTGCAAGATCTCCCAGGAGGCTTCCGAATAACAATCTGTCCTGCTGCGTCAGCCGTCAAGCGCGTCTCATGTTTATCCGGGCAGGAATGCTTTTTTCCCACCAGAAGCTTTGATAAACTGGAATACAGAATGACTTGGATTGAATTCCATTTTGCCTTTTGGTTTTTGATTAGCCAACCCCCTTCACTGTTTCTGATTGCAAAAATGTTTCATCGTTGGACAATGTGGTCAATCCATAAAACATTTTTGTGATTTAACTGATTTGAACTGATATTTCATATTGACATGTTCAAACCAGTATTCACATTTTCTTTCATAGTTATCATTGGTAATGTTGTAGACAATATATTTGAGCAAGTTTGCATCCTGGGCGGGTCTCACTTTTGGCTAAACCCTCCCGAGATCTCCGTTTTGTAGAACTTTCTCCAGCAGCTCGATGGTGGCAGCGTGTCAAATAATTGAAGGTCATTCCATCCACCGAGAGGCCAAGCATGATTCCATTCATCTCATTTTTGCTCCGCTGATGTCTTTACAATTGGATCCTTGCTCGATGCACTTTGACGGAGGCTGAAATAATGCGGATCATCTCTGAATATCTTCAGAGAGAGAAGGATTTGAGGGGAACGCATCGTTTAATGATTCATTATCACTCCAGGCCAGTGGAAATGGATGAGAGCGAAATTTGATCCTGATTAACAACGCAAATGGGTTTGCCCGTAAAACCAAAGCACACGCAGCGGCTATGCGGCGCGTCTGGTGTTCATATTTGCAACTTGATCACGCATGCGCTAATCCATCACCATTGACAGCCATCATTAGAATCATAAGCAGAGCACGCTCCCAAAGGGAGCTCCCTCTGTGCAAACTGGGGCGACCTTGACGATGCAAGGAGGCAGCTCGGTCAATATAATAACACCAAAAAAAATTCACAACAGATAATTTGCAAACCATTAATATGGCATGCCACACAACTGAGGTGCCAGACATAGTCACACACATCAAGTGTACCGTGTATGCCCTGATTCAACAGTGACCTAACATAGGTTGACCCAAATCTTCAAAACTACAAAGAAAACACCATAACAAGAACTAATTGCTATTTGGACAAGTAAAGTGCATGCTGTGCACGGCGCGAAAGAAACGGAACGGGGAGGCAAGACAAAGGCCACGGGCCGAGAGGGCTGTGATTTAACTAATGAGCCGCAGGTGAAAACAAGGACAAAATACACGGCGGAAACAAGAGCACCACAAACAGAGAAGACGAGCTGTCGTATTTGTGGCGGCGATCACACGTATCATTCCAAGCGATGTCATTATCGGGGATAGTGAAATGAAGAAATAAATTAAACATCGGCCCTTTTGTCTTGCCACTGTTTGCATGGGTAAATGAGGCTTCTCGTGACGGAGACGTCTCAAATGACAAGATTTTAATCTTGACTGACTCGTCTTCTTGACTGTGGCCGAAAGTGCTCGTAGAAGCGCCGTCCATTTGCCATCTCGGGGCATGAAGTTCGAAAAACGACCACCTGCTTTGATATCGAACCGCACAATGTTAAATGCAAACGATTACCAATACTGACATCTTGTCCTGTCGTATTCCGAATCTATCAGGCTGTTGCTAAAAGACAGTCCATATGGAAGGTGCTGGCCTGTCCTCACAAATCTCCACCCAAAGAAAGAAATGACGCCGTGCTGTGCAAAGCAAATGTACATTTTTACATTGCAGTCAGGAACATGTTCTCCCTTCTTTGCCATATTTGGGTCGCCACTTGCCTCCAAATCCGCTTTCTTTCCCAAGGTGATTAATCTCCCAGACAAAGCGATGTCGGCACACAAAAGTTATCCAAGCGTGCACAAAGGCAAGTTGACGCATTGCCTACAAAACATCGACGGACAAACCTTTTTTTTTTTGCCAAGTGCGGAAAATTAGTCGGTGCAACATTTGTTCTTTACAACTGGTAAATCAAATCAAATAGGGGGGAAAAAAAAGGATTATGTAATATTTTAGTTTGACGCAGCAAAATGGAAGATTGCCTATATTTACTTTTTTTAATTAAAGATGAGTCAGCCTGACTGTCACCCTCCCACTTTTATCAAATCACAACTGAAGACAATCAGCTTGACACATTCTGGTACGACGGCGCCTCTTTGGAATGTCATTTTCCGTCTCACCAATCTAGGTCTGAATTTGTGCTTGTGTCGGCGGCCCTGTCGTCAGCGTCAACGTGTGCTGACCCAGACGAATTATACCGAGGTCCGTCGCTCTCGACGTCTCCACACCCGCTTGAACCTTGGGCTGCGCTTTGATTGATAGCGGGATATTTATATGTGCTCTCATGCTGCCAGCTCTCCACGTGTTCCAGCCTATTAGCTTCAGTTAAGAGTGATTTCCTAGGAGACGTGCAGATAGTTTTTTTTTCTTTATCTTTGGGCAAGTGAACAACCACATTAAATGACTCAATTCATCAATCCCAAAGTTTAATTGAGACTATTTTAGGCCTTGTTTTTCTCCTCAAAGCTCCTCATTATGCTTACTTTCACACCTGAAAATGTAATGTGAATGAATCGGTCGGTACCTGGCAAGTGTATTTTAACATCATGGGTTTCCACATTTGAAAAGGAAAGACTTGACCAGACTGGGATTCCACTCTCTGTTCGGGTTTTTAAGGAGCAAAAGGTGAAAAAAACCTGTAAAACACATACAAAAAAAAAATGGATGAGTTTAAACAAAAGGTACAATTTTCTTCCAAATAAACAATGTAGATAAAGTTCAGTTCATTTTACAAAAAGAAAGAGAAGAAAAGGTTAGTTATTATTTCAAACAAAAGTTAGTGCACAACTTAATGCTTGTCATATAGATTAAACAAAATGAGTCCAGTTGAGAACTGTGAGCTCACCTTTGGTCTCCATGAGTTTTTTCCTTTCTCCGTGGAGCTCAGTGCAATTCGTTGCTGCTGCTGCTGCTCACTGGACAAGAGGACTGAGCTGTTTGCTGCTTATAAACCCTGGTGTGTGCATGCTCCCAATAAGGATAGATTGCGCTCAGCTGTTGAGGTCATACCCCTGCAGTGACCTCTTGTGGTCACATGCACCCACAGACAGGTGCGCACCTCCCAGGTCACTGCAATAGTCCCAGCAGTTGGTTGGAGATGAAGAGGTTCCCAATAACGGCGCTTCCCCCACTATGTTGTCTTCTACTGTACTGCACGGAAACCCAGTGAAGGAATCCATTAGCCGTCGGATTCAGAGTGCGGCGTCTCTCTGGCTGACTGCTCTGCAAAAAGCACTTCTCTGCATCCAATGTCAGCTCTAAGTGATTGGAGCCCAATGATCTGTTCTTTACTCATTACATTCGTCCATTTAGATGGAAAGCAGGTGCACACCGGAGCAAAACCGAGCGCGTTGTAAATGTAGTGTGGAAACCGAATGACGACCTGTGGACTTGCGTTAACACACTCCCATGCCTCACTTTTCAACCGTTGGCAGGGAAGTACTTTGATCATTAAAAAAAAAAGAGCACAAGCGACCGCATTTTAAAAGGACTCTTTTTAGTGGGTATCAGTTTTATGATTGGTGGGGGACCGGTCGTACCTCAGTGCTAACCCAGTCTGACCGGCGCAAAGAGCCCAATCACCTCTTAAATGTTGATTTATTTTCTGATGGAGTGTAACATTATCCCAAGTTCTTATGAATATTCAACAACAGCTCATGCATATTTATTTCCAAATCTCTTTGTACCACCAACTGTGTCTTCTAAAGGGCTCATCAAGCAAACATTTACTCATTAGAAAAACAAGTCTTTACTTCTGTCCTCCTGAATGAGGCCCCACCCCTCCCATCCTTGAATATTGCTGAATATGCTTTATAGACTCGTGTGAGGATAAAATCTTTCAGCCTTTCTGTCCGTTTCGCTGGGGCCTCATGTTCGTAAAAAGGACTGCATTCATGACGACAGCTTTGAGGATAATTGGCTGCATGATTTAGGACCTCGGAGGGCTCTTTAGTCCATGGAGGTTTTAGCAGCAGGCACCCCCTACCGCCAGGATGGAGATGTTATTGGAGTTTCCAGTGGAGGGGCGTGAAGCGGCCTCTCAGGTCCATTCATCTTCCACGCAGCACGCCGGCTTTTTCCCGCTCATTAGAGCTCGACTTACGCTCTAATGAGGAAGCAGGCGGGGAGTTGGCAACGGGGCGGAGACACTCAGCGGTCAATTTATTTTTGTTTGAAGGTGACCACGCCGTTTAATGGAGGGCGAGTGCTCGCTTCACGTGCGTCCCCGGAGTTGCGCGACTCCTCCCGCTCAACTTGTTTGTCTCCTCGTCTTTCTTCCGCCCTGGCAGAGGAGGCGCTATTCCTATCGTGAATAATGCGTGTCAAGCGCAGAGGTCAAATGGAATGGGTTGCGGGAAATAATGACTGGAGCCAGGCTTGCCGGGCCCGCCACCAGATTGTGGATCGAGCGGCTAAGCTCGTCATAAAAAGACGGGAGGGGTAGGCCGCCGCCGTCGGATGCTCGCCATGTCCTTTAAGCGTTATGAATATTGGAGAGGCAATGTCAAAATGTCCCCCCGCCCCTCTCACCCCATTCTGGCATCGACGATCCTGATGTCATTTTCACCCGGGCTTGGGGGAATATAACCCCACAGTTCATCGGCGGGTCACACGGGCATGTTTGTTGGCTGCAAAGTCAATCCTTGACAGAGTGACAGTTGCGCCGAACGACTTTGTGCCATCATCCTGCATCACCCTCCGCTCAAAGATAATATTTATTGTGTCTGTCTTCTCGTCATTGAACGACTTTGATGCGCACGCCGTGCACCGTATATTCTGCAAATGTCTTTTCTCCTTTTGTCTGGCCACAATTAAACACATCGCACTAATGGGCTATTTATGGAAAATAGCAAAAAAACAACCCGCAATTAATTGTACCATCAATGATGTCATAACAGGTTTGAATATTTGTTTTAATCCTAAATGGCTTGTGATTTGGTATATAAAAAAAAAACTTCCTGTAACATCTATGAACAACCCTTGGCATTAAAATGTCAATAGATGAATTTGTGAAGAGCAAACTGGTTGCAATTTAAGAGCCGTAAAAACACAAATGTGACAAGTCAGAGACCAGCAGCATGAGCCCACGGCCTGTCCTCCCTCCTTCGCCGTTGCGAGCTCACAGTCAACGAACCACAGTAGCATTATGTCGTCAAGTTAACTGACAGGCGGTGCACAAAATAAGCCATTAAATGTCACTGGCGGGTTTTAGCGCATGGGCGTACAAAAGCCGAGATGTTGTTATTTGGAACATAACATGTCACCTGTCTGACAGAGACAGAGGGGGGGACATCATCGGGGTGTCATTTGGAACGTAAGTCAACTTTCACTGTGACTTTGAAAACTTCACAAAGAAGTGATGAAGACACAACGGCATGGCTCTCCCTCGCTTGCGTCACAATTTGCTTCATGGCTCGAGTTTCATTTGTTTTTATGTGTCTTGAGGAGCATTAGTTTGCATTGTTGGTCCTCATTTCCTTTGCTTGTGTTTAACAATTGTACTCTCAAATAAAAAGCTATTTTTTTTCAAAAACTGCATCATTAATTTGATATGCAAAATAAAAGAAAAAGTGTGATTGCTCCGTCACTTGCAAGGGACTGCCTTCTGTATTTGTTTTGTTTGGGTTCTTTTAGAAATGGCACTTGTTAAATCAACATGTTGGTTTGCTTTAGTGCTTTTTTTTTTTGTGGGTGAGAACGTTGAATTGCTTTGGCTGCTTTGGAATATTAAAAAAAAAAAAAAAACGACAAAATATCACAAAACAAATTGCGTTCAAAGGTACTTGAGCTAACAAAAAGTCCTTGAAAAGCTTGATTATATAGTCAACATGAATGCCTGAGTGAAAGCCTCTGCATTATTGTCAGATGGGCTCAAAGTACACAGATCAGCTTGTTTGTACTGTCGTGTAGGTAGCATGATGGAAAATAAACACTTATGTTCTTCATTGTATACTGTCAATTTAAGCAATTACAAATACATTGCAGTATACATGTATAAAAGCGCTTATCAGGCTGTCCTTGTTTTGTTTGAGCCAATTCCGTGTAAAGTGTGGCAGATTCAAGTTCCTTGTCAAGGTTTGGATTTATTCATCACAAGTGCCATGATTTTGCAAAGATTTCTGAAACAAGAGTTTTTCTAAAGCAAGGTCAAAGAGTTGATTCTTTTGAGCAATGGCCAACCTGTTTGCTCTTGAACAGCTGCGGCTTCTTGGCAGCCGCTGATAATTGTTTGCAAATGTCAGTACTTCAAAGTGATTCACGGTTATGGCGGAAAAATCTCAACACCCTGACTCATTTCCAGTTTAGCTTTGCTTTTTTTCTTTCTTCCAAACATCTCACTCGCTCATGTTTAAGAGACACCTGCTCGGTACAATTTGGCAAACAAACGCACATTTGCGCCTTTGTGCCTGCTTTAATATCTCAGCGTCCGGAACGGGCGGGATGAAGATGGCGGTTGATTAATATCACATCTGCCCATGCATTGGAGTGCTGAAATAATTTAAGCCCTGAATTATTGGCTCTGATATTATCTATGAGATTTTTCATTCTGAGGAATGGCCCAGTCCTTCACCGGCCCGGCCAGCTCCAGAATTAGAGGCTCTCTTTAGCAGCGACGTTCACACCCGATTGCTCGTCCCCCCTGATGGCGATAACCCAATGTCCCGGTGTGGCTAGCCGACCTTGTGGGTAGGTTCACGGTTTTGCCAAGGATGACGCTCGCCTTCCTTACTTAAAAGGGGAAGTAGAGACGGATGAGCCTCGCCGCTCATGGAGGGGTGGCGGAGGAGGACATCCTCCATCCTGGAGCTTGATGTGATCACGCAGCCATCGCTCAAAACGGCTACGATGCACATTTCGGCCCATCGCGCGTACCGCCGGTGCCTTCCTGATTTACAATCAAAACGCAAACCGGCAGTCCATCACACGCAGACTATAGACACTCATCTGGAACAACAGTCCAAATAATGATTCCAATCTCATAATTTACACCATTGACAAAGTTTTAGTTTGTATTCTTTTTTGTAGTACTTCCGGTTCTCTACATTTTGGTCCACATTTTGCCTCCATGTCACAAATTTCTTTATTTTGGTCATAGAAAGTAATTTGACATTACTTCTTGTTCTTTCGACTGCTCACTAAGGCAGATCAATCGTTTCCATCTCACTATGTTCTCTCCCCATGCTTGTGTGGGAGAATGACTGACTAAAGCCACGATTCCTACCGTCAATTACGATGTATGAACGTATACTGGCTGAGGCTGTGTGTTTAGTAAGATAATTATCACCGTGGTTTGATTGCGTTGTATATTTCTTGGCAGCTGGCGCGGTGCCGTATGTATAAGCCGCCCGTCGTCTCAGACAAATTCAATTATTTTTGACACGGAAAGAAAACAGAAACAATGGCTGGCACGTCGTCCAATAAAATGAAGGGGCGAGCGAGCGGAGAAAGTATCCGAGCGTTTAGCAGCTCGCATCGGTGTGACACGTGTTACCTGTCGGCAGTTGCCCGAGCGCCCACGCGCCGCTGGCTGCACACAATTATTGCCTCCTCACAGGCTTGAAAGGAGCTGTCAAAAATAATATTGTCTCTCTCCGACTTGCGGTAAATAAAAACTTTTAAGCGCTTTTCTATCGAGCTGCCGCTTTTTCTCACATCATCACACAACAATTAGATCCAAATGACGTCAGTGGAAGCATCAAGGCCATCGGCTCTTTCGGGATCTTAAACCTATACAAAAGGTTTCAAGATGGAATTGGGTTGTTCTTCTGGGAAAACTGCAGGCAAGATTATGGAGGCTCGGTCAATCAATCAAGATGACTGACAGAATGAAGAGTGATCAGCATCAAATGTAACAAAGCAACCGTGGTGGACCCACAACACGTGTGGGACGAAGCAAAGGCCACTTCCTGTAAAGCCATCTTCTTATGTGGCTACTGGCAAGCGTCAGACAACGTTTTATGACTTATTGATCCTTCTTCTGTGGAGGAGTTTGCTAAGGATCAGTTATCTGCTCTGTAACGTGAAAAGCTGGAGTTGAAGGAAGGATCTGTGATAGATTGTTTCTTGTCTGAAATCACTAAGCTCCTGCCACATCCTTCTTTTCCACTGTAGGCAGAAAACTATGTACGTAGCATTTTGCATTTGAGAAAATAACCTCCTTGCCTTCTTTGCTTTTCGTTCCAAGTTTAGCTTTTTTTTTGGGTGGCGGGGGGTTCATTACTCAATTAAGTCCTTTTCAACACCTTGCTTTTTTTTCTTTGTATTGACGGCTGCTTTTTTTCCCCTTTTTTAAATGTGTATTGCTCGCAGTGGCAAATTACTGCCTCTGTGTTAAGTGGACGTGTCCATCAAATACAAACAGCTCTGAATTAATTTTATTCACTACCAATACCATCTACCAATATGGAAGGAGTGCACAAGTTGGTTATAGAAATTGAGCACAGTAACTGTCTGTGTGGTTTGTGGGCCAATCTTCTATTCCTCCTTAAGGCTTGTAAAGCTATGTGGCGAACATTGGAGATGGTCCTGTAGTCCAGAGTTACAGGGCGATCTTTCATTTGGCTGCCATGACCGGGGACTAAGATGCTGCAGAGCGAATGTGGTCTTTGCTACCTGAACCTGCCAGATGTAATCTATCTATGCCTGCTTACATTAATTTGCCTTCCTTTCCCTAATGCGCTTTGGCCCAATTAACACAGTGGCTCTTTTAGCAGTGGAGCTTGGTGGGGTGGGCTTGGGGGTTTATGGGTGGGTGGCGCATGTGTCAGAGTTGCACTTGGCTGCATCCTCGCTCCGAGTGCCTTCCCAAACGGAGGACCGGCTGTGAATACCAATGCTTGCCGCTTCCTGCAAAGAGTGATAGGATACGTATTCCCACCGTTTGGCTTCCCCAAGCGAGACATTTTAGAAATGCATCAACTCCCGAAGGTTAAAGAAGGTGAAGGAAGAAAAGCCCTTAAAGGCACGCAAGAGTGCACAATTAGAGTGCAATGATGGGGGGTGAAGGAATTTGTGTCATTTAGGAAAGGTGCTGCTGCTTTATGTACTTTTACAGGGAACATCAGAGTCATTTGCTTCCATTCTCACTCATCACTGCCATCTTTGCAAAAACTAAGACCATCATTAGGCATCACTGTTTTGTTCCGATTTAATGCACCACATAGCAGATCAACAAGTACAATGATAGGGCCACACTTGACACACAATATACATGCGGGAATACACAACAATCCAGCTAATTGGAATTAGCCACAGGACGTGACACATGTCCTATTGATCACTGTAAATGTCGCCACAGTAGGCAACAATGGTGCTGAACGCTGAGAACCTGTGATTGGCAGAATGCAATGCCCTTTTAGTAGTTCAATCAGAACATATTTCATCAGCCCCAAATATGAAATTTGCTTCAGCGACAGCTCGGTACTTGTCAGTCTTGCATGAATTGTGAAATGGTTTGACTGCGTCAGAAAATGAACAGAAGAAGCAGCTCACAGCAGGTACCAATCATTCCTCAAGTGTTAAAAGGTTGAGTGAAATGCACTGCGAGGGTTGGTGCATCGTCTCCCATCCCATTAAAAATAATGCCTTCCAAAAACATTCATGATGCTTAATTTTGCCAAACGTCAATCAAGGAAATGTAATCCGGTGCGGTGCAGTTTTCATTAGAGCGCTAATATGCTAATAATTAATTAGGGAAATGTTGCAACGTTACCATACAGCGTGGTTGTAGAACATAAGCGAGGTGTAGCCAAGCGAAGAAATTACAATACATTTCTGTCAATTACACTTGACAGTAAAGATAATTGACCTTAATTGACTTCCAACAGGAGGATATGAGTTGTACAGGACACTACAAGTCACTAAAGTTTGTCCCATCTCTGTTGCCCCATGCAAAAGCACGACAGTGCCAAAAATCTCTGATGTTTTGACCTTATTTCATGATTTTAATCAGCACACCGACGCCCTCTCAAACACGTAATCGGCTTTGGGCGTGTCTCTCCTCTTTCTCCTTTGTTTGACGGTAAATGCTGAGCGCCCGGTACAAGGAGGCTTTGCTTGACTCGCCAATATGCCGTCACTTTTTTAGAGAGTTGCCTCGCCCTGGAGGACTTTGATGACTCCGTCGAAGCGTGCATCTTAAGAGGCCGCGGAGGGTTGAAACAAAGCATGTCGGCAGCGGGCTGGCGATGCAGGCGGCGGGGGGTCTGGCAGGACTTTAATCCGGGCCGCAGCGCTGATGAATAGCCGCCAGAGTTTCATTCTTACCGCTGCGCTTGGCTGCTGAACGCTGATGGAAATCCTGCGTACCCATAAGGTCCTTTTGATGCTATAGCCAAGCAAGGATCATGGCCCCCGGCGCCAGGCCTGTTTGGGGGCCAAACTGTTGGTGCTTGGTGTCAGGGTCCAGGTAGTTTTGAGCCAGTGCTTCCAGACTTGTGGTCACATTAGGCCACAACAAAGGCATCTAGCTGCTGCAGTATGAACACAGACACTCATTGAAAGAGAGTTTCCAGTTTCCCGTTGATCTCTGCTTGCTTGACACCATCTTGTCAGACCAAATCATTGAGGCTCAAGATTTGCAGAGGAAAAATCTCAAGATGAAACCATGTAGAACAAATGTCCCTGAAAGCTAAGATTGGATTTCACAAAGGGCAAGAAAGCCTAGAGGGACAGCTCGGACATGCCTTGCTCAAGGGCAGCTCCTTAAGGTCACCATGCAGTCGAATGTAATGCGGGTGAAATTCAATTAAGACGCACGTCCTGTCCTTGGGTTTTGGGCCTCTGCGCCACACTTCATTTTTCCAAAGTGCGTCGCCTCCATGCCTGCGAGTCGCGTGATGATTGGGCTCTAACATTCTGACTCGGTCGTGCTAAATAGCAAAGCGTGCGGGACTTGAGTCACAATTTTAGGACTTAGGACTATTGGGTAAAACTGAAGGCTTGACTTTGACTTGATAAAATTATGGTGACGCGGCTTGAGTTAGACTTGAACATTGCGTAACTTGACAGTAGGAATCTGCTAGCTCGAGTGAACACACGAGACACGAGTGTAACTGATGTAACTTCTTAAATAGGTGCCCCCCCTCTCTTTTCTCTGATGTCAAGGCCAACCAGGTCTCGAACTTGTACCTCTGAAAGCCTTTGAATGTGCAGCAAGAGTGACGCAGGAGACATACGGCGTCTCAACTTCAGCCTTGCTGAATTTTGACATTCAGAGCAGCCATTTTCTCCACGCCGCCCTCCCTCATTTACCGCCAGCGCTCGTGACCCGCGCTCAGGCGAAACTTCACTCGCAGAATGCAAAAACGGCGATGGACCGAGCTGCTCGCAGCCCCCCAGCTCCTTCAGCGTTACCACGACAACTTGCTGCTTCTGAGACCCTTTGTTAATATGCCACCTGAGTCTTGTGTTGCTTATTAAAGCCACAATAGAACATCTCCTTTGTAAATACAAACAGACACTTTGTAAATGGGGAACCCGAGGTGAAAATAACATGCAGACACTGTTTATCCCAAATGGTATTTCCGTGTAAAACAATGATTCCGCTGCAAGCAGGCTTGTGCGCAAATCAGAATATAAAGTAGCATAGAAGAAGATAAACTGCTATTTGGAAGATTGCTTTTTTTGGTGGACGGTAATCAACTCGGAGCGTTTGGTGGGGCGGGTGGTTTGTATTGGCCTAGCGCAGGTGTCCATTTTGCTTTACAAGGCAAACAAATAACCCGTCTGAGCAGAACAGACAAGTTCTGACACGGCCCGAATGTATTTGTGTCTGCCGCCGATTTGGCGAATTACACGCCCGTCCGACGTTATCTACTTGGCCAGCGCTTCATTTGTATTCCGGGCTTTTGTGCGGACGTTCAAATGTGAGAACCTATAACATTTAGCTAACAGGCTCTCATTTATCTCCCTGAAAGTACTGCAAGAAGAAAGCTTTGTATTCATTCACTGGTTTTTACACTCTTTGACACTCAACGGAGGTCAATTGTTAATGTGACGGGCTTTAGAAGAAGCTTCATTATTTTGCAGTGACAATAATATAGATATGGTGAGGGGGGTGAAGCCACGACTTTCTCAGATTGGCAGAAGTCTCAGTCTCTAAGATGACTTATTTGTCGTCTTTGGCTGAGAAAAGCCTCTTCCGACCCCCATCATCTCCGCCCGACCTTCAAGTGTCAGCGCAGATATCGCAAATTCACCCCACAGTCGATGATGACAAGATGTTTTTGAAATGCACTTAGCAAGGAGCCAGATGGCTGAGTTATTTCTACATGACTGACAGGAGGGATGCAATTACGGCTTTCTTCCCAATGAATCCACCCAGTTATGTCAAAATGATCCTTTTTATATCATCTAAATGGATATCAATGAATAATAAACACACACGGACCAGGAAACCTTTAAGGTAGGACATAATGCATCCTCGAGTGGAAGTAATAGTAATCAAAGTCATCTGTGTTATAAGATTTATGAGCTTTATGGAAATTTAACAGGGGAGCATGCTACACGTAATCTGATCATTTCTTGGTGAAGCAGCATGTGGTTCTTTGCCCGAGGATAATCCTGAAAATTCCTCAAGACCAAGAGCAATTTGTGTGGATTCCGAGATACGAGCTGTTGTCCATTTTTGCTCGTCATATAGTTCTTCCAAAGAACATCTTCAAGGTGTTTATTGCCACAACCAGTTTACCGTCAAACTGAAAATTCCATGTTGTGTATTTAAATCACATTTTCCTGAAAGTCAGCTAGCTTAATATAATAAAATCATAACCAGGCTACCAGATAAAGTCAAAGTCAAAGTCAGCTTTATTGTCAATTTCTCCACATGCCAAAGACACAAGCGTACGTGCCTCAGTCTTAATAAGTAGACATACAATATATGATAGGAATACTCAAAGGCATGTTTTCTTTATCCTCTGAGAAAAATGACGACTATTACTGTTTATATTATACCTCAGCCGCAGCAAATGCACAATGACCAATGAATGAAACTATTCCAGGATAATACGTCAAGACAGCTGCGACGTTTACCGTTTTGAAGTATGCTTCCACTTATTGCAGGCTGCTTCATCGTTTTGAATGAGGTTCATAATGCCCCCCCTTCCTCAAAAAAGCATCAAAAAGCCAAAGAAAAATGCAAAAGCAGGCCTAGAGTTAATCCTTTCATGAGAGTTTCACATTTGAAATTCAGTCGACATCTTAAGAAGCTTTACTCGCAACAGTGTTTCGCTTTGCGTCTTGTGTTGGCACCTCCCACCTCTTCTGCCCTGATTATTTAAGTCTTCACAAGTCTCCCGAGGAAACACACACGCTCGCTAACGATGCATTTATCTTCCTCACATCAGCGATCGTGGCCAGCTCGCCGATTCACGTTTTATCTTTCTGCGGATAGCGTGGCCGTGAAATGCCCATGGTTCATATTCTCGGGAGGCCGCTTCCCTGAACCTCCTCTTGTAGTCTCACCTCGTTTGTGTGTCTGTGTTTTAACGCTTTTAGAGATCAAAGACTCATCTGGCATCTTTAATGGATTTTGATTTATTCCGAATAATTAATGGGATTTTACGGGTTGCAGTTACTTGTGGTCCTGATAGTTGTGAAACTGGCCGACTGTCAAATCGATTCTAATTTGGATCGACTACAAATTCATTCCCCTCTTCTGCATATGCGCCTGAATTTGGTCATTAAAATGGATGCATAAATGCATTCTAAAATAGAAATATTCCACACATATGGATTTTCTTGACAAAACCTCAAGAAAAAGAAGCTTTCGTTCCACATTGATGTTTGTAACGTTGACAAGCCTTGCAACTCATTCGACTTGATTTTACTGGTAAGTGTGCACACCTTGCCGCCAGTCTTAAAAAGAACCACCAGCAGACTCCATTTTAGGGAAATGGTCTATTTTCAGTCCTTGATCGTTTTGATGAATAATGTATTAAAACTTAAATAAGCCTTTTTGAGGGCCGACGAGGGAGGATGATTCGTCAAATATTCATTTGGACTGAATATTGGCTGTAAATGTACCATTTTGTTTGCCTGAATAAGTGCAATACTATGAAACATTTTTGAAAATGAATTAATCTATGTCAATTTAACTTGACCGTTGGAAAAAAACCTTGAGCAGCGTATGTTTGCAAGCCATGCTTGGAAAGCGGAGCCATGTAACAAAGCCGACCGATGACAAACGAACACTTTCCTGTCAGGTTGCAACAAAGGTGGTCATAAATCACAGAGCCCCGCAGCAAGCGACACACATGGGTGGCGCTTCGTCGGCGGATGTCTTTTGTTTGTCCCGCGTGCATTTTGGCAAATTGCCATTATTAGTGCGACAAAGACGAGCACGGCGCCCTCATTAGATGGTGTCGTTCCCTCAGCTGAAAACAAGCCGGAGCTCTGCCAGTCGCTAATATGTGCCAATTAAACACGTGACCGCACCACACAAATGGACTTAGGTTGAAGACAAATGGATTTTTCTTTGTCTCTTCAGCTACACTAATAAATTGCAATTTCAGTGTCATTAAAAGTGATGTAAAGCATCCGTTGCATGTTGCCATCTGCATAAATGATCGCAATTCACCACCAGGGAGGTTTGGTGCTACAACGCGGGCCTCTTGATGAGAAAGACACATCTTGCCCTCGCCACCGCGAGGAAAACTGATATGACCTTTGGTGCGATTCGTGGCACGCACATGGAGGCCCGTTCTAGCCTGGGCATATGGAAAGACACGGCCGGTTTGGCAAGAAGGCAGCGCGTGAAATTCATGACGGGAGCACGATTGGCTTGCGTGGGAATGTTGAGCTTGCGCAAAGCAGAGTGGGCTGCGACTCCTCCAGACGTGAAGCGCCCTGACGAGTGCATCATCCGTGGAATTTGCTCTTTTGAAAACTCCCCATCCTTTCCTGCATGGTTTCCTCCAATGGCAAATCGTCATTCCTCTACCCGTATGTTGCACTGAATTGCCCATAATGCCTTTCTGCACCAACAGGAATGAACCATTAGACCTTTTAAAAACAAACTGCAGCCTAGAATATGCACTCCTGTTTCTCACAAGACACACACATATATATATATATATATATACACATATATATATATATATATTTACTTATATATTCTTTATATTTATATATGAGTGGTTAACAGAGGTTAGTATCAGGTTCAGCTTTTGAATCTGGGTTCCAACACTCCTCTGTAGAAAGCAAAGTCAGCATTATCATCTTCAAGCTGTCATGCTGAGCACCTCTGCTGTCAATGCAACAAGACAAACGTTCATGACTCCAGACTGCTGTGTATGTGGCTTTGTGTCAAGTGCGTATGTGACTTTGTATCAAGTGTTAGGGATTTTCTCAAAGCGGAGGATAAGCAAAGGTTTAGTCATTCAACTTGACTCTGGAGACAAGAGCCCTCCAACATCGCTGATTTGATTAGCATCTGTTAATGAGCACGTTAAGAATGCACTCATGTGACAGTACGTCAATGCGTGACTTTCTGCACCGTATTGGGTTGTCATTACCTCGTTCTCCTTGGCTTTAGCTGGAATAGAAAATGGAGCAATTGGACTGCAGTCACCTGACAAACAACTGAAATACAGTATCAGATTGAAGACAATCCATTAAGGTTTCTTTGTGCCCTGGAATTCCATAGAAACCTAAGAATGGGTCATTCAGTGACAGAGAAGGCGAGGCTTTTGACTGTCCAATGTCCACGTGTCCTTCGGCAAGACACTGAAGCCTACATTGCCTCCAAGTCGGCATTGTACATGACAAACACTTCTTTATCGCCTTACCTGCTTGAACATAGAAATACTAAAGGGGTACAATAGACCACCGCCCACCCCATCATGTCGCGGTCAGGCCCACCTTTGCTCATTTGTGTTGAATCGGATTCAATATGTGTAAGGCATTGAGGTCGTGATATTTCACTAGATAAAATAGTTTCTAGTCTCGCTATGATACGGATTCTCACGGATTGTAACTTGATGCGAGGTTAGCTAATTTGGATTCTCAATCATTCATCACACACCAATTAGTTTAGGCTAGAAATAATGCACTTTCGATACATCTCCAATCTTTTTTTTCGTGACAGAACATAGATGGAAAGATAGCAGGTCTCAGGCCTCACAAATGACAAATACAATCTCACATCTTTCAGAAGGTTCTTCTGGAAGAGCGAAAGCCGCAGCCAAGGGGGTGTAATTCAAATCTTTTCTTCCATTTCTCACCCCCCGAGGTTCTCATGTCATTTCATAGTAGTCATGCTGCTGTTGACATGCATCAGTGGAGACCGAAGACGGACACCGGCAACACCAACAACATTTAAAGCAGGGGTCACCGACCTTTTGGAAACTGAAAACTACTTCTTGGCTAATGCGAAGGAAACCCATTTCTAAAAAGCACTTTTGTTAGGCAAATGATAAATATCAGCATGCAACGCTTTACAGCTATAAGCCATCAGATAATTATTGATCTTATGCCAGCTGTACCAAATTCGGCTATGTAAGCCATTCCACTACTCGAGGTCCTTCCTGAGATGTCTATTTGCTAAAAGGCAAGCTGTCCGTCCTTTGCAACTCGCAGAAACATTATACACACTAGTAAACACAGGAGGACTGTCGTTCGCAACCAACAGTCAGCCCATTATGAAGGATGACTTGAGACATCTTTGTGCGCAGGTGGCAAAACTTTACCAGATGGGACGGAATTTGAGTCATTAGCCGCGTCTTTTTCTGCTTTACACACTTAAAATCCATGAACATCTTGTGGTTTTTCCTTCAAGTTCCACATTAAAGTGTCCTTCATCCCCCCCCTGCGCGTGTCTTGGCAGGATATTTGACTGTTACCATCGAGCCGCTGCCTCCTGTAGTGGTGGGTGAGACCGTGACCCTCAAGTGCAACTTCAAGACCGACGGGAGGCTCCGGGAAATCGTTTGGTATCGGGTAAGTGCAGCAGTGCTTCTGTCATTCGCTTTATTCTGACAACACATAAAAGAGTAAGGTGTCAAATCAAGTTAATTTATATAGCCCTTAAATCACAACAAGACTCAAAAGGGCTTCACATGTGCAAAATTGGAAATTATTCTCAACATACCCTGATCTTAACTCCCAGGAGGGCAAGGAAAAACTCCAGGATGACCAGTCTACGATGGATGCAGAGAGGTCACATAGAACACATAATCATAACATAAACAATCCAAATAAAAAGTAGATGTCCATATTCAAAGTGACGAGCTGCCGGAAGGTGCCCAAGAAATCCAGCCATTTTCAGTTTGGGTGTCACCTAAATTGGGGCAGGGCAGAGAGCACAAACTCCAGCCGGATCGGCCAACACAGGTTAATTAAAGGCCATAGCATAAAAATGTGTCTTTAATCGTGTCTTGAATGTTTCTACTGAGATAGAAGGTGCATTCTTTTTCAGTTGTAATTATGAGCGAATATTAGAAGCATCAAAATTATTCCATTCATCGACAACTAGTCAATTATCAAAATAATGGGCAACTAACAATATAACAACAATAAACACTAATCATGGGTGAGATGGTTTAGTAATACAAGTTAATGCAAAAAGAAAACTTGATGGACGAGTCGATAGAATAATCAAATCTAACAATATTCGACAGTGATATTCCCAGTTCAAACGGTTACAATCACAAATAAATGGAGCCAACGCAAGCTATCTAGCAAACTAGCATTAATTTTCCGAGATAGATATCCCACCATGCCTTTAGTGAAACCCCTGAAGCCCAAGGTAACTAGTCAGTTCAAGATGTGCCCGCTACAAGTAAGCCTGCAAGTGGATGATAGATTTTCAACACCTGGTTAGTCACACCTTCTGGCTCTGATTGGTTGTTTTCCCTCGGGTGCCGGAGTTTCTTGCAAATCCAATTGGAGTCACAAGCTGGGGTCAGAAAGGGATGATGTTTATTTCCAAAGCATTTTAATCATGTACTATGAATGTTGGCTCAGACTAACCGTTCAAACAAATGCATCAAAAAATGATTTGATCAGACTGAACCATTTCATCAGGACCTTTATTGTGACGCAGCAAGTCCGTCTCCCATGTGCACAGTTCCTCTGTCATGTCAAACTTGAGACTTTTACTTTAGCCAGCTGTTCAGAGGCGTCCCTGACTGTCACCGCCGTTGCTTAATAGTTCACAGCTGGCGATTCGACGGTTATTAAAGTCCCGAGCGGTTTACTATGCCGCGTAACTGCTGCCAGTAATTAAATTTCTGTTGGGCAGATGAAGAAGGAAAAAAAAAACACAGCGTATGCCTGTAGGAGTTTATTTTGGGCCATAAAACCACTGCATGAAATTAATACGCGTGTGTTGGCTGATTTGCGGCCTCACATTCTTGCCTTTATAGCTTCAACTGCTCAATAACACCAACATGGATTATCTTTGTCAAAACAGGAGGAGTCTTAATGAGGCTTGCGCGTGCTTCACGCCAAATAAGACGATTGTCGTCGTCAGACTCTGTGCTTTACTGTGGTTGTCTTATTTTTTGCACTTGGGATTTAAAATATTGCCCGATGTGGATCATGCAGCTAGGTCACTTGGTTTTGAATACAAAGCTCAGCTGTATTATTTCTTTCCTCTTCTAAATTGAGGTGGGTGTTATCATAGTCACCATGGTTACGGTAAGCTTTTTTTTTTTTTTTATGGCTACGGCACAAACCTTAATCTGTGTTTTGGGCAAAAGTCTCCCCGCAATTGCTCTCGCAGCAAACAACAATCAGCCGCTGTGGAGGTCTGAAAGCACAAAACCAATTTGGACTTGCAGCTGGAAAGGAGGGCACAGCTGCACCCCACCCCACTCCACCCCCCTCCTTGCAACACTCCCATTCATCCCCCATGTGGGGCTCAGCTATTCACCTGTTGACCTCATTCATTGTAAACGCATCCTTGAAGTATTTTTGTTGATTTCCTTTTTTACAACATGCTGCATTTCAAATCAACGAGACTGCTTTGAACGGGCCCGATTAGCATTTGGCCTCATCAGGATAAGTGACAGCAAAGTGTCAAAGGATGGCATGTGAATAAAATGTTTCCGTTGTTGGCTGACCAGCGAGCGTCCCACCCCTGTGGCACAATGCCGTGATCTTGTTGTGACAGAGGAAGCAATACCCTACACTTGTCCACTAACACTATGATTATGTGGATGATTCAGCTTGCTCACAGTGACACATCAGTACCGGGATCATGCTTTGCCGTACGACAGTCACAGTGTCACTCGAGGGCTGAGTCATAGTGACAGAAGAATTCCAACAGTCATTTATCATCACTCTTTTCATAGTTAAGAATGCGACAATAAAATATGTTGGATGCTAAATCTACGACCCAGAACTCTTTTTGATTATCTACTTCAGAAACTGTCCTTATATGACTACGATACTTTATATACAACTTGGATAATAGTAGGGAATAATAGCAGAGTCACATTGAAACAAAATCATAAAAAAAAAATGTTGGCAGTCCAACTAGTAATATTGATTTTTCCGAGCAGAGTAAAAGCTACCATTGTATTCAATAACACAACATTGTTAAGCCAAAAATGAATGTTTGTTAAGTCATACTGTGAGTCATAAATTCAAACTAATACAGCCAAAATACTGCATTCAGGTTGTCTAAGCTGGAGATCAGCCCATCAACACATCAACCAGAGTACATCGCTAAGACAGTTTGTACTTTCTTCTGTCTGCAATCATTTGAGAATCGGCCTCGTCAAGGTCAGAAAGAAGTCACTACTATACCACTCATGACATTCCATTATGCCATGCCGTACATCATTTCATCAGACGGCGAGAAAATCGTGTCCGGCTTATGAAGACGGCCCCATCAGAAGGCTGCGTTCTCACGAGGAATGTGAAGAGGTGGTTGCAAAAAGCGGCCCCGTCGTCTCTCGGGTGGCCTCGACTCAGCATAACCATCGATAAATTATAAATCAGCGGCTCCGGCTCGGCTGGCAAACTTTCTTTTAGTCTCAGCCTTTTATTTGACTAAATAGTGTTGACTTCTCGTTTTACCTCCGGTTCCAGAGGAACCCGGGCTGACACTCACCTGGGGAATACTTCTGTCTAATCGAAGCTCAGCCAATCAGCCCGACTTGCGCTCAGACGGAATATTTCATCGCCGGCGGCTTCCGCATTCTGACATATTCTGTTTGAGGATTTTCAATGCTTCCAGACTGCGGTCGGAATAAACGAGCGTGCGCGTCAAGATAAAGATGATCGCTTTAGAGAACCTTTTAAGCCACAATTAATCACAACGCTCTTCAACTTTATGTGCGGAACAAGAGAGATAACACTAAAGGATTTGGGTCCCTTTCACATTCAACACTTTTCCATTTTGTTCCCAGCGGGCGTATGAGTTTTTTTCTTTTGCAAAGTGAAATGTGAGGACTTTCAAACTTGACGCTTGCCTTTTCAACAAATTGAGATTCAATTTTGACAAAATTATTTGGGCACTTTTCAGTCTGCAGTATTAGAGATAAAATGTTCATAAATAAAACCTTGGGCCTTAATAACTCGGCGCCAAGGTTAAATTAGTTTGTGTAATGTTTGACAAAGTGCGACGTTTCAAGTTTTGTGGAGCGGCCTCCACCACAGTGCGGAAACAGATTGCAGCCATTAGTCACTTTGTAGGCGTTGCGCTCTCCAAATGCGGCGTTTGCCGCCGTTCCTCCCTGCCGACTTCTTTTCCGTGATCCTGTCAGCTCACAAACCTTACCCACGTGCATTTATAGCCTCGCCGCCCAGCTGTGTACGGACACGGGCCATCTGTCTTAATTGCTCGGAGAACAACACAAGGATTATATTTGGAAACATTTCCACGCGCTGACCTGAGTGTAAGTGCAAGCACAGCGTCAACATCAAGAAAAAAAAATAAAAACAAACGGACAGTGGGATGAGACACTTGATGCCCACACACAGGCTCAGTGCATCTTCTTTGGTCCACAAATTTCCTTTTGGCCCACATTTGGACAAATCCAATTAAGGATGTTTACAGACAGGGTCCAAGCTCAATCTCGCATCCATGCAAATGACTTGTCCGCTGACTGCCAAGAAGCACATGAGTGTGTTACCTGAGGCCAGTGTCACGCTTGGCTTGCTGTCCCTCGACTGATTTTCAAATGTGTTGTTTGGTTAGTTTTTTGAAATGCCGCCACACAGTTCAGCTAAGAAGAAAAAGTGTCGATGACGAAGAAGTAAGAAATTCAAATGATAGGAAAAGCAACCCAGAAAATCGAATTCAAATTTGTGTTTTACTGCTCTAAACGTGCATCGGTGACTTGAGATGCAAGTGACACGATTTACTTTTTGGTTTTTCTTGCGATTAAAATTTTTCACATTACGGTGGCAGGAAACTGATCTTATTTAATGACACATTTTGGAGTATACATCCTCGCCTTAGATATTTAATCCAGCTTTTACTCGAAATTTCAGGTCATTGGATTCGTCCTATTTCAAAGGGGCTCGCTGTACTTTCAGATACAGGAGTTGTTTGTTTTTCCTAATCCTGTTTCTCACTTTGTGGAGAGACGCAGGCGTAGGCCCACTTCGAAGCCAAGTTCAAAATCTGCAAGAAAGGGTTGCCCAGGCAACAGTCAGCTCGCTCACCATTCTCCTGCGGCGCCAGTTTGGGGGTCCAACTTGGCGCCGATGCTTCGCCCTGGGTAGAATTGAGTGGGAAGCGTCTCCTGCACACTGAGTGAGTCATGTGACACAACTATTCGAAATATATTTTCCACATCTGTTTGGCAAATAGGAGAAAATGACCAACCAGACTGCATTATAGATCCATTTCTAAAGATTCGGGCAAAATTGAAAGGAGTGAAGTGTTTTCACGTTAGTGGTGATATATAGCGGACAGGCAACGTGAGTACAAAATGAATACAGTAGATAAAATATGTTTATTATATAAGAGGAGCAAAGAAGTACGACTCGACGGCGAATATGGAGCCCCGAAGGGGAGACGCAGTGAGGCGGATCATTGCATCGCCACCTCCCTCCCGGGAGGCAGTTAAGCAGCCTGCTCTACACGGATGATAATTACACATTTCATGTCAGCAAAAGAGGAGAGCGGACCTCCTTTTCATCCCCAAATGCTAATAGCAACAAGGAGAGCGGTCGCGGGCCACTAATGGATGCCACTGATGTGAAAATGAGATGCTTTCTTGCTCGTGCCACCCAGACTAAATAATGTCTTCTTTGTTCCTGCTATCTCCAAGTACAAAGCGCATCCCCTCCGACTAATTAACGAGATCATTTGACTTTTCCTAAAGATGCTTTTGCTTTTCAGCTCATAGCAGCAAATAATAGTTTACTCAGGATTAGCAAATGAAATATAAACAAATCTCCTCAGTGTGTTAGGTGAAATCCTAGTGAGGTTCTCGATGAAATAGTGAAAATCTGAAACATTCTAGTACTTTTGTGATTGATAACGTGACGAATTAAATTGCATGATGGCAAATGTCTCGCAAGCAGTTGCATTTCATTATATGTATATATAAATAGTATTTTCGAAACATTTTGGCACCATTCAATTCAATGGCGAGAATTCCAACTAACTTATTGCAAGTGTCCCAAGGATTTTCATGAATTAATCACCTACCACACTGCTGTTGTTTTGATTCTTTTCTTTTTCTAAGCTCCGTCTTCTTCCAAATTTATAATCCTCAAACCCAAATCATCCCGGCTTTCAAAAATCCATTCTTATCACTACAGAAGGACCAAACAGAAAAGTGATTACTTGGTGATTAGGAGTGGATCAGAGCACTTTTTGTGGCATTTGCATTGGATGTGGACATCATCTCCATGCCAGATGAGCTTCAGAACACTGTTCCCATGGTTAGTTTTTTGGTTTTTTTGTGAGCCGACGACTAGCTCTGTGAAGACCCCCTTCTTGTGTTCAAGATGATTTTTCACACAAATTAATCACCTTTTTCCAGACCCAAGAGGATCAAAAACCCACCAAATATTTCAGGGCTTTGTGGTGACTCAGTAGTGCCCTTGGAAAGTTGAAAAAAAAACATTAATCACAAAGACTGCATGAAATCAGTCAATTTTGGATAAAGATTGTTTTGCCTATGCAATGGCGTCAGAGTTTGGCAATCACTGCGAGGAGTCACCTTGAAAAAATGGAATGTATTAATTCAGACTTGCACTTCAACTTCTCTTCATGTGTTTATTTAAGAGAAGATAAAATCTCCTTTATTGAACCCTGAAGTGAAAATTAAGTGAAACAACAGCACAGATCAAGGCAGCGCACAGCAGAAAACAAAAAACAATCAAAACAAACAAAAAGAACAATCCAAATATCTATTAATAATAACTGCAAACATTCAGAGGGAAGTATTTAATGGGCCTGCTAGCTGCTGTGCTGCAGTCCAAAAATTGCTTTTATTTCCGAAAAGGAAATGAATTGAACCGTTTGAAATTGAAATGGTCAGACAGACAAGCAATTTCTCTTTCATTTGGAAAATAGAGAAATTTCGGTTTGGGGTGACGATTATGGGTCCCGCTCAGACGTTGAGCAAAGGATGTCGTGATGTAGCAGATGGCCAATGCTTGGTCCGTGTTTCTTAACAGTTCAAAAATGAGCGGCTTTGCAAAGATCAAATCTGAAATGTTACGTAATTAGCGGCTTTTAAGTGAATGTCTCAGCAATCCGGGGATTATCTTGCAAGAAACAGTCGTCAGGCTGATAAGTCACTGATTAATTTCAAGCAAATAAAAAAAAAATTGAAATCATTCTTACGCGACTTCAAATCAAAATAGAAAATAGCCCCCCGTTGGTTTCAATTTGATTTTCAAACAGAGTCATGACGCTGATACGAATCAAAAGGCGGCTTTTAGTTGGAAGAAGCGAGAGTTGATTCGTGAATTAGGCACTGGGTATGCATGGCGGCGGCTTTGAAAATGATGTAATCGCACATTTATGTGATCCAGTCACGCAATTGCATCAGAGGGAAATATTAACAGTCCATGATGCAACATTTGTGCAGCAGCAGAAAGCTTTTTCCTCGAAACGACGGCGCCTTTGTATTTTATGAGCCCAAATAACGGATCAACGTTATCAACGTGGATCCAAATGTTTGCGTATTCAAGGACATCAGCTGGTGGCCTCTGATCCACACGTTGGGTGGGCCAACCTCGCTATCAGCGGTCTGATCACTTATCAGCACCTGCTAAAGACCGCCGGTTAATAAGCATCGATCGGGGAACGTACGTCACATCTTCAGTCACACGCCAAGATGGTAAATATCTGAAACAACTTGATGTTGTTTGACTTTATGCTCGTCTTTGAAAATCCTGATTTGCAAATCGTTGCATTGAATTGTGAAGCACGTTTCTGTCGGTATTCCCAAATGTCTCGGGGATAACCCCCGCCCCGTCTTTGTTTTCATCTTTGTTGTTGTTGCAGCTTTTGATGCCATTGAGAAATGGCTTCGGGCTAAGATGGCCTTCTCCAAAAGGACTCGCTTGATTCTGTTCACGCATCAAAACACACTCTTTGCACCGACACTCAGCTTTCTGGCATCCGCAAGAGTCGATTGATCCAATAACAATGTGCCTTAGAATCATGTGTGCCTTTTACATGGATGTCAAATTGAAGTCTGACTCATTTTCTGGACTGGTTTGTTCATGTGAAGTCATGCACCTTAAAACCCTGGATTGACATTTTCCCAAACTGATGTGTTTCTTGAAACTTCCCTTTATAATCCGTAAAATACGGTAGTTGGATGGTTTTCATTGAACCATTAATTTCGACAAGACAAGGTTCATTAATTAACCACCGTTTGTTTCTGTTTCATCCCAAAAGCAACTGCTCCAGAATATAATTCTGCCATGTCACTGTTACGGGAGTGTGTTGCAGAATAAAGTGCGAGAGCAAGCGCTGAAGACTTCTCTTGAAATTGATGCGTTTTGAGTCTTCTCAAATGACCACTTGTCACGCAAAGCACTTTACGCTCCGACTTGCCGTTCTGTGACATGCGCACGGCCCGATGCTTTTGAACGTGACATTGTTTTGAGATGGCTTTTTACCAAGCACATTTCGCAATCTCCCGTGACGGCCGCTTGAGTGTTTGTGCTAATTTAACTGAAATTCCAACTAAAAGTGTCACTTTGGGTTTTGTTCACTTTCCTCAAATGTAATTGGAGTTTAAAAAGTCACGTGAGTTGTCAATACGTTTATTCAGGGGATCCAAAGAGTTTTATAGATTCCAAAACGTCTGGGCATTGATTTCATGTCGAATCAGGCAAAGATACTCCATTCCAGATTAACAGCACAAGACTACCAACATTGCCACACTATCCCGAGTAACGCACGACCCCTTCACTAATTACACTAATAATGGCGAGAAGGTCCACTGGCACTGCGAGAAGCGGGCCGGTTTTGCAGCCAAGAAAAAAACAATTAGCGAGAAGCCTCTCCTCCCCAGTGAATTTAATGCGAGTGCAGAGAGATAGCTTTTCTAATAGATTTTGGTCGGTGTAAAATGAGACGCTGACCTCGAGGTTTGAGACTCTTAACTGCATCAGAGGAGTGGGCCCCAGCGGGGGGGCCAAAGGATATTCATCCAGGACATCACAAAATTGCTCCTCGTGGTCATTAACGCCGAGCGTCTCCGAAGGCTCCAGATTGCATCACTCCAGTCGAGTTCCTTTTTTTTTTTTTACAAAAACATAGCGAGGGCCCCCAGACATGAGCGCGAGGCTCTGCGCTTTTAATCACTTCAGCTTGTCACGTACTTTCTTATTTTTACGCTGGAGTCAGGACTGAACAAATGGCGCTGCGAGTTCATTGCCCTCCTCATCAGCTCGCCACTTTGCACAAGTGCACTTGTTCTGTCAGCCAATGAGCAATTTGGACACCTGGAAGAACGCTAGAGATCACTTAAAGCAGTGGTCAACACTTCATTTCCTACCCTGATGGCTTTTCACAGCGTAGATTGTACAGTCGAGGAAAACGGGCAAAATCAGCTTGGATCGAAAACTGACTCGTGAGTCTGTCATTTACACAGTTGAAGTATGAAAATCTAATTTATATTTCCTAAAGTTTTTGTAGTCAAAATTCATACACAGTTAAATGTCTTATATTTATCCGAGCCATTGCATGTGTCAACATTTTCCATTTCGGAGAAGCAAATCGAGTCCGAGGGTTGTCAAGGCCCCATCAGTTTCAAAAATTAGCATTTTACAAAGTGACCTAGACTCATAACAACCCTCTCCACATTTTCAGGCTTTCAAAACAACAGGTGGTGTATGTGAGTACGCTGTGTCACACGAGAAGCCTCTAAGTAGAAAAAGCACTAAGTGGTACAAAAAAAGGCTTTTCTGCAAAAACATGTTTTTATAGTCCAACAAAGCCATCACAGGAAATGTCAGCCAAGCTTCAGCAGCTCTGGCAACTTTAATTGGTCAGGACTGGCAAGGCTTTCTCTGTTGACCTGGACATGATCAGAACCGCCCACATACATGAACAACTATTTGTTCCACAAAATTGTCCTGATTTAGTGGCCAGCAGGACCCATTATTTTTTTCCTTGATCAAAACCGCTGTGACTTTACAAAATCTTAAAAGTCAACCAGAATCCGGGAATTGAAAGAGAAGACTCACAACAACCCAAATAACCTTCAGGTCACATAGAAACTACAAATTGTAAATATTGATACGAAGCTGCTCAAAGTTAAGGAACAGCTGAATCTTCTTGCGCTTGATGTATGATAAATGAACGTCGCTTTGAGGTGTCCTAGTTAAGATAAAAGCATTTTGTTTGCGTCTTGATTTAGAGCGGCAGCAACAAGTCTCAAGTCTCGATGTTGTCGGGGAGAAAATGCTGTTTGGTATGGAAGCGACAAGGCTTGCATTGCTCTTATGAAATATAGATATCGTGTCTGGAGATATTTTTATTTCACACGTTACTGCTGTGACTGTTCATTCAGAATCCCAAAGCAGCACCGCTGTTAGTTTTGGAAGGTGTTTGGTCTCTCGACTTTATCACAGAGCCATAAATTGCTATTTAGATGATAAATGTCAAGTGGGTTTGCTTTCTAGGGGTAGAAGAACAAGTGCTGCTGTATTTCACATTGTTGATGAACTTTTCAGCCGACTGAAATCTGCAAGATAGTTAATCCAGACGGCGCCATCAGCAATGTATAGCATTTTACTTATTTTGACAGACAATGAAAGACTAGGTCGGAAAACGCTCATGGTTGACACGTCAGTAAAACCACCATGAGCAAATGCACGAGGGCATGTCGTCAAACTTACTCAAAAAGCTGGAGAGGCGATATGAAATCCTCCATTTTTTTTTTTTTTACAAGTGGATAAAAAGGCGCTATAAAAGCATATGCTATGCTAATTGGGTCTCCATGATTTGCATTTTGATTTGTGGCATTAGCAGTCATTTACCAACAAAATGGCTTACTGGGGCTTAGCCGTGTTGACAAAGTAACAGTTGAGCGAGCGCCACTCGTTCTGCACCGTGTACACAAGTCCAAAGCACATTGGAAAAATGCTCCTCACTCCACGCTCTCATAAACCTCATATTGCATTATAGAAATATTTTCCAAATCTAAATGATTGCCAGTAGAGGGACAGGGAGAGCAGGATGATTTATTTATAGTCGGCCCAAAGTCAGAAAAGGTTTGCTTTTGCCAGCATGCTCTCGCAAGGAAGTCCCCAATTAAAAACTACATGTTGTAATCTAGCTGGATATAAGCCCGACATAAGTGTCCTGACGTGAGCAGCCGAGCGGAAAATCACTCGTGGATAGATTTCCGCAGTGCCCTTGACCTCGCAAATATATTATGTTCACAAAGTGGCGTCTACTTTGTTACTCTATTATTATTTGAATGTGAGAAGCAACAACACAGATTGAGTGCTCTATTTTTTCCCGATGTGGGTTGCGATTGTATTGTAGTGAGTTTTGTGAGTACAGGGAGAAGCGTAAGGTTAAAAGGGCAAGGCTGAAAACAGTGCCCATTCGGCAGAGTTGCAGATCTGGCATCCAAAGTGTCTTGTTTACAGCTCTAATTACACCATTCAAATGGACACATAAAAGGCCCGGCTAGGCGGAAAAGCAGTCACGATTTACAGCGTCAGATAAATCTGTCGCTCGGCTTTCGCAATGCATCCTTCGAAAGCTGCGCGGCTATCTCCGATGCAAGCTGTCGCCTCAGCACTATCGGAGCCGGAATGGCGCCCGAACGTACAGCACAAATTAATTTTGAGGATAAATAGAGTTGGTTTAGCGGTGGCGCTAGTGATAGACTGATAAAGTGAATTGTAAAGTGGCCGAGATGCGCCGATAGGCTTCTGGCTTGCCGGCATCCCCGGTGGTGACAAGACACAAAGTATGATTGGATCTGTTCATATCACACCTGCTTCAAATTCATTCACTTTCACAACTTTAGGCACATGTAAAAAATATTCAGCTTTCACAAAAACTCATGCTCAACCTTGAGTGACACTTTAAATTTTTTTTGCAGGATTGTGTTGATTCAATTCTTTACATGAATTTCTCATTGCTTGATGCAAAACAAAAATGTAATGTTAGTTGAGAACTCAAGTGCAGGGAAGTATTTAAAGTGAGACACGAATACAGGAGGTTCTCAAACAAAATAGAAATAAAAAAAAGTAATTAAGACTCAGGAAAAGATTGAGCAAAGTCTAACATAATGCAAAAGTATTAAGGAATCAAAAAGCGCACACGACACTACAGGGTGGCACTTCAACAGACTTGCAAGCTTTGAACCGACGGGCAACTCAATACAAGACAACAAGGAACACCTGCCTAGCCGGGGACTGCATTGACGAGCACAACACATCCAGCAAAAAAAAAAAAAAAAAAAAAAAAAAAAAAAACCAGAGATAAAAATGAGATCAGTTTCTGCAAGGGGAAATGAAATTTGCAGTCCAATGCAAATAAAAGTTGTGTTTCCAGAGTATGTGTTGACATTGACTGCATTGTTATGCAATGGCACCAAGGAGGACTTTTACGTTTGACATTAACAAGTCAAATAAGAGCAATTCATATGAAATGCTTGGTTTCTTAGCTCAGCAGAACACCGTGCCCGAGTCATCCTCATAACAGTTAATTATGAGAGCCTGCCGCTCCAATTGACATCAAGCATGTCTTATTAAAAATGGAAAAGGGCCCATGCCACATTAAGGAATTGAGAATTTTACTCATGCATGAAATGAGCCCGATGCCGAGTGTCGCGCAGACAGCAAAACGCCAAGACAAAGCAAAACGCAAACTTGTCGTTTCTAACCGGCATAATCGTGTCGCTCAGTCGAGACTTTTTCACACATGCAGTCATCATTTTTTTAGGTGGAAATCATAAACACCTTTTGTACTAAGTTTGGATGTACTGAACAAGAAAAAAACTCCATTTCAAGGAGCGACATGCTACCCAAGTTGACCGGTAATTACTCTTATTAAACGAAACTCCATTTTAATGGATTTGTTCTCCAGAAGTGGGCTATTTCAACTTCATCCCACACAGAAACTTCAATATTTTATTTCCCAAGGGTAAATTAAATTACCCCTGTGGCTTATTGCATTTACCTTTTTACCTTCAAAGAACTTTTTTCTTTCAGATGATACTTGTCTGAGAATTGTCCCAGTGATGAATATCCCCACAATGGGAACAAAGATGACACTTTATCATAATAAACTCAATTATACAATTTAAAGAAGGAGGGAAAATGGTCTATTTTAGCATGGCGACGCTCTCCCCAGCTGCTTTTGTGATGAATGGCTCGGAGAGCGCTCCTCGCGCATTCGTCAAGCAGCACTTGCAGGTAGCGGCTGCGGGGGAGAAAAAAAATAGGCAGGCTGCAAAAATACGCGGACTCGTCTCGCCCGCAAAGGCCCTCGGTGTCTTTTCGGAGCATCTGCGTTGCACTCCAAATGACCTCTTTTGAACTCATTTGATGTATGAAGGAGAAAATGGCAAATGCCTCATTCTCAAAACTGCATTGCTAGCAAAATCAAAATGAAAAACATATACGGTACAGGCAAAACTTTAAATTTGGTGCAGTGCGTTTTTAAAGTGCATTAAGAACATTGAGGGAAGTCAACGCAAACCGTTGAAGTGCTGTCAATGACCTCAATGATGTTCTGTTAAGTTCACCAGAACGGCGGCTCGTAAACAGGGCTAATGGAGCTTGAGAAATGTTTTAAAAAGTGCATTCTTAAATCATCTAAATTTAATCACCTTCACATTCTAGTGAGATCCAACCCAAAAGCTGAACAAATTGAAACCAACATTGGAGCAGCAACGCTTGGCTCTACACTTTGTCACCAAGCTCCACCCATATTAAAAGCAAATTTTCATCACCTATCACTTGAGGAGACCTGCTTGTGATTGGATCTTATTGAGGCAAATTCTCCAGTAGGAGCCTTGGGATTTGCACCAAAACCAAAACATCTGACTTCTTGTCCAATTTTGCACATGGATCTTTTCAAATGTCATGATATTGATTGATATGATAATTACTTCCCTAGGTATAATAAACACAATGATTCCAATCTTAGGCAATTAATAATTCTCCAATGTTATCAGGATGCAATTCTACAATGGAGCAACCCTGCTACTGCAGCCCAGACTGATAAATACTTATGATTCAGGAAAAACAAAAACTATGTAAATGCTAATATAATGGCCCCTAGACTGCAGGTGTACCTAATGATGTGGATTGTACGTGCTCTTTATAACAAGCAACACGGAGAAGCCGACCTAGTTTGCTGCGCTCTTCACCTCCTTGCAGCTGACGGCCCGTCTCGCTCACAATGACTGCTATAATAAGCACGCCTGCATGTCTCAGATGGTGTTCAATAACTCGCTTGCATAACGGCTAAATGCCCGAATGATGCCTCCAAAACGGCCTCCGTCTTCCCCACGGTGGCACACGTAACCCACAAACGGCATCTGGACCTCAACCTTTTTCCTGCTCTAATATCACGTCGGAAACATTGCAAAAAAAGCTAACGGTGAGTATATAAGGCTCAAAAAATCTATTTTTCCTATCTGGAGAGGCTAAACTGGGGCTTAAACTGGGATTTCTGACAGCCCCCTCACTCGCCAGGTGTGGCCCCATCTCTCCTCGTGATGGGAAAAAAATAATCCTTGGTACTACTGGCAATGATAAGGGCACATTAATGAAAGTATTTAAATGAGTTCTGTGTCAGTGATTAATAGACAACCATTTTGAAGTCACAAATCATTATTTGACAAGTGTTCCCATAAGTGGCTTCGACTGGGATTAGTATTTGAAAAGTGGTAGGACAGCTCTTATGTCATAAATCAAAGCACTTTACAATGTTTTTACGACGTGAAATTTTCATGTGATATATCCAATGTTTTAATAATTTAATCTTACAGGATAATAAAATGAGAGAGACCCCCAGATTTGCTCTCACTCCCTCACTCCACATCCAGACTTGAAGGTCTAAATCTTACGAAGAATTCCACCCTTTGATTTGTTCTTCTGCGTACGGCAATTATCACCATTTTACCAAAAGACAATGTCCCCCTTTGCGCCTTGCCACACTTTACACGCTCCCCCCCTCGCCTGTTTCAAAAAGACCCATAATGTGATAATACCATTAGGCAAATTAGCGTGGATAGGACAAAAAAAGTAGCAAGCTGCTTCATGACAAAGCTCTGATCATCTCCTTTGTCGCAGCATGTCGCAGGCTGCTAATGAGCGGCTCAATAGGAATAAATCTCATTAAGACTTTTTTGTTTCATAATTATTTTTAAGAGTGAAGCAGCTTCTCATTGGCATTCGCGACCAGATTTAGTGATCACAAAGAAAATCGTGTAAAACCGTGATTCCCTCATGCAAATTCAATGTACACTTAAAGAGTTGCTAATTGTGGGTCTCCTTAGGAATATTTCCAGTTCACTATAATAATAGACTTTTGCTATTTGCGGTATCTAGCAGTGGACTGACTCGACCGTATTAGGCCTCAGTGTGGTCTCGTGGCCTGCGGTGATGATAATGCAAAAATTCAGGTTGAATCTCTCTCAGTCGTCCTGTGGCGAATCGGGCCCGATTTCCTCCAGCGGCTGCCCGTGCTGCTGCTGCGGCTTTAAATAGCGTTTGGCCAGACGGGCAGCTGGAGGAAGCTTTGTGTTAACGTGCGGCGTCGAAGCAAAAGCCACACCGCTGCGTCTGGAGAGATCTCATGCAGGTCTCCCTCATTCTCAGCCACCTGTGGCAGCCTCCCCTCTCAACCCCGAATGCGTTATCTGCCGCCGTCCAGAACAGAGAAGGTGACGCCGCTCTTGCATGTTGGGGAGGCGCCGTGCATTGTGTGTACGGCGTGGCCTAGATTCTGCGAAACCATCGCAGAGAAGCTTTCCCCTCCTCAACTGATGCTACTTTACGGCAATCAAATGCTATTCTTTGTCGCCGCACCCCCTTCCCGATCGAATTTCCGTCCGCCCACGCACATCCCAATCTGGAGCCTCTTTGCAAGCAATTTGAATCGGGGCAGAGGGCATACGCAGATGGTTTGTATATTGACTTATATCAAGGTTTGTGAGGGCTTTGCCTGAAAAAATAAAGAAAATTTTAACACTACTGCCACCTATGGAGTTGATGAGCAATTACAGCCCCCCCCTCCAAAAAAAATTAATTAAAATTGATTAACATTGCTTTGTTATGAGTTAAGGTAGCACTGTATTTGGCCACAGGATAGGAAGAAGCAATTTCATGAGGGCCACTACTTCCTTGTTGTTCACATCAAAAACGACCTTGTGGAGCCGTTATAATTGTCATTGAAAAATTTTCAAGGACGTAGTTGATGTGTACTATTTTTAGTCTGCGACTCGACTTCCGTGCTAAGCGTTGCTCTGCTATAACGATTCCTCTGAAGATGTATAAAGATTGCATGATTTAACCGTGGTGCAATCAGGCGATGATATTGGTAATGGCCTACTTTGGTTAACATATGAGCTTCTGAACATATGAAATGTGTTTGGCTGTGGATCCACTTCTCCCCTTTTGTGCCCAGTTTGCAGCCACCATTATTGTTACCTTCACTTAGCGCCCGCTTCTATTTCTGACACTGGCAAAATGTCACTCTGTGCCATTTTGCACCGGTGCCATTTGACAGCTCGCTCATTCGCTCGCTCCGGTGAACGAGCTTTCACAGTGTCGGGAAAGGCTGAACGCCATTGGCCGCTTTGGCTCGCCTGCTGTCAAACTGAGCACGTGCATGCACGTCCGTTCAAATAAATGGGATTTTGGAAATAGCCATGATACAAAAAAACCCAAAAAAAACGTGATGTGTGAATGCATTTCCAAAAGGTCACCGCTGACTGAGATGCATCCTAGTCCAGATGTTCAAGATGTAAAGGCTGCACAATTTCAAACAATTTCAAAACACGATTTGCTTTTAGTGTTGGGCCATGTTTTGCTTGCCAAAAGGAAGCCTTCCGATTTCTTGACTGATTTTAAGAACAAACAGTCACAGGTTCTTGCAGGCGCCTGATGAAATCTGCCAAAGCACCGTCAAATTTTCGGAGTTTCAAACTATCAGTCACTTCTTCCTGGCGACTGGCATGAAGCTAATTTACCGCAAATGGAAACTCAAGCCAATGTGACTCGGACTTGCGTTGACTCGAATCACTATTTTGATCCCCTGACAGGAACTAGGAGACTTGAAACTTGATCAATACTTGGGAGTAAAAGACGTGGGACATGACTTCAGACAAAATGATTTGGTTGAAAGATATAAAAGAAAATAGAAAATTGATTCTAATATGCCAGCATTGCAAATGACAAGATGTCAAGATTGTGAAGACCGTCAGTCAACCCCTCAAAGGAGTCGACTCAAACCTTACTTGACTTGGGACGTGCTGAAACTGGAGACTTTGTTGAAACCTGGTCCCATCTCTGTAATTTACATCCACCATCCTACTTTTCGTTTTTGCTTGCTAAACCCTGAGCCAATTATTTTTCTCCAGATCCAAGCGGTTCTCCGTAAAACACTTGGTTGCTCTTGGAAATATGATTTGTCTTTGTCTTTGTGCGTACACCATAACGGCGAATCAAGACATTATTTACCCGAGAAAAGGGGATTGGCTTGAAGTGAAGGATACCTTCTAAACTAGAAAAAGGCAAAGATGGCTTGCTTCCAGGCCCACCAAACAATTTTCTTCTTCAAAGCGGCATTAGTGGCTCCATTAAAATCCTGTCAGCCCTTTTTTTCCTTTTATGGCAGCTTGAAGCTTTCGGCTAAGAGAAGAAATCACTGTCATTCACATGCTAAGTGACCTTAGCAATCCTGTGGATGTTAGTGGAATGAAAAAAAAAAGGATGAGAGCAGCCTTTAGAATATCTTCCTCGGAAAGCCATTATTTGTGCAGAATGCAACACTCTCAATGCCAATCGTGTCTGCAAGTTCAACCGTGTACACACTGGAGAGACTCCCGGATGCCATCCAATAAGCAGACGTTGGATGGGCCGGCGTTGCTCCGATCTCTGCAGACGTATCATTCCAGAACATTAATCAATGAGGCAATTACACATATCTCTTCCACTGTGGGCCCCGTGGACAACAGGTTGTGTGCTGGCAAAGCTCAAGGTGCAAAAAGGTTGGCCCCGCCCCATCCATCAGCAAATGAATCACAGGTGTCCTGTCCTTTCTCCCTTTTTTTCTCGCTTCACAGGTCACGGACGGAGGCACCATAAAGCAGAAAATCTTCACCTACGACGCCATGTTTAACACCAACTACTCTCACATGGAGGACTACCGCAGGCGCGAGGACCTGGTCTACCAGTCCACCGTCCGGTAAGCCTCATTTCAACAGTAGAACTTACCCTCCAATATCTAGCTCGACGAGTTTTCTGCACAGAAATACGATACCCCATTAAAAAGTGGACTTCAAAAACCACCAGGAGAAAAATAATAAATGTCCATATACCATACGGATACGCTCCACGTAAAGACGAACACTGGCGGAGTTTGTTGGATCCACATTTACTGACACAAATGGCCCTTTTGGAATCTTTTTCAGTGAGATGCTCTCGTATAACTTCAACTTTGCGTGCATTCAGCCCACTTGCACTGTTTGTTAAGAGCATACTGTCGACTCCAGTGAATACATTTGCATAAAAATAGTGAGAATGAGGCGTATAGAAAGGCATTTCACGTCACGACTCGTTCGGGATTGATATTCTTGCCGACCTGAGGTTGAAATTCCATCAGTAATGAGGACATTGTGCTTGGGTAAACACTAATTACAGACTCTGTTGAAGATAGAGGCTTCAACCTTCAGGAATTAGCAAAACATCTGGCCCTGGTGTTCTTTTAGTGGTACTTAAATCCTTGTTAAGGTCCGCACTGCATACCCATGAACACGTTTCTATACGAGTGAGTTCGAGTTAGACAACGAGAAAGTGGGTGTCATCTCCTTGGAAACATGTTGTACGCAGATTTCAGGGTTGTCTTGGGTCTCAAAGCAATGGCCGACATCTGCTTGAATGTCTACTCGTTTTGAGATCCTGCTGCTTTGGTCCACACGTTCAAGAAGTAGAGGAAAAATGTCAAACATGGCTGCATTTGAATCTGGCTTTCTGTTCTAACAACACCCCTCGTCATTATGTTTCATCTTTTATGGTGATTGTGTTTACGTCTCTCGAGTGTGTTTTCTGGCATTGTATTCACAATCTTGCTTGGTGCAGTTGCCCAAGTGAGGATGATTTATCTGGACAAGCCTACTCTCCCTTTGCATGATTACAATGAAAACGCACACAGAGTGAAAAGAAGTTAGATTTCAAAATAGACATGCAGATAGCAACCAGGCTGCACTGACATTTTCATTTTCACATTTTAGGCAGCGCATTTTGCCTGTGCGGTCAGTTCGGGAAATTGATTTTGCAGCTGTCAGCCATGCCACGCAATCTTTCAAAGCTACTGTGGATGTTTTTCTCTCTCTGTTCACGTGCCGGCGTCCAGATTAGTTATTGGAAAGATAACAGCACTTGCGTAGCAATGATGACACTCAAGCTTTAGAGGACCTCTTGTGCTTAATCTCAGATTAGGACACAGGAAGTACGCGTGGCTCATGTAAAATCACAGTGCGAGTTTTTACGCCCACAAGAAACAATTTCAAAACGGCTCACTGCATTTTGCTTATGTATTCAATGCAGGTGTTCACACTTCATGACTCAATTATGATATACAACAAATTGTAGCCAACCAGGAAATTTTACATGTCATTTGGCAATTGGTTTATGCACACTTTCAATTCGAACGGGAAATGAACAAGAATGCAAATTGAAAAATGGCTGTTGTCAACAGACCAGTCAAAAGCCTGAATTGTCAACCCCTGTGATTCCGATTGCTCCCCTGACGAAAAGGTTTTCCTTTATCTGCACGCTCATTGCTGTTTTGTCTACATGTGTCTGAGCGGCGGGATTGAATTAAGATTTACAAGGCAAAGGAATCACTGGAATGGTGGTGTTAATGATTCCCCCACTCCATCCAAAAACTTCTCTATTTTATCACCAAGCACATTCCCCTGCATTCGTGCAGGAATTGAAGCTCTGAATTCACCGCTTAGGCTAGCAAACAACAGAGCCGAAGCTTTGTGGCGAAGGAACAGAGGGACGAGCCACATCAGCGCTTTGTCTAATCTAAATCAAACCAATCACACATCCCTCAGCGATTGCTTTCATTCTCCTCACCGGTTTTGTTTTGCGTTCTTCCCTCTGGGAGACACACCTGCTGTTTACACCCCTCTCGATGCATGTTGGAGCTAACCTGCATCGGGGGCTTTTCCATCCATGAAGCTTAAGGGCAGAAAAAATATCTGACACCGTGCTTGTTATTTTGATGGAGGGATTGAGTGAAGGAGCCGCTCTTTTTCATGCTCCATTTAGTCAGTCCCATATGCTTGCATTAGCGGGCGGCCGAGGAACTCGTGCGGACAGGCCTCCTAAATAGAAAAGAGCTTTCCAATACAACCCCTGGGGAAAATCGATCCACCTCTGCAGTGTTCTGTGCACGGTTCACCCAGAAAGGATTTTCTTTTTTATTCAATACCTTTTCACACCTCGACAAACCAAAATATTAGCACACGGAGACTGACGTGTTGAATTTGTTCTGTCTCTAGGTTATCTTATCCTCGATTACATCGTGATTATTGGGTTGATCATGTGTGGAAGCACTTGTGGCTAAAGCCAAACTTTGGGGGAGTTTTTATAATCTCACCTGGAGTCAAACGGAATCAAAACCATCAATCAGTGTTTATTCTGATTTTGGGTGGGTTGGTCATCTTCATAGCCCCAAAACTCGTACATTTGTTTGACTGAAGACTGCGTGTCATGTGATTGCAGCAATCAGTGAGTCATGGGTTCAGGTTAGGAGACTTTTGTAGCTGTCTCTGAGTTGAGCAAGTCCGATCCTCGGGAGCAGCTGTCCTCCCTATTTTAGAAGTGGCCCTCCTCAACACATCTCATCAGCAAGATTGGTAGACGTTTGCCAACAACCCCGATCATTTGAATCAGGTACGTTGAGGGAACGGGCAGAAGTTTCTTAAACAGGTCCCACAGCGATGCCCGAGGACCCGACTTGAGGTTTGACGGTTAGGGCTTTGAGTTAATCTCTTCAAACCCTTACCCTAACTTTTAACTCAAGGAATGTGCTGACACTGACATTTAAGCTCAGTTAAATCTATTCATCCATTAACCATTAAAGAAGAGTCTCATCGCCAGTCATCTAACACATGGCATCATAACTCATGTGAAGAAAACTCAATAAAATTGTACAATATTTATCAAGGTCCTGATTCTCACCGGCAAATTCGTAGAGTGCACCGATCAGTCTGTCTGAGCTCTGAGTGCCCTTTGCGGTCTTCTCGCCATTCTTCTGGCTCCTCCTCACCTTGATTTTGTTCATCTCTTCTTTCTTGTCTCAGTTTGAATCTATGAATGCAGCAGTCATGCAGGACCGTGGATTCCAGATCGGGCTTTGTGTGTAAAAACAAAGCAACGGGCTACATCAGCGTTTACTTGGATGTAGCCAGCCAAGACAAAGCCAATTAGCTCCCCTCCGGAGAGACTCACAGTGCTATGCTCATCATTTTATACGATGGCGAGAGCGAGGAAAAAAGAGACTATTTTATACTTATCCCTCGAGGAAGAGGTTGATACAATCTCACTTCATGTCTTGCGGTGCTCACTCTTTGGAATATAGCTACTTTAGTTTTTCAAACATTTGTTCATCATTTCAATAAGTATTTGCTTTTTGCGAGTCTTATCTCATCTGTGATGCTTTGTGTTGTCTTAGCATAGACGGATGGAGGCATCGGTGGGTTCATTGAAGAATTTGGAAGGATGGGAATTTGCTTGAGAGGTTGAGACAGACCTCTTTTTAACTGATATGGCCTCTAGTAAGTCTGTTGGGTCTTAACAGATCATATCAAATAGCATATCTTAAGAAGGAACGTATGATCCAAAGGAATGCAAGAACAAACGAGAAACAAAATTCAAATACTATCAGTGTGTAAAAGGTTACCGAGTCGTTTTCCAAGTATTAGAAACTCAAGCAACAGGATCATTCAAAATTGGAGAAAACTGGGAACAGTTTTGGACTCTCCCATTTGGGTTTCTCATCGGGATTGAGGCGATTGTGCAAAACCATCAGAACTATCCTTCCCGCTGCCCATTCCTACACTCTACGTATTCTGTTCAGCGTTGTGATGACGCCGGAGCAACTAATCCCAGCTGTCTTTGAGCGAGTAGCGCTCAAATTCGACTAAGTGTAATTGATTCACTCCTGATGATTGCCGTCCGTGGATGAATGAGAAGCAGCGGCATGAAGGTCATACATTTTGATAGCAGACAGCAGATGTTGCTGAGGGACGTCTGGATTTTGGTACAAGTTTGGAATGAGACTGCTTGGAATTCATTCGATGTCTTCTTTGACTCTGATGTGCTATTTTCATTACCGCTACTGCTATTGCGCCGAGGAAGCCTAATTAGCATTTCTAGCCCTTGGTAAGATGTTGAGGGAACGGACAATGCATCCTAACAGTGACAAGGATTGCATCAGGGGAGTCCTTCTGCCGGTAAATACACGCATTCCGTTGCAAACAAACCAGAACGAGTATTGTTTCCAGTCGTTCTGTCCTTGAACAATCGCGGGTGAGTCACCACAGTACTGAAAACTATGGTGGACCAGCAGCAGCTGCGGCAACAAGGCCGAGATAACATCGAGTCACTGCGGATGACCTTGTCGTTATTACTAAATATTTATGTCCTGTGCGGGAGCTCAGAGACAGTGTCCGGTTCCATTTTGGAATAACTAAGATGAAGACACGCTGTATCTGTTGTCAATGCTGATTATGAAATATATTTATCCGTGTGTCCCTCAAAACAGCCCAGTACTCTTGAGACTACATTCACTTTTTGCAAACAAACAAAAAAGCTGGAAGCAAAAGCTGGTTTCATTACAAAGTGCAGATAAGCTTGGCTGGAAAATGTGAAATTTCAGGTGGCCATTCTGTGTAATAAGGCTTGTCATGGTTTTGTGGACTCCATGACAATTCTTGATCAGGGAATTATTGAGGAGGAATTGACATGCTCTCCTTGTGCTTGTTTTTTTTTTTTTTATCCAGATATTCCAGCATCCTCCCCTACTCCAAGATCAAACATGTATTGTCTAACTGGATTAACATGAATGGAGTTGTTTGGAAAACCAAAGACCGGCTTTAACTCACAATATTTTCCCAGGCTCCCGGAGGTTCGCATCTTGGACAACGGACCGTACGAATGCCATGTGGGCATCTACGACCGGGCAACTAGGGAGAAGGTCGTGCTGGCATCAGGGAATGTTTTCCTCACCGTCATGTGTGAGTACTACTCTTTGTTGTCCTCTTACATCCTTTTATTCTTGGTTCACAATTGGTTCACAATCTCAAGATGATTGGACAAGCCAAGACAAGCTTGCTGGCCATCTCGTCGGGACTATATGTGATGTCAGTTTTACGTGCCCAGATGAGAGCTGAGCTACTTACGTGAATACTAGCTTGAGCATATGCCTACCGGACTCAAGTTAGACCCAGCACTTCTTGTCAAAGTGGTGGCCAAGGGTCTCCTTCTGATACCTGCGTCGGACGTAAAGGAATTAGTGATGCAGTCGCTTGGACAACTGAAGCGTCCCCCGGCTTTTCTTTAAATTAGCTCTCTCCTTGAGACGAAGACGAATGGCCTCTGGCATGGTGGCTAATTGCCGTCTAAACTGAAACAGAATTATTCATAACCTATTAGTGTGTCAAGTTCAATAGGAAGTAAAAGAGCGGAGGAGGCAAGCAAGAAACCAGATAGAGCCAGGCGGAGGGAAGGGAAAAAAAGTTTAATTAATAGCAAGCAATACACAGAGAGTATTTTAATTTTTTAAGGGGATTCATAAATAAGAGTTATCATTATAATGAATGCTCCTGCCAAGACATGCAGTCATCCAATTTGAAAAGGCTCAACCCTGAACTGTTTCCACCTTCTCCTGCCGCCCTTCATTGCCCGCAAAGTTGGAAAAGACCTTGCTTCGCTTCTCCACTGTTGACTCCACTAACAACTCATTCACCTTAAATGAAATCAAATAAGTCACCTCGCTATCGTGCACAATTGCACCTTCAGCCATAACAATGATTCCTCCAGTGCAATAATGTATAGACCTTAAAATGTAAAGTAATTAAGATTATATTGGATTTTTTAAAAGCACAGTAATACCCCCAGACAGTTCCAGCGACATAATTATGAACATCATTTTTCTACAATGCGCTGTACGCCCATAAGTACCGCCAGCTATTACTCGCTTTTGCGGCACATGAATATAAATGAAGCGCAGCAAAGCATTTATTTTCAACTTCCACAAGCGTTCATTCTTACCAAACACAAGCAAGCGGTGACCTAGCAAAGCAAGTTCATCTACCTTTTCTTAATTATACTTTATTTTATTATGACAACAACGAAACATGACAGCATTGATAGTCTGATTTCTTTTTCTCTCTCCTGACTCCTATGATTATATTTCATCAACGCCAACATCCGAACCCTGGCGGGCGCCAAACGAGATCGCTCGGAGAGCAGATTCTTAGTTTGCATGCAAATGAAGTCACTCGGTGAAATATAGTTCCATCTGTGAAAAGTATTGGCATATTTTGAAATAGGAGGAAAAGATGAACTGCACTCTGTTTACAAAGTATCAAATATAAAGTGGTTCGGTAGTCACTGACAACTTTGATTTGGTTTTCGCTGAAAACACTGTTTCCATGCGGGTTTGACGCCAGGATTCTTGTATGGCATAATGAGAGCCTTGCAGGAGTATTGTGAACTGTGACTTACCGAGGTCAGGTTTTCATTCCGATGGTCTCTTTGTACTGATGTGCAAATAGAATCTGTATTCCCGTTAGTCGAGCTTATCGAGTGGCAATGCAAGATTTGGTGACAGAGAGTCGGTAGCCTTATGCACCCAGGTTATCTTGACACTGAACTAATACATATTGAGAACTTAAAAATAGGCTTTGGCTTTGTGACACAAAAAAAAGAAAGCACTCAAATTTGAATTACCACCGTGCATGTACCATTTCACACCAAGTAATCGTGTTGAACTTTTCACTCGACTCAAGTGTATGTCAATGAACAATGCCACGGTCTTAAGTTTGCCTTTCTCGACGTATGTAGCCACGCTTGTCTGTGGCGCCTTTAATTTCGGCGGGATCGACGTCTCCAAAGGACATTATGGTGGCATTTCAGTACATTGTGATTCAATTACGTCGGGGTGAGAGTTCTGACCCGTCACCAATCACCTCAAATAGATATTTCATCGTGCAGACAGAGACATATCCATCTTTATGAAGCTAAGGTCATAATTTCAGGCTTTGCAGCTGAGAGGAATCAATATGTCTTTTGCCAGTGTTGAAGATTGGGTCATTATTTGTTATTACCCAAAGTGATTCCTATGCTACATTGCAAAACTGACAAGGAATGGTCATTTGTCTCCCCGTTCTCCAGTTTGACCTTGAGAACCCCGTTGTCTGCTGACCGCCCTTTTTTTTTTAAAACCTAATCTTTTCACAACACAGAGAAGATAATACTTTGGTATTTATAAGCAGACGGGGAGGAGTGCTACAATGTGGAGAGGCTAATTACCTGCTCATCGCATAAAAGTGGGATCTGCTTGAATAATTGATGCCCAACTTTAATCAAGAGCTGTGAATATTTCTCCGCTTGTCTATAAATCGCCAAGATTAATGGCGTCAGAGTTAGCTCGTACGCAGACGAGGCTACGTACGGGTCTTGATGGATTGCCAGGGAAAGAACGTGAGGAGAACATGTCGGCCGCCATCGACCCAACGACGGTGGCCTGATTTTTTTTCGTTCAGTCGAGCTCCTTGCTCAAGGCTTTCTGATTTGTGTAACTTTGTCACTTAGTCGGTTTATTACCTTTTTGTCAATGTCTCAAAGTGTGCCAGCAGGATTCAAGTGCTCTGTTTACTTTGTGCGGCTCATGCGGAAGGCAACGACGTGACAGTAAGCGTCAAGATGATGCAGCTACAAGCGATGTGCCCTAATTTTATTGTTCGCTTGTCCTCCGGCATCAATTCATCTCCATACGATCAACAAGCCCCCCCTTCCCCCACTCATTTTTGGGGCGATGGGTTAAAAGAAGAAACATACGCCAGTGTGTTTCATTACAGCTCTTGACATTCAGTTTAAATGACTGGGTAAAGTGACAGCGCCAATATAACTGCTGCCTCAGAGCCCCGTGGGGGGCACAAGCAAGAATGAGCAGATGAATTATTAAATGTTTGTCTTTGAGCTAAACCCTGGGGTGATGAGTGAAGCAGAAAATAAACAGTTCACAAGCTTCCTGAAGGATTTTCTCATCCGACACTGAAGTCTGGGCTTCCTTGGCTGTGGTTAAGACTTTGCAGACTTCAACTGATATTTATTATTCAACAAAAACAAGAAGTGAAGGCTTAATCAGCGCAACCTCTTTGTGTCGTTTTGTCAAAACTGACCTAGAGTCATTTGGAAACGTTTGTCGCCATCAGCGAGGCAACGATGTGTACCGCCGTGGCGACTGCCTTTTTAGTCACTGCTTGTATAGCAAAGAGGAAACAGGCGGCGGATGCTTACATCATCTGCTCCTCAGTTTCTAATCTGTTGCTTTTTCTGAGGGGGGAGCACAGCGCTCCATTTGCATGCAGAGAGGTGCATTTTAGACGAAATTGGGTCTTGAAAATTCCCATACCAAAATGGGCAAAACCAGAAAAAGTGCTCACTGACACCATTTGATGGAGGTATATATTTTGATACAAAGTATGCTATCAACTTTTGGCATGTCTGAGTACACGAGGCTTCTTCTAAAGTGGTATTAATTGCATCAAGTCTTGACACACCAGTGTTGGATGCCGTGTCTCGATTTTAAACGTTTGAACTGGAAATTGAAATGTTCAGTGCCGTGGAATCTGTCTGACTGAATTTCTGAATATTGGTTCCAGGACATGACTAACTTGTAATTTGTTGGAATGTCGGAGCAACTTTCCACATTACTAAAATTATGGCAACAAAATGAATTTGGTGCAGGCTCAAGGTGGCAAACATTTTAATTGTCGTGACAGCTACAAAAAGGAGTTGAACGACTAATTTAGTGTGGTGAACGCAGCACACTTTACCTGCCAGTCAAGTGTACAAAAAAAAAAAACGTCCCCCAATGAAAGCATCATAACAGATGAAATTGGATCGCATAAAGACCTGATGGCAAAGCAATTGCTGCCCCGGAGGAGAGTCACTTCATATTTTCAGTTCATCAAACATGGCTAATTTTGCCGTCTTACCGTGTCATCTCTTCCTGACTCTTGGCCTCTCATTTGAAACCACAACCTGCTGCTCCTGTCACTCGCTGGCGTTGATCTTGAAGAGTTTGGAAGAGTGAGTGTGAGCGGTTGTAGCAGACAAACTGCAATGAGCTCTTGTGACATTGAGAGATATTTATTAAACACCTGTAGGGCGGCGCAGTGACGCGTTAATCATCTGGTGCCTTTCCTTGGCCTCAAGAGTGAGACAAATTTCAAAATTCCTGTCCTTCGTGTTTTGTCAAACTACACTGATACAATGAAGTCATGCTAACAAGATCGATGCACAAGTGACCGTGAAGTGATACTTCATTCAAATCTTGTAAAACTGCAAACTCTCTTTTAGCATATGAATCCTATTGGGACTCTTTTTCTTGGGCACAGTGTATGCTACTTTTCCAGATCCAAAACAGGCCAAAACATTTCAGCTTGCCTGCCGGCGTCTGGTGTATTTATCAGACAATTGCTTTGAACACAGTGGCATGGGACAATTGAGATGTCACCATTCCCTCTCCCATATAGAAAGAACTTTTCCTGGTACGGCTCTGATACGTCCGCCAATTGCCTGTCGGTCGTTTCCCTCATCGCCCATGCTGCTCCCTTTTCACACAGAACAAGTGACATGGAAAAGTCTGGTGGGGGAAAGGAATGACCAAGGTTGCTTTTCGTGCAAACTTGTTGGGCCTACTGTGAGCAAATCAGCACAATTTTGGACAAAGAAACAGAGTTAAAAACATAAAAGAATATACCTTCAAAGTGTTCCCAGAGTCTTTTAGCGCATCACTTTAGAATAACCTTGTCTCGTCTTTCATGATTCCTTTCATGGCTCCCTCGCTCATCCTGAGACGTGGATGTCTGATATGGAGCACAACTACTCCCCTGATGTCTCCTTTTTTGTTCTCTGCACACTGTGAAGTAGAAGCTTGGTTTCTCACAACCCCCCCTCCCCCCTTTCGGATGTCTTCACTCGCTCCCCCTACCAGGTCCCTCCTCTCCATCAAGGGAGCCCACAGAGGAGAAGCAGATTAAAGTCCCTCGACCATTTACCTCACTATCACCTTCGCTTGATACCTCGTCTTTTTGCCATGCCGAGCGATAGCCGTAAAAATAGTCTGGCTTTCACAAGTTTGACAAAACTTATCAGACGGTCTTATCATATTGCTCTTGTGACAGGGAATAGCTTCATCATCTTGAAGAGCTTGTGTGGATTTTTTTATATATATTTTTTCTAAATTTAATTAAACTTTCAAGAGACTAACTCAAGGGCATCTGTGACGTGAAGAATGTCAGCTAAAAAGTGCGGCAAAGGATGAAAGAAGGCCTGTGCAACTCGCCCAGGCTTTAATAGCATTTCCACAGGATGATTTGATATATTTTTATCTGTTCCCGCTGTCTGTTGGAACTTTTTTTTTTTTTAATTATAACAAAATATGATATGAAATCACCTGTCTGCTGTTTATAGCCAGCTTTGTGATGAATTTCCAGCTGCTCGCGGTCAATATCTTTTCGCTGTGCTTGCTTATCAGTACTTTTGATTCTCTCTTCCATTGAAGCAGAGATCTTTCATTAAAACAGCAACACATGATCAAAAATGTGAAACGGTACGATTATATTGGGATATATTGTTTTGGTTGAGGTCTGTCAGTGATTCTTTTCTGTGCACTTCAGGTCAATGTGACTTGTTGGACTCGATTATTATCAGAGTGTTGATGTCTTTACAGAAGTATGTTATTATTTTCACAAGGATTAGATATAGTCTAGTCATCTCCCAGATGGGGGCACATAAATGTCACTTTGCTTTAGCCTCCCACCACACTTGAGGTGTGAAAAATGTCAGATATTTCCAAAAGAGTTTATGTCACCGCGGTCTTAGCTCTTTGAGATTTGACACTAATCTTTGATGCTCAAAAGGATTTGGAGACATTCAGAAAAAAACAAACAAAAAAACGAATAAATAAATTCAAAAACTGCTAAAAAATTTGCGTAAAATAGAGAGAAAAAGAGAAAACTTGAATGCAATAATACCTAATCCTCTCATGGGAAAAGTTGTTCACAACTTGTATTCACAACTATCGACTTGTTTGCTGGGGCAAATTATACCACATGTAATCTTTTCCCCTCATATTTGCCATATGCTGCCGCAGTGTGACTTTGGCCGCCACCATGCTGCAACTTAATTGACTGCTGCGTCGACCCGATGAGCCCTCGGAGGGATTGGCGCGGCACGCCGGGGAGTAATGCAGCAAGAATTCAAAATAGCATCAAAAAAGGCAAAAGACTTTCCCCAGTAAAAGACTGGAACCAGTAATAAATTGTTGACTCATGTTCATCCAGTCTGCCTACAGGAACCCCTGACGATTCACTATTCAGAAAAATAAAAAGAATAAATAAATGAATACAAAAAATATCAATGGTCTACATTTGTCATCTGTGGCAGCAACAGCAAAATAAAATACAAGATAAAGAATAACTCAAACATTACAAAATAAATCAACAGTATCACACCATACAATTTGTACTGAAGCATTGAATATCAATGAACTAAACATCTAATTAAATGAAGTAAAAAAATACAGCATCGTTTATCTTCAGCACAGAGGCAGACACTGAATTACAATAACAAGAACGATACAATAAATATACAATAATAAGTAAATAAATCAACACTATCCGATATAGCTCGCTACATAAAAGCTGACACTGACAAAACTCTGCGTAATAAAGTGAAGTTGTAAAAAAAAGCAAAATCAACATCATCAAATAGTGTCTAGAGAAGCATTCTGTGGGTATGCAAGGGAAACCAATTATATTAAAAGTTAGACATAATTAATATCATGTGTAATGTGCCGACTCATTGACGGTGTGAATGTGATTGTTTTGTCTTCCTCGTGTTCCCTGCAACTGACTGGCGATCAATCCAGTGTGTACTTTTTTCTTTTCACCCAAAGTTAGTTGGCATAGGCTCTAGCTTCTTAGAGTACATAGAAAATGAATAAATTCATTTAATACTAGCGAATAGCAGTAGGCTAAGATATGAATCTTGGGGAACACCATTACACACAATAGTATTCAAAAATAATTTGAGTTTTGTTCTGGCATTGTAACCTTTTGTATAATAAAACCCAGTGGAGTGATTTTTATTTCATGGAAGAATGCAGAGCTAAAGTGTGAAATGGGAGTGGGTGCACCGATATACAGTTTGCAGCTTCATGTGTGCCAGAGTCAATATGTTTGTCAGATTGCCCCCAACCACGGTAAGCGTGCCCTGTAAATGATTCCTTATTTTCCATATAATGAACTTTCTTTCCTTCTCTCTGTGCTGGCTGCCCGCCCGCTGCATGTGACATTGCCTCCAAGCACATTCACACTTTTTTTCTTATTATGACTGAATATCTGCAGAATCAAAACGGGCTTGATTTGCAACTAGAGCCGAGATATTTCAGTCGTTTTTCTTTTCTTTTTTTTTTCTCGTTTGCTTTCATGAACACATTTGCTAGCTCACTCAAAATGATGCTTCGGCCATTACTTTTCATCACATCATTTAGCGAGTGCTTTGTCCAAAGCCCTTTACAATAATACCTTTCATCTCTCTCATAATTTCATATTAGGTTGTCTGTGCTGCATATGTTGTGCTTGGAAGTTTCACAGGTGCCTCCAAAAAGCAGATGGCCACTGAATCAAATACTTTTTGTTACTGACGCCCATTACATTTCCAAAAGATTGACATCTTTCCCCTTTATAGCAATGGATTTGTTTTGGGATATTTTCTTGCAGCGCTTACCTATTGGTTCGAAGCACTGCAATCTTCATATTGTACAATGTAACATATTATGACTTTAAACTCTTGGGTGGCTCGAAGCGGCGCCTCCTTTGCGCCGGTAAGAATTGCCAATAATCATTGCAGTGAGAAGAAAACCCGACAATTTCTCAGAGACTCCAAACTACTCCGCCTATTTGCATTCGCACGTCTGTCAGGGAAATGGAGAAGTGTGCTTTTGCATGGAAATGTGCTCAAACAAATAACCAACGTACAGACTGCATTCTAACACTCCCGCCTTGTTTTGTGTTTTTTTTTTTGTTTTTTTTCCCCCCATTGATTAGCACATGTCACTCAGGTCCTTGAAACAAAAAAGCTCACAGCACGGCCGCTTCCAGACTCACTGGGAGTCTTAAATGCAATTGCTGCTGCATTATTTTACCATTTAAAACAGCTCATCAAAAAGTCTGAGCTCGAAGTAGTATGAATTATTTTGCCAGTGTCGGAAAATCGGCAATGTTGAAAATCGACATTTCTTGGCACGAGCTGTGAACCGACGGAACAACGTAGACTCGCTCATGATAATGCGGTCCTCGCTTTTTGACAGATGCTACATTGGATTTTATATACTGTATGTTTTACTTTATTAGCCTGTCTCCCTGCAACAAAGAGCCTTAAACATGACATTTACGGGCTCTCTTCTATTATGCATCATTTTCATTTGTGCCACTAAAACGTTAAGGTCAAGGCTATATAGTAGCAAATAAAGAGGTCACATTTAGCTTAATGCCAGTAAAATGTTAAGATCAAGGTGATAAGTCATGATACCATCGTTGGGAGAATGCCAAGAAGTCACTTGTGGCTTCTGCATGTTTGCCTGCATTGGAATGGGGGAGTTGCTTCAACTCTGTAGTCTCAATATGATTGACTTCTTTTTCACATCGCAATTATTTGTAAATCCTTTCATCCTTGGCGAGCAATGCAGTCGACAGCTCTTCAAAAGTTGGTTTTTGATTCATGCTTGATTCATGCGATAAAGGTGTGCATGAGTCACTAAAGAGGTCGGTCAAGAGGTCAGTTATATATGGAACACAAAATCATGGTCCGAAAGCCATTAAATCAAAAGACACGATGGTTCTCGTCTTTGTTTCGAATGAGCTTCAAGGCGTATTGGGTAGCAACCTTTTTCCAAGGTCACTTTAGGTTGTACCTTTTATTTAGTTTGAAAGCATCAGTTCGCTGACACCCATCAACCTTTGCAAACTCGTTGGGATTTCCAACTATTAGGCAATTAATTCTAGCCTTGAAATTTTCAAAGCAAAGGCCTCACATCTAATTGAGAATGTTTGCCAGCCTGCCGAGTGTGAAATGGTTCAAGTACAAAATGTGATTTCTGGCCAGAGTAATTCTCAAGGCTGCCTTAGTCAAAGATTCATTTTGTCAGAAGAGAAATTTAAAAGAAATGGACTAGCTTTAATTCGCTGACGATGGACGCTGCCAAAAAGTATGTGTGTGTGTGTGTGTGTGTGTGTGTGTGTGTGTGTGTGTGTGTGGGTCATAAAACATTCAGCCCTGGCTACTGGCTTGCCAACAGCTCACAGTACAATGAGTCTCCTGAAGAATGTTTTCAATGCGGAAAGAGCTGTTTTGTTGTTTTGCTAACGTGCAAGCCACAGACGAACGCAAAATCAACACCAGTTTGTTCATGAATGTTTAGCAGGTGGAGATGAAATCACACTTACGATACTATTTCCATGCAAATTTTTTTTTTTCTTGTGTGGCACATGTAGACAACTGCTGAGATGACGTTACATGCCTGTCTTAATGTATCCTTGTTGTATCGTCTTTTATTGAAGGAAATGTCAAAATGCAAAACAACGCCTTATACAAGTACATCTCGACATCAAGTATGCAAAGTGGGTGTCTCATACCTTCATCTTCTGGATAAATCCATCTCATCAAAGTTCCCACAACGATAATGAACTGTAAACCGTAAGCACTTATGTTTAAGTGCTTTGCAAACAAAACGAGATCATCCAAAGAGTCGTCTGGCACTTGTGACTAAACGAGTGGGAGAGTTTGCACCAAGAGAAAATTGCCGCAATGTGTTTAAAGTCGTTGTGAGGGGGGGAAGTTTGTTCCAATATTTGCTAGGTAAATGTTGGAAATGAAAGTTAGCAGAATGCAGCTGCACCACATCTGTCTCTTTGAATGCAGTTTATGGAATATAACTTTTGTTGTAATCAAAATTCACCAATATGACCCTTTCTTTTTTTTTAAATGTAATACATTTTTAACAGTCATTTTAAGAGGGCAGGGATAATTTAACAAAAACTTTTAAATGAGGAATTTGCCATTTTGGGGTAATCTACCAATTTACCAAAAAACACTCTTAATTCATTCATGAGGATTTTTGTTCAACACAATCATCCACAACAGCATTAGCACATTATGACAAGCTACTCTGAGTGGCTGATATTTTTTTTCTGGCGAGGGAGACGTCGTTTTACATCCGTTTGAGGCCGCTGCATGAATGGACACTGGCATTTCAGCTTAATAATTGAGTGTGACACAATAGAAGAGTGACTTGAGGCCAATCCTGCAACACAGTGCCGCTCTGTCTGCTTAGTGTACAGCGGGATGCCGCAAGATAATATTAGCCGTGACTGCAGTGAGTGGCGCTCGCTCACATAAAATATTTGCCAAACATAAACACAGCGGGAAATGCAGTCATTGGTCGCGATTGCCACTTCGTATCAGTCAAATGCATTTGAGTTGGACACTTCAAGCACGTCCCTGAGGAAATTCACGGACATTGCGAAGAAAAGTGCTCATCTGCATTTTGTTTCTTCATCGAGCGTCTTTTAAGATGTTACTCGTGCAGTTATTGGAGGTGCTTCAAAGACAACACGCTGTTACAGCCCCGTGGAAAAATGGTAAACAGCCACCTCGGGGATTTAGCATTAGCCTTAACGCATTTCATCATTATTGCAACGTGGACCTGCATTGCATTTGGAATAAAATATCACCTCGGTCCAATAAAAGGCCTCACTCGTGCAGGAACCTGAGAAGTCCCAAGATGCTGGATGAACTCCACAAAATTGAAAGAAAAAATGATTCACCATCGAATTACCGCTGGACTTAATTGTGCGAGATAAGCATCTCTTTTTAATTTACGTCATCAAAAGGTGAAGATAATCAATGTCATTCTGGTGTATTACAAAACAAAAAAACTCAAATCCCTCTTCCACGGTCAGCAATTTGTCTTTGTCATCATGTCCCCATCAACAACCTTTGCGTGTCAGCTTGAAATATGAATTCGGCCCGTGTTATTTCGATGTTTGTCGAGCTGAAGGCGTTTGACGTGAATTCTCACAGCTCGCCCTCGAGATTAGGGGTTGTTAAAAATCGCAATCAACATGTCGCATGTGCGGCCAAGCCTCGCTGACGCTCTTACCCAGAAATGTGTTAGAGAACCCGCCCCCGGTCATATTGGAGCTACCTTCGTAATGTACATCGACTCGGCTGCCAAGTAGATGGCAGGGGCACGCGTGTGCGGTGTGTTTTGGGTCGGGGCTTGAGTGTGTTTTGGAGAAGAGGAAAGGTAAACAGGCCAAACAGGGACAGATTGCTTACCCTAAAGCCGACGTCCTTGGGCAAAACCAAATGGACTTAAGGGAGGGAGGTGCCAGCCACAACATAATTAATGCCAGCCAGTATGCAGGGTGAGTCCCATCTGCTCTCATGGAGGCAGAGAAAGAAATAAACAAACAGCTTTTTTTGTCCGCTCTCAGCCTTCAAAGTGGCATTTGTCCCCCTCGTCCTCATTGCAAAAAGGTTAGGGACTGGAGTCATGTGACTTGACTCAATCTCGTGTATTTTAGAACACCGGAGTAGCTGAGCTAAAAATAATACAAGACTTGACTTTTAGAATTGAAGAAGACTCGACAAGTCTTTCCTTTTGACAGTACATTTGAAAAGCGTCATTTTCAAAGAAGTGTGCTGCTTGCTTTGTTTTTTTGGAGCAATTATTTTTCTTTGCGTGTAGTGCAAGCAAACCTGGCAAGCCACCAGTATGCACCCAATTAGGCAAGTAACACATTTGGGTTCAAGGATTATGCTTTTGATAAAATCGGGAAAAGGAGAATGGCACTCTTTCAGGTATTCAGTTCAAGACACATCGTTGAACATCCTGTCACCATCAAACAGAAAAGCTACGTTAACTTTGCAATTTAGAGAACTGGTCAAACAATAACAAACTTTATAATGAGGAAGACAATGGTCTTGTTTTGGAAGCATAAAAAAACAATGTGATTATCGATATATTAGAAGAGTTTAATTCAGGGGTGTCAAACTCATTTCACATTGTGGGTCACATACGGCTTCGGTAGAGGTCTAGTGGGCCGAACCATTAAAATACCATACTATGCTATAAATAACCAAAATATCACGTCTTTCCTTTTCTTTTTTTGGTATAAAGAAGCACAAGAACATTAAGAAAATGTTTAATGAACATCATATTTTTCGCTGTGAAGAGTCTAATAGTGTCGTTGAATATTATATTCCTTCAATACCGAAACTTGTTGCAAACCCACCAAGCACAAAGGTTTTCCGTGCTTATCTATAAATAAATAAGACGTGGTCCATTCTTCATTGAAACTTCTACAAGTCAAGTTTATTTATATAGCCCTAAATCACAAACAAGTCTCAAAGGGCTTGACATATACATAAAATTGACAATTATTCTCAAACATCCCCTGATCTTAAACTCCCAGGAGGGCAAGGAAAAACTAATAAAAGAACATATCTACAATCTACACTCGTATCTGCTTTTCTCCGTTTGGATAATGACATTTTGGCTAATGAGGGTGTAGGGGAGGGGTACAGACCAGGGTGGAAACAACGTCATAACAAGCAGCAATTGGTGCATTGCTACCGTCTCTGATCAAAACAATGTTGTTTCTACTCTGATCAAAACAGTGTGCCCCAGAGCGGATAATCCATGAATTGCATATTATTAAAAATATTAATTCCATGTCTTTTATGCATTTTAAATTATCCTGCGGGCCTGATCGAACACGTGGCGGATCGACCCTCCTTGCGGGCCGTATGTTGGACACCCCTGGTTTAATTCCTTTTGTGACGACGGGAAGAAGTCATTTCCCTTCGAACCAGCAGCATTTGCGGACTAGCGTTGCACGCGAACGCCGCAAGTGTCCTAAAATGATGTCCACTTGAGGGAAGCGAAGCAGCTGCCGTGGCTCAGTGACGCCTCGGTGCCACCATATGCTGTCCTATATGAACACATGGATGCTTTTCTTCAAGAGTAAAATCCAAAGCACACAGGCGCGTTGCTCACAAGCTCACTGGAATTCCACGGCCGTAATCAATTCCAGTCACTCGTCATATGTAACCCAAGCGGCCGGTGGTCCTTAAATTGCTATTTGAGGCTTTGACCTATGGGAAACAATATCCCCTGAAGTCGGAGCTGTTTAAGATGAGGTCTGTTGACGTCTATTGTATCTCAGGCTTCCAATGTTCAGATTCCAGCATCTGCCCTCCCAGAATTTGCGACGGAAGCCTCTCGGCTGTGGCTTTTGTTTTGCTCAGATTAATGGGATTTGGAGCCCGACTGCGTCTTGAGCATTCCTCCGTCGAGTAATTAGCATGTAGCTGAACGTCAGGGAGCAGCGGTATGGCCCGTAGCCGCCTTCCCCAACTTGCCTGACATCCTCCGGCCTGTGTGATTTTGCGGGATCATACAACTGGCTCAAGACTCAAGCAATTAACTTTGAATGGATTAGGTGAAAGAGTCAATTAACTTGCCAATTTGAATTTCTAATTGCTTAATGTGCAGTAATGGATATTTCTCTTTCCGCTCGACACCCTGACCCCATCTTTTGTGTCTGCAATTCTCATCTGGCAAAGGAAAGAGAATCTCCAAAGTTTCCAATTCCCCTCCAACCTTTGATTATCGTACGTAGGAACCACAAAGAAGCACAAATTGGGTGTGGAGGTAGTGTTGTGACTGAAGGACACTGAAGACTGCCCAGGTCCTTTGTCTCTTAGCATCAGCGTCGCCAAGCTCGGCAGGTAATGGCATCCGTGGCGAGCGCTTGCCAAGTGTGATCGCGTCCCCACTCCTGATGCCTCTGCGGACAGGCGACACACCTCTTTGGTCTCACGCCTAGAGGGACAACATAAAACCGCTGCCATGTCACTAAAAAAGATAAATACGCCTGCATCCATTCGGGGATACGGTGCTGATGCCTCTACGCACTCCAGGGTTGAGCTGGTTCTGTTCTTTAATCTGCCTCACCAAATATTTACAAAGACAGACTTCGGGGTTTGCCGCCGGTGAGTGACGAAGATCTCGGAGGCGCCCGCCACTGTGTGACTGATATTAAATATTTTACACACACATTTCAACTTGACTTTTTGTTTTCCCTGATTTATGAATGATCTAGCCCCATCTATATTTCATTCATGGCTGACTATTTCTGCTAGCCGCTTTGAATGAAGCCCCAGAGATGTAGACTACAGGCCAGGCTTTTCGTACAAGGGGGATGTTGGGAGTGTTTCTTGCGAGTCCAGCTGTCTCTGGAGCTTTAAGCCCCTAATTACGAGTCCAGAGGAAGCTCTCTCGCGGGAGCAATAAATGTTCTCTTGTTCCCATCCCCATTTGCCGCGTGCTTCTCCCCACCCTCCGCCCCCCTCCCTCTTTTCATGCCGATTGATGTCAGGGTAAAAGAGCAAAAGGACGAAGAAGAGGAGGTGAAAAGGGTCACGGAAGGGAGTGAGCGGAATGGCTGCCGCATGCGTAGTTTGTGAGCGTCGAGTGGCCCACGCAGCCGCATGAAAGCCGACAGTCGTCTTATAGAAACCAAGTGGCCGCTGTGTATTTACTTAAACTTGAATGAGGGTTGACGCCATCAGGATTTTCACCATCACTGATCAGTGAGTTAAAAAAATAAAAATAAAACTGACACCCACTGAAATGCATCGGGGCCAAGGCTAATCTGAAAAAGAAAAAATGAAATAAAATGAAAGCTTAAGAGATACAAAAGATGTAAAAATATCTTGCAAATATTTTTTGATATGTTGAATGTGATGATAGCTTTCTCTCACTTGACACTAATTTCACCTTTCCAATTAGCCACGGACAATTTATGACATTAGATAAATCCACGACATATAAATCCACAACGAGCTGAATGTTAAGCAAGCAGCTGACAATGACCTGCGCAGAAATAGGTAGGTACTAACATAAATTGCAAACCACATCTTGATAGATCATGAATAAAAAGAATTCTCAGCTTTCTGTATCCAAGGTCCTCTGAGTAGGCGCATGAAAGAAGACATGTGATCACAGCATATATTTTGTTTTGTTACAAAGAACATTGTTTTCACCGATGGCCTCGATCCACGTGCTGCTTTGCAGAGTGCAACTATGAGCTTCCAATAACATCCCGTCTGCTTTGCTCCATTTTTGCGGGGAAACCATCATTTGAATCCCAAGCCAGAACTAATCATCTCAGCAGCACCGAGCCCATATGCTCTCATTTAAGAATATAAGATGGGCAGCTGGAGTTATTGGCGTTAATGAAAACATAGCCGGTGCTTCTCATCTACCCAAATCACATCAGCTGCACCTGGGCACCCAGTTGCAGAGGATTCCCTCGATGAGGCGTGGCTGATAATTGGCGGCAACATGCACACAAGCTGTCGCTGGCGTGCACCTTCCCAAAAGAATACGAGATGCAACAAGTCGCCCCCAGTGTGTCTATTCGCGTGATATAGATAAGATACAATTGTTGTTCCGATGCCCCTTCCTCACAATAAACACAATAAATTGTGAGACAGATAGCAAGGACACAAATGGAGGTTTTATGGAGGATCCAAAAGAGCAGCTTTCCACCTAGATTCGAATCTTGACTGGATTGTGCACGTTCACGTCTTTGGCCACCGCCAGCTCAGTTTTGTTGTTTAAACAGCCTGTGGCACAGCAGACATTTTCACAAAACAAACCAGTATGGCATGTTCAGATTTGGGCAAAAACCACGAATTAATTCATTTGCTGCCATGGATGTTTTTATTCGGAATACGACTGTTGACTGCTACTGATGGATTTATTCGTCAAGTATATTCTTCAAATATTATTTTGTAACTGTCTTGAAGCGGTCTTCAAGCCTGGTTCTGGTGCCATTTTTACAGGATAGTTGAATTGAAGTTCCAAACCAGTGTAATGGTTGAAGGACAAAAATGTACTGCTACTGAGACATTGTGACAGTCTTGAATAAATTCTGTCATGAAGCCAACAGCGAGGACAAATGAATGTCATATCCGCAGGCGGCGTCACAAGAGCTTACCTGATGCGAGTCAACGTGATTAACAATTCACGGCAAAATATCAGAAGCAAAGACAATTGCGATTCCAGCCGAGATGTTTCTGCCTCTGCGCTGCATGAAAGCCGAGCTGCTTTCATTATGCCGGTGGAAGGCGAGAGTTGGAATTTTTAAATTTGCGCTTCAATGTTTAAAGATTTATTTTTCCCCAAAAGTTTCTGGCCTTTTGAAATTTCCCTTTCTCAGAGAAGTTTTTATCTTGTTTTGCACAGCTGGCCCTGCTGCTTGAACATGTCGGTTGCGTTCTGACTGAGATGCGAGTCGAGTGCATGACTTGCTGAGGAACCGACCCGATCCAGGCAAGAACGCAGTCGCAGAGCTGAAGGAGCGACTCGGACAAACGCCAGAATCTGCGTCCGGGCTATTATTCTGCCGGCCCCGCTCGGCCTCGTGTGGTGGGAAACAAGAGCGTGTCGTGATCAATTATTCATTCCTGCAGTTTATGCGGCAACAAGTCAAGAGCGCTGATTGTGGAGGCTTGCTGGCAAAGGTACTTGTCAGGGGATTAGAAATGATTATCTGGCCTGCCAAGGCTGGGATTTGATAGTTATTGTTGGTATTATGAATATTAATATCAAATTCATGAGAAAACTCTTTCCTCTTAAGAGCCAAATAGATTGTAATGTGCCGTTTTGCATCCAGTACAGTATGGAAGGAATTAAAGGTGAGCTTTCAACCTGGGTTGGGCTTTCGAGACTGGATTATGTTTTGAAACAAGGCTTGAGGTTTCAAACAAGGTTTTCAGGCACGGTTGTGCCGGCACATGGTTTCAAAATAAGACTTCAAGGCAAAGAGCCAGTGTTGTGTCTCTATTTGCGTTAAGTATATTTGTCGGCGGGTCACGCTACGCCAGGTTGGCAGGAAGCTAATGGAGTGTCCTAAGGTTAATTTACAAGGATATGAATGCCATCAATAAGCAATTAAGGGGTGCGGCCGCATGAGGCATGCAGCCCAGCGGCCAAATCCCCAAACTGTCTTTAATCAATTCATTGCTGTGACATGTCTCCTTAAAAGCACCTGATAGATTTACGCATTAAAGCCGCCACCGTGACCTTTTCTCGTTATCACGCGGGGGCCGCCGGATGGTCGTCTCTGACGAGAAAGCCAAAGAACCCGAGTCACTTCATCAAACCTCGGCCTGGGTTTTTAAATTTGAGTTTCAAGACAGCCTGACTAGGGTTAAGCTTTCCGATTGCAATTTCAAAGTAGCTTATCAAACTTGGATTTGTGTCTCAAATGAAGGTTTAAATCTTGGTTCACTGTTTCATGACGGCATAGTTTTATCAGATGAGAGCTTTTCTGAGTGACTGCGTCAACCTTCCGAATGAGGGAGGCTTCAATGATCTGCTCGATAAAATTGAAGCAAAAAAAAGCTCATAAAAGCCGAAGGATGCTTTTTATTTATGCGCCCGCCTTCTCGAGCCCCCTCTCTCCCCACTGTGCAAATAAACTCTCGGCCCTTGACTCTCGGTAGATATTTCCCTGAATCAGCTTTGAAATATTCATGTTGCCATTTAAGCAGCCTCGGCGGGTGTGAGGCTTTCAAATTGGTTTATTCAAGAAGCTTCATGCTATGGGTACAAGCTAGAACCGGGCTGTCAATTTTGAGTTCCAACATTTTCATATGTTGAATTTATGTGTGCGCTTGTTGTTTGTGTTCCTTCAGCTCCTCCAAACAACATCTCAGTGGTGGCCGAGAACACGCCGGCGCCGTTCAGTCGATATCAAGCCCAGAACTTCACACTGGTCTGCACCGCCAAGGGAGGGAAGCCCGCACCCTCCGTGAGTTGTCACTGCTGCTGATGCTCAAGAGTCCATTTTGTTAGAACGTAAAGGTCCGACCCCACAATACGCTGACAGCACATACGATGTTGCAAAGATGTCTTAGGAAGGTGAAAGGCGGTAGTGAAAAAAAAAATTGCTCTTGTAAGACACCATCAGACCTTGGAATTGATTATGTGCGTGCTTTGGAATGTGTTATGACAAAGAAGTAAGTATACGGAACTGAAAGGAAGCTTGATGTCAAAGAAGGTAGATTGAATAAATGCTCACATGGCTTGCTTTAATAATTTGACCTTAAGAAAAAAAGAGGTGGAATCATCCACATGCTACGCTGACTTCTAAAAACGAATTGAGTGGTTGCCATGGCGACCGCAAAAATATTCTGTGATGTGAGTGAACTAAAAGAATCGGTGGACACGGTGTGAAAGGAACTCACATTCACAGTTTTGATGAAGCAAAGCAAATAATTCCGGTTTCCTGGTTTCCAGGTCTTGATGAGAGTTTCTAGTTTGGGTTTTCAATCAAGGCTTCAAGCCAAGGTTAGAGTTTCACGAATATGGTGTCAAATCAACCTTTAGTGTTTGAATGGCCGTTTCTTCTTTAACGGTTAGCATTAAGACAGCTGAGATTTTATTGCTTTTGAATTATATCCAGTGCAATATGACAGACAGGTGAGTGATTTCAAAAGGGTCCACCTTTTAACTCATGTTCATCAAGGCTTACGTCAAAGTGGAACCATGATGAGTTTGAGGAATACAAAAGCCTGAATTCTCGTTTTGCGAGTTCTCTCCCAAAAAAAACTCCAGGGAGAGCAATTACTGCTTGTGCATAAGTGCAGGGGGGAGAAGTAGATATCTACTGCTTGCTACTTGCTGATTGAACAAGGAGCATGCTCAATCACTTGCCATAGAAATAACAACACATCACCATTTTCTGCTTTTCCAAGCAATTGTGCTATCAGCGTTCTTCCAAAGTGTGCGTGCACGCCCACGGATTATAAATAATGTGCGCCGCAACTTCGCAAAAGTCAGCCAACTTCATCGAGTGTTTTTGTCAGAAAAGCTCATCAGCCAAACATGTTCACTCCAGCGGATGTGGCCCGTGCACGCACGCACTAAATCGCGACAAGAGGTTTAATCAACCAGCATGAGCGAGAACACCTGTGGGTAGAGGACTCGCTTTGCCTCACGGGAGGAAGTCAAACTTTGTGAGAGCGTGTGTTTTACATATTCATTGACATCTTAATATTTCCCTACATCACATCTCCTCCATGCTTGCGTTGGAATGATGCTTGAAATCAAGCATGAAGGCAAAGCACTTGCTTTTTTTCAAAATAAGGTTTTCTATGCCAGCACCAAATATTGCAAATCATTCATGACACACTTTAAATGTGGACACTTGTTCACAGAACGTGTTGAGCTGCCCATAAGAGCAGCAGCAGAATGGGTTGCGGTGATTCAAGTAAACATGTCATTTGCCATGGACAGATGAATGGATTTTTAAATCCTTTTAACACTTCAGAAAGAACTGAAGCCACGGGATTGCTGGTTTTGTGCCATTCAGACAACATGCTTGGAGATAACGCAAACTTTGTTTCGACGCAGCCTGATTTTCATTTGAAGCGGGTCTTAAGCATGCCACCAAAAAAGGACAGCCGGCTGAACCAAATCTCCATGGCGTCCCTCACAAATCTGCTCGAATCTCATCGAACTGCTATCTCTGATGACTTCAAGCAAACCCTGTCAGCTCTTGAGAACAAGCTCAGCTGGGTCATAAGGACAGTGGAAGATCATGAAGAGAGAGTGGAGTCACTCAAGTGTGAGGGCATTTATTTATTTATTTATTTATTTATTTATTTATTTATTTATTTATTTATTTATTTATTTATTTATTTATTCCCCTCACCAGGCGGAAAGTGGAAGTGAAGAAACTCTTTGTTGCTTTTTCATTTTTCTTCCCTTTGTCACGACTCGTCCCCGGTTGTTTTATTATATGTAGGTTGTCATGGTTTCTGTCCATCTGTGTACTCGCCCCTCCCTTCCTGTGTCAACTCACAATCAATGTACTAATCACAGTCACCTACCTCTCGTTACCTGTCTCGTATTTAAGTCCTGTCTGCGTGTCACTCCCCTTTCGGATCATTGTTAATGTCTTCATGTCTTTTTGTTTCACGTCTGTCGGTCAGTCCTGTTGTTGGTTTTGTTAGTAAATTATGTCAGTCTGCCAAGCCTGTTAGTTGTTCCTTTCAATAAACCCTGGTCCAAGCTACACTTGGTCGCCCTGCTCCATCTGATCCGTGACAAACCTTCTCTTTTTTTCTTTTTTTTTCTCCTTTTTTTTTGAAGGACATTTGCGGACTAATAGCGAAGACTGTGCTTTCACTTGTGTGTGTTAAGTGTGTGTGTATACGTTTTTGTGAATGGGTGTTCTGTGTGACTCTAGTTAACTACTACACAGACAGAAACCATGACATTGTGTGGAACTACTCAACATTGAAGGATATAATTTACATATTAAGAACAGATCCAAGAAGACAGGTGGAGGGGTTTGTTAAAAACACACTCCGAGTAAAGATGTGATCTCACAATTGAAGATGAACATTGTGAGTCTATTTTTATAGAGATCAAGAATAATGAAAAATCTGTAATTGCTGGTGTTATCTATCACCCTCCAGACTCTCCTCTAAATACCTTCTGTTCCAAGCTGAATGATCTCCTGCACAAAGTAAACAACCTGAAAAAAAGACCGCATCCTCCTCGGTGATCTCAATATTGACATATCCAAAAAAGATGGAGCTAAACAAGACTTCATTAACACTATTCACTCCTCTTTCTTCCCCACGATTAATTGCTTTACTCGTGTGACCAAGTCATCAAAAACAATCATTGATAATTTTAAACAAACATACAAAGTACTAAATTGGCAACAGGAAATTTACAGACCGATATTACAGATCATTTTCCCATTGTATTATTTTGGGGCTCAGGTAAGCGGTCTTCACCTCAGATTTGAAACAAAATGGATGAAGCCTTAAAGGTCATGCCCTCTACCTCCAATTTTAAAAGACATATTTTTAGTTATCTTTTACAAACCTATAATTAAATCCACATTCCGTAGTTAGCTGGGTTGAGAGTGTGTATGTGTCTTTAATGAGTGTCTCCATCTGTCCGTCCGTCTGATTGTCTGGGCCTTGTTATATCAGCTTATACTTAGCTTCACTCGGGGACCCTTTTCCTCATTCTATTGAAATGTCATATGTATATGAAAGAAATATGAATGATGGTGTGAAGAAATAAAGTTTCATTAATTCATTAATTAATGGAGGACAGACATATACTTAAAAGGGCGGCTTTGACAAGAGACAAGAATCAAATGTTTTAATCTCCTATTCAAATAAAATATTTCGCGTGAAAGCTAACTTTTTCTGTTGCGGCAAACGAGCTTGTTTGCCTTCTTATGAAAATGATCCCTTGTTGCTAGGCGACCTTTCATCGCATCTCGATTTACAGAAAGCTTCGCGTCCTTTTGATGAAAATAATGATTAGTATTTTCCATGAATGCAACATGGTGATGCCACTCGGGTCACGTGAATACTTTTCACACCCTGAACACGTGTCGATTCCACCGTCAAATCCCCCTCCCCAAAAGAAAAGAGAGAGCGCTTGCCTTGCTGTGTGAATTCAAAGCAGGTCGGCTGTGTTCATTCTTTGAAACACGTTGCCATGATGATGATGATGATGGTAATGATGATGTCAGCGCTAATGGCCTCCCAGTGCCTCTGATTAGCACATTCTCAGCGCAAAAGTATGCGCTGATTGAAAACGATGGCCGATAAAGATGCTCATTAATATGAAAGAAAACTGATGAAGTTGTTGCGACGAGCCTTTTCACCGCCTATTGAATCTCAGAGCTGCTTTGCGGAGGTCTTCACGTTCGACAAGCTCTTTAAAACTATCGGAAATTCAGCAAATGATTCCTGATCAGCTGATAATCATGCGATCGGATCGGGACGGAAGAAGCTCTGTGAGCTGGTGCTTTGCGTCCAAACTGTGGCAAAGACTGAGATGAGTCCAAACTTCATCAACTTATCGTCCCCTCACAGTGTGGCATCATCCTTCGTCCGCATTCCGCAGACAAATAATTATCATGCAAGACAGCACACCAACCCGCACTGCAGAAAATACCATCGGAACTGCAGCTGCTGTAGGTAGAAAGGGAGAAAAACTCCGAGTGTTGCCGCTGTCATCCCCCCGAGCGTCCCATTTGAAAGGCGAGCCCGGCGTGAGTTTAATGTCTGCCGACTGTTCCCGAGAATTGAACATGTGACAATGCTGGCGTGGACCTGCTGATCGCAGGCGCGTGCTGCAGAGTAACAAGACAATGGTGGATGTTGATAACCGTGACAGTAAACGTGATCGACAGCACAGAGGCCCGGCTGGCTGTACTGAGCCCGCTCCTCTGTTTCAATAACAAAGAAAGAAATAGCATTCCAAGAGCCATCCCTCACACTTTATGAACATCACCCTGCAGTCATATTTAGCGTCACTGCTGCTTTTGTTTTTATTTGGGTTATGCAAGTCATGAGTCAAGATGTTGAAGCTCAGTCACGCGTTCACTACTTTGTACTTGCAGGAGTTAGCTGTAGATGTAAACTCATGACTTTATTTTTCATGGTCCCACACAAGTTTCTAAGTTGTCTGGACTTTGTTTTTACTGACTTCAAATCAGCCAACCAGATGACTAAGTGGAGCATTGTAATCATTTTTCGTTCCCGGTCCCCGGTTTGTAATGAGTTTTTGTTAGACATTAGACAATCTCTCTCTCTATCCACCTTTAAAAGTTGTCTTAACGCCTATCTTTATTCTTTGGCTTGTGACTCAGGATGAGAATTGGCATTGTTTTAGTGTTTTATTGTGTTGTTAGGTTTTAACTGTCTTTGTGTTTATGTCTCATTTTTATTTTGGGCACTTTATATGCTGCTGTGCTTGTTTTTAAAGTGCTCTATAAATACAGCTGAGTTGCGTTATTGCCTTCTCAATTAAATGCATAACCGACGAGAAGCTTAAAGTCCCCGGAAAGTGAAAATAACATTTCTTGTCATTTCAACACCACAGAGAAAAATATTGTTAACAACCTGCCTGTTTTAAATGATTAGAAGAATTGTTGAGTACTCTTGCGGATGGTTGGATCAGGAAAATCAGGCTTTTTTTTTTTTTTTACCTCTCTCGACTCCCCTCTCTCCGTGATGTGCATGCAGGTATAGCCAACAATGAGGCGCTCTAAAGTGAAACCCCAGTTCATATTTTAGGGATGGATGACTGATTCAAACAGGCTTTTTTTTCCAGCTGATAGCATCAATGCTATTAGCACAGAACCAAAGCATACAATTCTGCCTCCCAGCGTAGCAGGTAGGGAAACGGGCTACGTTGTTATCTGCAATTTTCTATTTTCAGCAGCAAGTTAATGAGACATGTCTGGTTGTTTGCAGCTTTCGTTTTGTTTTTCTCATGATAAATTGCATGCTGAATGTTGGAAAATCACACGGCCGGGGCACAGCGATGTGCCTGTGTCACTGTGGGAAATGTAATGTTTATTTTTTTGACACATATCACAGTGAGCGACATCCCCTGGCAGCTACATAATCACTTGAGGAAAATTAATCTGTGTTTGTGCTTCCATTTGAAGACCTTTCAGTGTTTTGTTGTTGTTTTTGTTGTTATCAACACATTGTCAAACTGAGCCACATATTGAGAAAATTACATTTTAACAGTTCGAAAGAATGAACACAACGTGAACAGGTTATTGGATGGACTTGGAATAATGTCAATATATTTAAAGTACACAGTATGGTGTCTTTTTTGCTGGAAAGACTCATAGGTTGACAATTTCATGACCAATCCTCTGAAAATCCGTTGATTTTGACTTCCGCCGTCTGTTTTGACATCAAGGTTAGCCCAAAATGCTACACAATCACAAAAATGTCTCCCCTGAGATTCTGACTAAAGATGTGGCAAAGGAAATCAATGACAGATATAAACACATCCACAATTCCCAAAAGTTCATATAATCCACACGGAGTGCACTTAACACATCTATTTTGGTCACAAGCGACATTTTCATCCCGTAGAGTTCTCTTCGTAAATAAAGAGTTGAAAGAACTGCAGGGGTAACAACAACACTGGCAGAAAAGCTTTTTTTAGTTGAAAGCTGTCAATCCTCCTGTTTAAGTGCTTAGGGACAGTTTTGAGAAATGTTGAAAATGAAAGAGAAATACTTTCTATTTCCCATTGGTAATAACCTTTATGGAGAGCACGGGTAATATTTCTAGCAATATTTTTGGTACCTCCACAGATTCATCGCCGCGAAGTGGTGGCAGTAACCGCCGCGATTGTTGGCCATTCAATATTTGATGAGTTTAGAGATCAGTCACTGAATGACTCAAATGCTCAAGTCAAGCCGCACCGGTGCGTTTTTGGTCATACAAGTTTAAAAATATATTACCTACTTTGAAGGTTCTATAATAGATGAGTGAAGGACTATTTTTTTAAACAATCATATCACACAGGCAAAACCAGAAGCTAGTTATAACTCCCACTCTGCTCACGGCACATCTCACTGATTTCCCCGAGTGGCTCGTCTCATGTCTTTGACACTTTTCCCCATGATGTCTTGTTGACAAATCCATTTCCATTTAGACCGCCTGATCTCCTTGCAGAGACCTACCCTGTCTAAAAAGCATTATGGTGACTGTTAATAATGAATATCTGAAGGAATTTAGTGGGACACATCCCAGGGGTTACAACTACTCCAGAAGACAACCCATGACATTAATGGGGGATTAATAAAGTCTGTTATACAATAAAAGATGTCAAGAAACCTTGTCATATATGTGTATTGGAAGAAAGTGATTATCTACTTATACTTGGTCTGAAAGTTGTATAGCAGCGTCCCTCCAGAATTTATGTAGCCGCCAGCGACACTTGGCACCTTAAGGGTCGCTACCTTGAGTGTGAAAACAGCAATAATGAGTGCAAACAAATATGAATATCGCCCGGCCTTTAAGGAATTGCTGCAGAAAATATGTTTACATTCACATAGGGGGCAGCGTATGTGGTCCCCGCTATGCAATCTGAGCAGACTTTGTGGCCAATGAGTCTTCTTTAATGTGACAACTTGTTTCTCCCCTTCGGCAGTGTCGCGACTCTCGCAAGTGTAGTTGAGCTTACAAGTACCCCGATCCATACGTACAGTCAGAGAACCTGAAATCCACCTATGGTAATACAGGCAATTTATTTTTAGCCAACACGATACTTTTTTATCCATCTTGTCACTGAGGTCGTGTTTGCTGCCACGAAAGCGACATCATTAGCTTGGAGCCGAGCGGTACGTGTACTGGCTCAAAGGCGCTGGCTCGATAGCGCACGCTCGGCGTTGGTGGCTGCGTTTCCATGGATACCAGTAACCCCATTATTATTTGCGCATGAGGGTGTCTTGAATGAATGGAGCAGGGCGAGCAAATGCAGCTTGGGCCAGGGTTTATTGAAGGGAAGGGAGGTTGTCGAATAGAGGCACAGACAGGAAGAGGCTCACAGTGGGCAGGGACAGAAGGTCCACTCAGACCAGGTACTGATACATAAAAACAGGTACTGACCGTAAGCCTTCAGCAGGGTCTGTAGCAAGTATTTGTGAAACCTGTGGTTGTATACGGGCAGCTAGAGTGCCTGCCAACTGTGAAATGCAACAACCACATACAAGGACTGTATATCTTTTTTTTACCCGCCTATTTCTGAATATATGCCTTTGAGCAAGCTCCTGTTCAGCTCATAATGATGGAATCCAACATCTCGATAGAACCTGGTTTTCCAACCAAGCTGGTTGAAGATTCATAAGGTTCAAGTTGAACTAACTTTTGATTTGGTGGTCCAAATGTAGCTACCCTTCACTCCATCCCTAATTGTCATGGGAACGAAATCCATACTTGTTGCTGGCTTAGATTTACTTGAAGCACCATAAGATCTGTCTCACTCTCATGAGAACAGGCTGCCTCCTTAAAAGTTGCTCACCAGACGAAAAGTTCTACTTCACTTGTCCTTGATCCTTACAGTGCTCTGATGCGAGAATGTTGCTTATATGAAGACAGCTAGTCACTCTTTTGAATGTGTGCCACTCACTTATGTGTTATGCACATTCAGAACTTAACAATCACTGTAAAATGATGGTTTGAAAAGCAGGCAAGAGTCAAGTTCTTTTGAAAGCTGTTACATGAAAGTGGAACAGAGCACAATGCTTTTGTCCATGCTAAATTGCATCACCATTTAAAAGCTGACTATAATTACGAACAGATCCAGAAAGCAGATGTAAGCCGGTATTAAATACGTAGCTTTGCACATGAATAGGTGGCTCCAAATGCAAGAGATAACATATTTGCGTATTATTTTACAGACTTGGTTAATAAAGATGATTCTGGCTCGGTCAGTTGAGATAGGCTTCGTCCACTCCGGACCCCGTACAGGATAAGCAAGAACAAAAATAGGTGAATGGACCAAATGTTTGGACTAGTCATCTACCACATTTAGAGAAGCTTATTTTGGCCAGATCCAAACAAGCGCTGACCAGCCTCATTGGTCTTGTCTTCCGTTCGGTTCCAAACAAGTCATGCTGTCTCTCCCTTCACGCTGTTTAGTGTTTTGATCAATTTTCACCATATGTTTGTCAGGTGGCCAGAAGCTCCAGACAAGTGTGGTTTTGTTTGGAGCCGCTGGCGTCCTTTCCTCAGTCAGTGGTCCAAAATGTGATTAAGGACCGAGCACCAAGCGGGCTTGGAATTATTGTATTAATTATGAGTGTTCGTACAAATGAATTGATGGTTTGAGGGCCTGAACAAGTTCAAAATCAACAATTTTTGCAAACACTTGTACGTATAGTGTTATATACAAAGTGGCAATTATTGAGCCCTGTTCTCCATGTTGTGTCTAAGGTGTACTTCAAGCGGGACGGTGAGCTGATTGAGGTGATCTCATACGTTCAGCCATCAGCCGGCGATCAGGGCGGTGGCTCGGCGGGCTTCCGAGGAGCCAGGCCGCTCATCAGCCGGGATCTGGACGAGACCAAGCTGCAGCGCTCGCTCTCCCTGCTGGACCCTGAGAGCCCTTCGGCGCGTTTATATACGGAACGGCCGCAGCGTGTCCACACTCAGGGCCTGCAGGCCTCGGAGCCCAGCCCCGCCACCGAGGTCATTCCGGAGACGGTGGTGAGCCGAGAGTTCCCCCGCTGGGTCCACAGCACGGACCCACTGTACTACTTCAGCCACACGCACATCCCGCAAAGCGACGGCTCGGTGGTGGTGCAGGCGCGGCTCACGTGGACCCTCAACCCGCAGCTGGACAACGACGCCCTTTTCAGCTGCGAGGTCAAGCACCCAGCGCTCTCAATGCCGATGCAGACGGAGGTCACATTGGGTAGGATGCTTTGTTTTGCTTTTATACTTCCATTTCTCCAGAGCAACTGCTTCTTTGTTCACCTTCAGAACTGTGATTTAAAACCGACAAAGATTGCAGATTGGGAGTTTAAGGGTGAGAAGGCAAAAACCCGACAGTGACTGGCAGGCCAATTCTCGGCACCGTCTGCCGCCAGTTTCACTTAACGCACCGGCGACAAGATGAATTGGAAAGGTGGGATGACGATTCAGAGACACCGTGCACAAGGTTCTGTGAACAATATACGTGCGTCACTGAAGCTCTTAGTCTTCTTTTAAACATCAATTAAATTTCACAAGACGGAACAATAGCAGTGGGGTATTTCTGTGCAGATTAAAATATCAAAAAGAATAAATCCAATGAAGCAAACAAAAGTCTAACTTTGGGGGTAAAGTCTTGTTTTTGTATGAGGTGAACGCACAACCCCCCTCTGTATTTTCCGTATAAACTAAAAACAAAGATGGCTCCCAGCATTTCCAATTAACACTTCAAAGGGGAAACATTGGCGTCATTCTTCTGCAGACGAGCATCGTGATCCACGAGGAGCACTCATAATCGTGCACAAAGAAACTTGCGCTGAAGAGATACTTTTGTGCTGTCCAAAATCAATAACAACAATGGAATAAATGTTGATGCCTGTTAATATTGTTTCATTTTACCAACTGAGCGCTTGCGGTAACATCTGTTCTTGTTGCTGCACTCCCGGGTCCCAGTGTTGTTTTTGAGGCGGTTTGACTTTTTTTGTGCGCCAGGAAGATTTCGTGCCAGAACCCACATGTCACGTACCTGGCTAATTAGGCTGAGTCTACAGAGTTTCAATTAGAGCTCCTTTCTGTTGTCGACGGTAAATCAGTCCACACTGACAGCACTTATTAGTGTTCAGTTTGATGCTCCGTTTATAATCCGCTTGGTCACTTTTGATTCAAAATGATGGATATTCTGGGTTGCTGAAGTTCACTTGGGTCTAATTGTTCCATTATTTTCCCTTGCTGCCAATCTGTGCCAGCTTTGAAATCACATCTCTAATGGGTTGATGTGATTTTTTTGGGGGGTATCTGACAGCAAGAGAGATTTTATCGCAAAATAATTCCTGGCGGAGCGCAGTAGCTGTCGCCGACCCGTCCTCCCATAGCGCAGAAATGTAGTTTATCACATGCAAAACTGAGTCAGCAGCGTCAGTTAGAGCGCCGACGACATGAGCGGTCTTCATCAGACTGAAGCGCAGCGTCGTAAATATTTCAATAGTTGGCCCCCTCCAACATGGATGATTAAAGCCACGACAAGCTCGCGGAGGGATGACAAGACGGGTAGAAACTCTTGCTAAATGTCAACGTCGCTTTTGTTTTGACAAGTTGTTTGAAGTCGCTCGTTTATCACTATCATGTTCCTCATCAGACATTTGATTTTCATTTTGAGAAGAAAAGAGAATAGAAGATGAGCCATTGAGTCAGAGCGCATTTGGAATGCCGAACACTCCTCAGCACAAAACAAAACACTTCAGTCACAAAAGAGTCAAATCTCCTCAGTCAAGACTGCGGGCGTATGGATTGATTCACTTCAGACTTTGTGTTGTGGAAAAATGGCTTCTTAATGGCTTGCATACAAAAACGGTGGTGCCGGCCTTATAGGAAATCAACCAGCCAAGTCAATCTTTGGTTTTGTGCTTATTACTAAAATATTGTTTTGATAGTTTTCTTCTGAATGTCTGCCGAACTCTGATATTCCGGGAGCTAACTTGTAATGACACAATTTAGCGTGTCTGCAAAGCTGTCAGTTTCCAAATATGACCGTCTGAACCATCATGCCAATTTTGTTACTCACAGCTAAATTCTGATAAGCAACACATACTTGAAAGCGCAGTGAAAATAGCGGGTGTTTTCTGCAGCCCGCACCACATATTCAGATCCAGACGGAAATCCACATACATTGTTTTGAATTGTGAAGAAAATGCAGACAATCTACTTTTAGTGACAACTTACCCGTCATATCCGTGATAAGTGCACAACGCGTGTGCTTTTTCACTCCGCAAGCTGCTCTTGGTCAGGAAATGAATAGCTGGTCCTTTCCGTGGCCATAAGCGCTAAATCTTTCAGCGATTTAATATCGTCACACGAGCCAGAGCTGACAATCTGACAATCGAACCAGTGTTGTATTACACGCCTTGAATATTCATGAAGGGCAACGCGCTTGCCATATATTAAATGGGACGAGAGGCTGACGCCGGTTGGGCCTCGGGGTGTTGGAAAAGAGCGCTCCTCTCCCGTCGAATCGTCACGCTCGCTCCTGGAGTCTGTCCAGGAGAGTCCGGGTCGGTGCCTGAATATTTAAAACGTGCTCTTTTGGGTCTGGGCGAGTAAAGGTGCCCAACGGAAATAGTGTTACATTGGCAGTGCAAGCGCCAGGTTCAACTATACCTCACGTCACCATTGCTTTGCCAGTCGAGGATAATCAAAGAGCAGATGCTCGGCTCCAGATGGCATTGGCATCTGAATAGACGATGGGAGTGTGTGTGTGTGCGTGTGTGCACATGCAGTTATTTGTGTTAGTGTTGGCCACTCATCAATACGTCTTATCTGGTGGCTTTAGTGTTCACGCTCAGACCCGTGCAAGGAATTACATGGCCGGATTCACCTGGATGGAGCTGCCGCCTGATCCGACCGTCAGCCCTTTTTAAAATATGCTTCACGCGTTTTCTTTAACTAAGCCGCTCATCCAGTAAATGCGCCAGTCTGCCCTCAACTTTTCCTGTCTGAGGTGCAGCTGGCCGCACCTGTTGATGTCCACACACCTGATGCACGGCCAAAAAGTTGTCTTTTGGGCATGCGTGAACTACCATGCCCATAAAGCCGATTAAAAAGACTATGTTGTACAATTAAGTTCATTTTACGACCTCAAGGTCAATAGGAGCAGTTGTGAGGAATCAACTGCTTTTTTACAACAGTAAAAAACAAGCTATGGATTTGTGAGCCCCAGCATTAAACTACATCATAGAGATAAACAAAACAAGTTTCCTCATTAGAAACTATACACCATTTTTTCTGCTCTTCTAAAAATATATATCTATACCTGATCTGATTAAACTCGATCTTGTTTTATGTTTTGTCATGTTTACCTGAAGATCGTCACTGTTTTCGTTTTGTCATGTTTTCCCATAGTTTTATTTTGAAGCATACGTTGTCACTGTTCGTTTTGTATTTGCTCATCAGGTTTCTTTTTCCAACTATTTCATTTTGTCTCTACCAATCAGCTCCAATCAGTCAAGTTATGCTTCCTTTCGTCAGTTGTTGATCACCTCTTATTTTGAACCTTGTTGAACATCGTTAATGTTGTATTTTGAGTCTTCCTACTGTCTTGTTTTGTCTCATACTTTGGGAGAAAAAAAAACATTTTTGTTTTTAGATAATCATCCCACCCATGAAAATACATACAGAGTAGTTTACAATATTTTATTCTAATATTTTCTTTATTTAATTGGTATTCAAGTCGATTCAGTGCGGCAAAAGCCGAGCACCCTTCATTGACCATCTGCTACCAAGTCCAAATGCCCAGTCCGAGGGGGTTCTGCATCACTCCCTGGTGGGAGCTGTTTGGCCTGAAGTCCATTTGAGCCCCCGATGCCCTAATCAAGGGTGGCTGACGTTGAACACCAACTGTCGCCACTGGACCGAATCCCAGAAATCGGCAATCATCTTTTTATAACGGCCATATGCATGACACGTTCCATGTGTGACACCATGAAAAGCAAGAAGCTCCTCCGATCACGCTGGCTGTTGCCAGAAGTAGCTTGTGAACCGCCATCCGTCCTGGGCATGAGAAGACACGCCAGGCCGTGTAACACGTGCTTCGTCTTTGCCAAGGGAAGCATGGGGATGTTTTCTCTCATCTTGAAAATGTCAGATTTATCATTTTTTATCGGCCAATGTCGCTGTCCTACTTTAGGAGCCATTTTGCTGATGCAGTTTCGTCTGTGCAGGGATTTAAAATAATGTAATGAATGAGGATGTAGAGTGAACCCTCTTTGATTTGTGGTTCTACACAGATTCATGTTTTATTTATCCATGTTTTACTCACCCTTAACTAAAAGCTGAAAAACCAACCTGTTTGTGTGTTTTTTTGTGTGCGTGCATTCGATAAAATGCCAAGGACCTGTCAAGTCGTGGTTTGGTGTTAGGCAGGTTAATATTCAAGACGTGTCTCTGAGCAAGCCCTTCAGATTTTGTGCCCCATTGTGGGGCGGGATTTCAGAGTTAGCTTCATAGACACATTTCCAGAAATGGGCTGATAACAAAACATTGATTTGGTGGTTAATGTCTTACTTGATGCATGCCAGACATGCAACTATTCGTCCGCAAGCACTAAAAAGAATATTTTGCATAATATGGCACCACCTCTGGAACCCTACCTGCCACCAAGCCAAAATTGATTAGCACTTGAGATGCTTTTTTGGATGTAGACTTGACATTTATGTTTAGCCACGTGCGTGCTCTGTTTTATTACAAGTAAAAGTGTGTCATTTATCTTTTTTATTCCTTGTAGTCTTACAAATGCATTCATTCATTTGCCTCCAAGGCCAGATAAATAGCCGTCCAATGATTTCATTTATTTGCTTGTATTTATTTGTCTCTTAGTTTCCCCTCATCAATGAAACTAAGCGTCTAATGTGATTTATATTAAGAGTTAAAAGCGGCAAATTGATGGAGAACAAGCGGTGTTATTGATAGTGGGCCCTTAGCTCGACGCTCATCCCTGCTTAATTAGTTCATTTGTCTAAAACCGCATTGCCGCCGCTCAGCGTGTGGCGCCCGCCGTTAACTTTGTTCATCGGATCACATGACGCAGAAGCTTCTTAGACGGGCCTGAAAAGATATCTTATGGTTACCGGATCTGCATGAAAATGACCCTTTTTGCTTTGCAAATATTATGCAAATCACTTTTTTTTCATATCAGGACTCAGCACATAAGGGAATAACCCGACCCTGTATAATCTCGGGATATTAGAAGCTCCGTGCTCCCCGTGCCACATTGTTTCAGCGGGTCCAAATGAAAGGCGCCGAGGGCCGGTTGTCCACAGCCAGACAAGGGAATTAGCTCCATGAGTGTCCCTTATCTGGCCGCCTCCACACTCCACCCGACGTGCTCCCATTCTCCTCCAGTAATGAGCATCCACCCAATTTAGTCCCTTTTTCTCTCTAAAGGGGAATAAATCCAGCATCGTTGTTCTGATAAAGGGACCTGCGAGGTCCCCTGCCTTTTTCCCACCGACCTTAATTGACAGGAAATTGTATTTGTCACTCTTCTCCCCTGACAGAACAGGTGCTTCTTTTAGCCACACGCTGTGTGATGACCTTTTGTCTCAGTTTCTTTTTTTTCTTAATCTCCCTCCAGCTGCCCCAAAAGGCCCGAAGCTCTTTATGACCCCCAGCAGGGCCAAAGTCGGGGACACGGTGCGCATCACTGTGCAAGGATTCCAGGTAGGAGCTCGCGGGGTAAGTGCATGCCGATACGGGGAAACAATTCAATCCAATGTGTGATGGCAATAAACCATTTGAATGAATTGTTATTTTCTTGTTAAATGTTGATGGAAGGAACAAACCAGATTGCCGATCCAACCACATTCGCCCAATCAAGCACAGGCAGCCCATTTCGGCAGTTAGCCCTAAATTGTTTGCATCCTCTGCCAATTGGAGTGAAATCCATTTTGTTTCTTGCCCAGCGTGACATCATCGACACAAACATTAGATTGCTCAAATCCAGTGTGAGCGACAGAAATTAGTCTGTTCAAATTGTCCCCATTCATGTTTCAGCACATACAACCGAGCTGGTGTGTGTGTGTGAGAATCACAGACGCTGTCTTGTATATCTCCTCCAACACAGTGACATGCGTCAAAATCTGCTCCGTGCTGTTATTTTTAGTCATGTTTACTGGAGGGTTAAGAACTGCGAGGGGAATAAACTGTTGTAAACTGAAGTGTGGATTATTAATGCATGTTGTTAACTCGAGATTGAATCAGTAGGGGGATCGGCTGTATTATTCATGTATCCTTTGCCCTTAATCTCTTTCCCTGCAACGGCCCCGCCCATTCCTCTGTTCCATTTGAATTTAGAACGAGGTGTTCCCAGAGCCCCTCTTCACCTGGACTCGCGTGGGGGGGCGCCTCTTGGATGGCAGCACCGAGCGAGAGGGCAAGGATCTGATCCTGGAACGGGTTCCGGCCGAGCTCAACGGCTCCATGTACCGCTGCACGGCCCAGAATCCTCTAGGCTCCACAGACACGCACACCCGCCTCATAGTCTTTGGTACGTTTTGCCATGAAGATGAAACAGATCCGGTTCGACCACCCAAACCTAACCCAATCAGCTGGAATGCACACATTTAAGCACACGGAAAAAAAAAAATCTCACCAAAATGTTTTATCTAACTTTGAGATACCTTTGAGATTTATGCCACCACTTTGTCGATAAATCATTAATGTTACTGCGCGATTCCGATTAATAAAAGATTGTGCCCCTAATTGTCTCAACAACACTTTCTTTTTAAGACGGCACTTAGAGGGTTGACTATTCTCTTAACGAGGGTTTTAGTCCATCAATGGTGAGCGTTGTAGCAGTGCTCTTGCACGAGCCTCAACAGACGACAACCATTCGAGTCGACATGATTTGAAGGAAAATGGTGTGTCAAGATTGGAGTTATGACATCCAAATCCCAGTAGAACCTTCACATACATTCGGTTGGCTTGGACCTTGGTTGTCAGAGATGTGTGTTTCATGGAACATCGTCAAACCAACCACACACAATCATTTCCGGTCCTCGAGAGTCCCTTTCCAAAAATGCATTTTATTTTATTTTTTTATTACTCAGTGCCTCAACTCTTTTGATGGTCTGTAAAATCCCTGCAAACAAGGATTGAAATGTCAGACCTTATTGAAATACAACTTCTAGGAAGAAATGCCAGGGAGGCATAACCTTGATGTCTACTGACCACCTGGTGCACCCTTAACGCATCATCAGTCGCCCCCACCTCATAACATCTGATAGATGAAAACGAATCTCGGCAAATCCAAACATTTCTTTGTCTTTTGGATTGTCTCTCCTGAGAAGTCAATCTAATAAAATGGTTGCATGTTAGAAAAAGCCACTACGTTTCTTGCGGCAGGCATCCAGGTGACGCATCACACTCTTAGCATCCCAAAATAGCTGTGTTGCTTTTACCCTCTTCCTCCTCGCATTGCAATCACTTGGCATCCTGCTTATCAAAGTTACCAAAAAAAAAGACATTTACTCCGATCTCACTTGTTGTGATGCACCATGTTCCGCAACTCCATTACGAGGCAATGGTCTTTCTCATTGGGGAAGACAGCAGCGCCAGTAATAACTTTTTTTTTTTTGTCTCTTACAGAAAATCCAAGCATGATGAAAAACACGCAGGGCCAGAACAGTAAGTTTTCCAACCACGCAAATGACTAAGCTATGAGTGCCACTGAACTGTTTGAACTGAGGGGGGGGGGGGTCAATTTGTAACAAAATAACTGTGACGATTGCAGGAGTGCCTAAATGTAAAAATGCAAAGCACAAGCAAATAACCCTTTCTGGATTCTTCACAGAACAAAAGTGTGGTAATAAATCATAACACTCTTCATGAAATAAATAATAACCAAGTAACCTTCTCTGGGTTGTTCACAGAAATAAATCCAGGAAACAAACAACACTATTTATGAAATAAATCATTACCAAATAACCCTCTCTGGGTTCTTCACAGAAAAAAAGTCCTTGGAACATAAACTTTCTGTTGTGCCATGCACAATCTTAACAGGTCCAAATTCAACTTAGTTGACAGAGCAGAATCTCTTACTTAAATGAGCAGGCTCTCAAAGTTCTTGTTTCCTTATAGTCCTTTTCCAGTAGGCTTAATTTGCAAAAGTCCATCTTTATTATAAATACAAATACACATGTATGAAAAAAAATGAAAATGCTCTTTGGTATTATTCTGGGGGCCGGACCAAATGTGGAGGTGGGCCGTATTTGGCCCACAAGCCGTAGTTTGAGGACCGGTGACCTAGCCTATTGTACTGTAATCATTGTGTGCAGATCTCAAGTAGTCCTCAGAATTTGCTTTACAGCGGTCGTCCTTGTATGCCAAAGTTGTTCAATGAGTGGGTTGAATTGTTTTTCTAGTGAGGAGAGACTGTACCAGTCCACCAAGCTTATGGTGGATATGAAGGATATTGAATATTAGCTCAAACAGCTTTCCATAAATCTGTGACAACGAGCCTTCAATCTGTTTCTACACTTTTGCCCTCCTCTTCCTCTCCAATGACAATTGTTTTGCAGCAGCGCCGCATCTATTTTTAAATTTAGCTGGGTGAGAGACGCTGATGACGATTTTTGAAGAGGGCCGCGCAGCACAAATTATCCTCTAGAGCCCAAAAGACTAAATCCTGGATAAACATTCGGGATTTGGCATCCTTTGTGAGGTGTCTTACCGCGTCGACAGTCGGTCAAATGGAGATAAAATCCAGAGGAGTGAATTTGATTTATAAGATCAGTCACTTGGAGGGAATTTGATTGGCTCTCTCCCAGTAGAGGGCGTCAATGAAAAGCTTTAGGACATGACCTTCACACATGACATTAGGTTAAGCTTGGAACTTGTGGAGCTGTGCTCGTAGACTACTATGCTTCCCCACACATGCGATGACAAAATATTTAATTAGCCCTAATATTTTTTTAGCCCATCTGTTAAGTATCTGTGCCTCCAAATTGCCAGCAATCGTACAAAATTGGTCTGAGTTTGTCTTTGAAAGATATCCGGAAGTGACCGTAAATGACCCCAAAATGTTGGCTGACTTGTATCTTTTTGGGGATGGCTTTGTGACACACTTTTTTTGCGCCTACTCATGATAGATAGTATGTCTACCAAATTTCATGGCCCTCAGTTAAACTCGCTTCAGGGGATGGATTTGACACATTTAATATCTACCCGGCAAAATCTCAAACTCGTTTATGAAGTTCCACTGGAAATGGGCTTATAATGCCCAACTTGCTGACTTTTTTTTTCTTCATGCATAGCTTCTTTGGACTTTTTTGTGGGTCTGCTTATAATAGACCTGACTACCAAATCCAGCATAGTCGGCTGGATTCTTATCATTTTAAGAACCATCAGACAAAACCTTCAGGACTTCATTTTTGAAGAGCCCTGCCTGACTTCCTGTGTCTAATCAAGCGTGACTTTTGAGACCTTTTTGTGGGTCTCCTCTATGATGCTTATGATGTTTTTAAGTAAACCTTGCTCGGTGGTCTGGAGTTTTTTATGAAACCTCTTGGAAAAGTTTGCTTTTGAAAGACTCCCTAAAAGTGACAGCTTTGAACCAAAATGACAAGACTTCCTGAAGGACTTTTTACGGGTCTCATAATGATAGACATATCTGAAAATGTCATGCTGCTCTGTGATAACTGTCTTCAGGTGTTTGCCTGGGGGAACTGTGGATGATGTGTGAGCACAGATCAGTCGGATTAATATTCAGCTCCAAGCCACGTTGGCGTCAGTAAACAAAAGCATGTCCAAGCTCCCACTCTCTGGCACAAAGTTGTGGATGCCACATCCTTGTTGGAAAAAGGGGAACATTTGAGTATTTTCTGTAAAATTGCTTGAATGAGATCCAATTTTCAGGGAAGTAAGCCTCCTTACTTGTGCAAATCAATCTCCACATGGTATCTTCATCTGGCACCGTTATCCACCTTTGATGTTTGCGTGTTGTCGAACATTGAGCAACAACAGGTTCTCTGCTGTGACGATTCCATAAGCGCGTTCATCCAACCGCGAGGGTGTCCTCTGTGGTCCACATGAAGTTGACCGGCACGCACACGCAAGTCATGCGGCCATCTGTTGGTTTTCACACTTGACTCGGACCGCGTTGAGATTCCGCCAGCCTGCTTGTGGGAGTGGAATTTTATTACTTGATTTTATTTCTAAAACTCCGATCGCATTTATGCTTAAATTGTGTTGGTATTACGAGGAGGCCCTTGAAAAAAAAATGGCAAAAAGTTGACCTAGATTTTAGGGCAACGCTAAATCCCGAATTTAGTTAGTTTGTTTTTTTTGGCTCCGTAATTGTAGTCCTGCCATGCTGACAAACTGAATCATTTCGAAGGGCTGCTATGAGAAAGATGGTGCGAGGCCATTGGCAGCATCCTGAGGAGAAAAGCCGACGTGAGTCCTGACAAAGCAAGCATCGTTTTACTTGGCAACTGCAGGAAATTGTTGGCGGGAGCAATGGCAGAGGAGCCCAAGATTGAGCTATTGGCTGAGTGGGCACGTCCATGCTGACCTCCCGGGGCCTTGTAGGCCAGTTTAACTTGTGTTAAGGTGCGCACGCGCAGCTTTGTGTGCGAGTATGACCCGATTCTGTCCTTGCTGTGACGCACCTGCTCCCGCACTCATCCTGCCATTTGAATATTCAAATCTGTATCCCCAAGCCACAGCTTGAGGGCAGAAAATGCAATGAAGAGCAAATAAAGGACAGAGACTGGATGTAGATGACAACAATTTTAAGTGGACCTAATTAATGTCAGGCAGCACTTTGGGCCAAACCGTTTGCAATACACATACATGAATTCAAATGTACACTTAGAGTAATCCCTCGCTTATTGACTTTTAAATGTTTTTTTAATTTGGAAAAAAAAATCCGCGATGTAGTGAAGCCACGATAAATGAAACACGAAGTAGCGAGGGATTACTGTCTACCACAGGTGTCAAACTCAAGGCCACATCATTTTATGTGGCCCGCAAAGACAAATTGTGCATCAAATTTGTGTGTCATTACTAGAATTGCAAATTGTCTTCACTTTTAATAATATATATTTTTTTAAATATTTGACCAGTTTTTACTCGTCTGATTTGAAAACGAGTTATTTGTCAGTTTGTTTTGCAGCTTTTACTGCATATATTATGAGGTGCTCATACATTTATTTGGGTTCCTAAAGAAGCTATGACTACAATGCGGCCTGCGAAAAAAAAGAGTTTGAAATCAACGCTGCTGGCGTGAGGTACTCATGGGCAGAGTTAAACTTGTAAGCAAGAAATCTTGGTAATTCTATGAGAAGAATATAAAACGTCTGTAAAGCTGACTCACTTAAGAGTATTTTGTTCAACACTTACAGAATTGTATTCAAGGATCAATCAAAGCTATTAGAACAGTCTGTGAAACTAAGTAGATGTAGTAAATGTTGCAATAAATTACAGAAACTTGTGCAAATAATTGGCAACAAAGACTGACAGCATTAATAGCTACGTGTTTGTAATGTGAGTCAATTATTGGCAGATTTACACTGTTTACGGGTCTGCCAAGTGGCTTTCCCTCACGAACAGCAGGGGTCCGTTGTGATTCTTCTACAACAGCTACTAAATGACTTTTCTATTTAGACAGGACTTTGGCATTGTCAAGACTAACAGAAAGAGTTTACCAGCAGAGCTGTGCAAAGGTTCCTCAGAGGAAATACGCAAACCGGCAAATTTGTGAAAAAGAATGGCAAAAACACAAGGCTTAGCCTAAAATGAAAAAAGATACTTTTCACTAGCACGCTGACGTCTGTTCACGGTGTGTGTACGTTCCTTCTCGTCGTCTCGGTTCGCCATCTGCTCGTTAAAGCCGCTCCCACGATGCACAGCGACAAATGTGGCCGTCACACATGTGCAAAAGGGATTATGCTGCGATTACACATTCAGTTCATTAAAATGAATTTGCCACTTCATCGAGTGCTCCTCTCATTAAATGACTATGTGTGAGAGCTTACCCTTTCATTTACATTGTTAATGTGTAGTGCCTACAGAGGGTGATTGAACCAACGCTAATGATGCGTAACTGTTGGTTTGTATATGAAAGCAGTTTATTGGGCTTGCTTGCAGGAGATATTAAATGCAAAGTTTGAGCAACATGGCAGGTAAAAAGATACGACGAGGCAACTTTTTCATAGCGTTCCGCCATAGTGATTGACGCAACGCTTTGCAGTAAAGACTAATGTATGGGAGGAAATACAGTAATCCCTCGCCTCTTGGCGTTTCGCTTCACTACATCGCAGATTAATTTTCCAAATTAAAAAAACATTTCAAAGTCAAAATAAAACTTCTAATTTGAGGAAATAGGTGTCTAACCTTTAGGACAATGTGGCATTGTATGTTCATTTACATTCCTTTAGAAGTCCGTTTTCGCATTAGCACGATCGCGAATCGCATGTTTCGCGAATATTAACTTGTTAGCCTGTCCAGTACTTTTTGTTGGTGACCGTACTTCGCGGATTTCACTTATCGCGGGTGGTTTTTGGAACCACTTACCCGCGATAAACGAGGGATTACTGTATATACGGTTTGTGCAACTTTTCCATCAGGAAGTAAGCATGGGGAAGAAAATTGTCCCTTGCCATGATGGACATGTTTGAAGCGTCATTTTCCCATCTCTACCAATTACCTGCAGTTACCCCAGCAAGTTCCTAATCTATCTGCCTTGTAGACCGTGTGCCTCCTATGCATCTATGCTTTTAAGGGTTCTAACTATACCCGCCCACGAAAATACCAAATGGGAAAAAACACAAAAGGCACGTTCTCGTCACAGTCTCAAAGTAACTTTGCTTCCTTTTTTACAGGTGGAGTCTCTCACAAGAACGCGATGGGCGGCCTCACGTGGATAGCTCTGGTCCTCACAGTGACTGTGGAACTGACGTGAAAACTCGTACACTCGCACACCTTTGTCCGACATATTCTCAAACATATTCTCAAACACACACAGACATTCAAAACAACAAGCAAACATCAGCTTACTTTCCACAACCTTGCGAGTGTTCTCTGGCCGTTAACAAAGCTTCTGTTGAGGCCACGGTGCTGCCACCCAACGGCACTCTTCCCATTTTTTGAAACGAAAATAACCACCATTACGCTATCTAAAGAACAACATGATGAACATGACAAGCTCCCTCCTTATTTCCCCAAGTTTTTTCTTTCTTGTCTCACATCTGCCTGTTGACCAATAAAATTTGTTCAAATTGTTAAGACGGTATTCGGATTTGATTTTTTTGTTTTGGGGTATTTTTTTTGGGTCAGAGTGTCATTGCTTTTTCCACGTAAATGTGAAAAGTGCCCCCCCCCAAAAAAGAAAAGCCGCCAGACCCATCTGCTCCATATCTACAAGGGGGCGGAAGGGTGGATGGCGTGGGCGGGGGACAATGCAAACGTTTGAACAGAACAATCTACACACTATACAAGTATCTCATTTTTTTATTTTGTTTCTTTATTGTTCCTCTTTTTCATGGCTCAGAATGTACAAAAAGAATTTAAATGCATTGGGAAGAAAGTCTCCTGTTTTTGAGTGTATTTTGTGTACATCCAGTGTAAATAATGCAGATAATTAAAGAAGTTTTATGGGGTCGTGGTAAAGGACGCTTGCCGAGCCGTTTGAACTTCATCCATTAGCGCTGAACATTGGCTGACAGAACAAGAACTGCTTTTTCTGTAGGTCATTCAATTTTTTTTTCAGATATATACCAGTCTGACTGGAAGTGTACTCACATATGTCCGATGTGTTCAGGATTGTGATGCATGTGAGTTTAATTTAGTTTCCCTTTCCTGTTTTTTTTTCTTTGCGGCATTACTGCTGCTGTCTCCTTGTGTCATGCTATCTTAAGTGACCTACATTGTGTGCGTGTGCGTGCGTGTGTGTGTGTGTGTAACAATTCCTCTCTCTCTCTCTCTTGCTCTGTCTCTCTCTCACGGATGTTTGCCGAGATTAGTCGCGTCACGCTAGCCGCCGTTTTCTCCCCACGCCGGACTGATAAAACAGGGTTGTTTGCATTTGTTTCATTTCACCTGTATTAAAGTGGAGAGATTATCAAACTGACACGCCTTGGCTTTACTTATGACGTGCTTGTGTGTGTTTCGAATAATCGTTACTTCTCTAAGGGTGTGTTCAGATCAGAAAAGTCTTTTAGTCCGATTTATGCTGTTTGTATTCACACCTGAAGCGAACCGCACCAGAGTCTGGAAGCAAACCGAGACCTCCCTAAAAAGTGGGTCTCGGTCCGGTTCTTTAATCCGCACCAGGATTCGCTTATGTGTAATCACACCTGCATAAAAAGTCCGAACCAGCGTTAGAATCGAACCCTGGTCGTTTTGAAGTGGACCAAACAGTCAGGTCTGAATACACCCTAAGTATACACAAGAAATGATGCATTTGTTCTGATAAACTAACTGTCCCTAAATTAAGCTAAATCATGAACTAGTGATGTTCTAAGAAATGTTTGCCTGCTAGAAACGGTCACGTTGCAGAAGCTCACGTTGCAAAAGTACAACGCTGCAAAATGGACCCGTGAGGTGGAGAGCTGCTTTCCAACATAATTACAGCCAAATTAAGAGGCCTGAGCTCTGAGAGGAGTGCACTGGTTGCATCTCATCATAACTTGTCAATTGCGTTTGAATTCAAGAGGCACTTATGGTGCTTCATAAGAAAAATAGAAAATTGAGGCAGCCTCAATTGCATTCGCGGATGTGGAAAATTGTGTTTATCGTGTGTTTTATTAAGTCCTATATGATTCCTTAAGAGCACATCATGTGACTTCTTTCTTGATCAAAGCTACTCAGGACCTAAAAGCCTGTTTATTTCTTCAGTGGTGACATAATTCCTAGAGGCAAATGGTTTGTTTTGGGTTCTATTAATTCCAGGAGCAAAGCAAACAAAGGTTTACTTCTGTAGCTTGATTACACAAGGCTCAGGCAACAATTTGTCCAGTCCCAAATGAAGCCCCGACAATAACGTCGGTTTTGGGAGGGCAGGTTTTAGCCAAGTGTGGCATAACAAATGTACCTCTATTCAGCTCTGTTTTGCATATTACATCTAAATGTGCAATACTAGAGTTCTTTTAGTTAAAGGCATAACAATAATTGTTTAAAAAAATTTCCCAAAAATGCGAGCTAGGATCTTAAAGTTACACGTAGCATTTATTCAGGTTGTGTGAGTCGTAAAGCTTTTCGTGATGTAACAACTTGTGTAGTCAAAAAGTTACTCAGCCGGGGTATTAAAGTCACAGGCGGCTTATGGAGGTTATGTGAGGTATCTTCATACACATGGGGCAAAACGAGCATGCGCAGTCAAACAACCACCCTAAAGCAAGATTATGTGACTCATGGTAAAGCTACATGTGGCATAACAATCATACTGACTCTCAAAGTGTCGTATAAATCGCCCACTCTTACAAATGGAGGAATGGAAGAAATGCAGGAGCATGTCGAAACTGCAAAACGTCTGGATGTGGAAGGGTACGTCATTATAAAACTCCGTTATTTGTAAGGATAAGATGGATGTTAGATTTAGATACAAATGTGAATTAAATTGAAATGTTCTCTTGTAGCAAACAAAAATTGACCTAAAAAAAATGGAATTCCAACATGTTTATGATGCGTAATCAATCATTATGAGAAGGAGCAGAAAGTAGCAGCCTCTCAAGCAGACAATCCTGTCGTCCTCATCTTGGTTCGAACTGCTGATCCGAGCGAAGGACAAAGATCAAGACAATCAGCAGAATGTCACAAAGGGCCTACCTGTGAATTATTCACAAGTCAAACTGGGCTTGATGACTTTAGTTTCCTTGTGCTTATCTAAAAACGATCACATGACAAAACAGTGACCATCTGGAATGGCTTTCCACTTCAACCACTTAGAAAGTACTACATTTGATGTTTTGGGGCAACTAAACAACTTTTACAAGCTCTTGCGTGATCATCCTCAATTTCCATATTACCGGTTACAGACCGGACTCAGGCTTCAATTTCCAACGATTTTATTGAGAGTCTTTTAAGAGGCCATGGCCTCCCGCAGAGTCAAGTTAAAGGCAGGAGTTTTCCCCGTGGACTACAACCTCACTCGAGCACATCAGCGAGGCACGTGATAGCCTGACGGTGGCTGAGCTCTATGTACTACAGCTTCTGGAAATTGATCCAGCTGTCAGTTTTCCCTGGGAGCACTTGCTCCATCGACTGTCTACCAAGTTCTGCATGATTGTTATACCATCTCATTTTTTTTCTGACGGAGCCCACAGTGGAAAGAAAAGGTTCTGATTGGTGAGCATAACTGTGCAAACAAATGTATCCTGGTTCCTAAGTATTTGATACACCCCGTATTTAAACGTGCAGCTCAAGCTGTGCACGGGACAATGATGTTGGTGATAAAACACGAAATGCTTACACGGCAAGTAAAATCTACACCAACAAAAATAACACCAAGATCTTTTTGTCTTGTTTTATGGAGGAACATAAACGAATGTCTCAACTAAATATTGATCTTTATTGAATGTGTGCTCCATTTTGTTGAATCAGCATCTGACTCACTACAGGTGTTGCGTGACCGGCCTGAGCTCCGCCTCCAATGAAATGCAAATATTCCACGACAGGTTTCATTTTACACCCGGAGGCAAAGAGCGGCAGTCATCAAACCATCGGAGCTCTTTTGCAATGGAAACCAGCCAATATACAGCTGTCAGTTGAGCCGTGTCAACAAAAGGATCAGTCAACCGCTCATTGGCGCCCGTCGCTCCGACTGCCGCCATGGCTATCATCGACCTTCTTGGAGTCCAATTCAACATGCAGCTGCTGCTGAGAATCAGTCTTTCTGTGGCGACAGTGCTTCTTGTGTCATTGGCCTACAGGTTCTACAGCTCGAGGAGCATGGAGGAAAGTCCCGTCAGAGAACAGCAGACTTGCCAGAGATGCAAGACAACCCTGCAGTCGAGTGACACTGATGATAATCGACTCGGGCCTACCCTCACCGATGAACCGTTATCCAACGGCAAAGAAAGAACGAGAGAAATTAATCCCACCCAGGAGGTGTGTAGCGTGTCGCACAGTGATCAACATTTTAGCGAAGATGCAAAGATATCTTCATCGAGTGACACTGCTATGGACTTTCCCGAACCAGCAAAATGTGGATTAGTGACTACAAAAGAAAGACGATCTCCTCGGGTTTTAAAAAAGTTGGACGGAGGTTTGGGTGTGGGAAGAGAACTAAGGCAGGACTTGGAGCGACATGGTGTCTACTCCAGCTTTCTCTCCAAGGCAGAGGTGAAGGTGGAGGATGCTAAGCTGGTGCCGAACAGTTCGGGAGACCAGGTAGTGCGTGGAAAGATTTATGACTACTATGTGGAATCCTCGTCTCACTTTAGCACAGACCCAAACGTTATTTTGGTGCAGAATGAAAGAAAGTCACAACAAACAGAGATTGGAAGTTTCTTAACAGAGTCTCCTCCTTTTGTGGACCCTAACATTACTGAGGAAGCATTTGTCCTTGAGAACACAAAGCAGAAGGATTCCATGACATTCAGACCCCTACAAAAACAGAGCTATCTAGCTGCTGCAGAGCAGTTGGAGCTGCCGAGTCTAGGTCCACCCACTTATTGCTCAACCAACACTGGTGCCTCCAGACCTTCCGCAAACACTGTGAGCAAATGGTCTCATCTAGATGCTCTAGCAAGGAGTCCCTTGGTACGCCATTCAGATGTGGAAAGTCTAAAAAATCAACTGAATCTTGGCAACTGCTTGGAGGCCCTTTTTCTGGCCAAAAAACATGGTCAGAGGTCAGTAGCGCAAGCAGCCATTGAAGTGATGTCCGACAATTACCTGCTGGTACTCCTGGATCCTGACCTTCACGGGCGACTTACTGAAGCTGAACGGGAACTAATCAGGAAGCTGAGAACAAGAGGGAGAAAATTCATCATGTTGACAGACATGGACCCTCTCGACTACTCAGGGAACAACGGGGTGCCGAGAAGGAACCCGAGTGCTGTACATTACTATGATGACTGCGGAGACACCTGGCACAAACTTTGCTCCATTCCAGAAGAAGTCATCAGCAAAGCCTGTGCCGTGTGCACAATGGATAACTACCTTTTTATTGCCGTGGGCTGCCAAGGCACCGAAAGTCAACTGACACCTTCCAAGCAAGTGTTTTGCTACAATCCTCTCACAGCGATTTGGAAGGAGATCAGTCCCATGAATGAAGCCAGGCCCCGTTGCAAACTAGCTGCCCTGGATGGCTACATCTACGCCATTGGTGGGGAGTGCCTCTCCTCTGTGGAGCGCTACGACCCACGATCAAACACATGGTCTTTTGTGGCCTCTCTCCCCAACGATACATTCGCCGTGGCCCATCACGCGACGGTTTGCAACGGTGAGCTGTTTGTGTCCGGAGGTAGCCTTCGCTACATGCTGTTACGCTACAACCCCAAGAGCGACACCTGGAGGGGGAGTCTGCTGGCGGGCATCAAAGACAGGACGGTAGACTTAGTGGCCGTGGGACCCTTTCTGTATCGCTTCGAAGTCAACCCTCTGCTGGGGGTCAGCGTGTACCGCTACCACACCGTAGCCCGGCTGTGGTATGAGTGCGCCACCAAGCGGTTAATTCGGTGCCCCGCTTTCCGGTGCGTGGCAATGGACGACAGCGTCTACTGCGTCAGCCGTCACTTCACCATGAGATTCGAGGCTGACGAAATCTCACCGGCTTTCGCCGATGATGATTTGAGCGTGGCCCCTGCGGCCAAGGGCCTGCTTTTCCCCTTTGTCCTGTCGCTCCCCGATAAGAGGCCTCTGCAGACCAGCGTGTAGCACAAAATCACTCAAGAATGATGACAACGTCGTGCCTGCCAGCTTACTCCAGCTCTCCTTCAGCTTACTTTTCGACCGTGGCCATTACAAGCTTTCAGTTTTACCCCTTTCGTCATTTGTGTCGCTTTCACACTGAAGCTGTGAAAATGTTTGTTTTTTTCCATGCTAAATCCAAAATGTATATCCTAAAAGTATGTGTGCTGTCCTAAATTATATTTTACATAAAGACATTATTATCTTAATGTGTCTGTTTTGTGCAAGTGTTTCTGGCAAACATGCAAAGCACACCCACCATGCTATACTGTTATTGCAATTACCGCCCCTTTATTAGTAATCTCTGACCATAAATGTGAAACATTAGCAGCCTAATGGTCTCCTGACCACTATTTGCTTAGATTAACGGAGGATGCGCTGCTTCGCAAACAGTTTGCTCCACGAGATATGCTGCCATGCCTTGCCATTAAGTGACTTTTACATCATTTGGGATGTTCAGCTTCTCCCACTCATGAATAAGTGTCGCAGTCAGTATACATTATACAAATGAGGCAATACGGCCACAATTCATCACCGAGCATGCATGCGGGGCGCAAAAATAACCGGCACAGTGACCTGGAGAGGACGCAATTATCTGCGAGCGTGTGTAAATACAAGGCATGTAAATAGAGGTGTCATGCAATATAAATAGCTGCGCTTCTGGAAGCATCTGGTGCAGGCGGGGTCGCTCTGCTTTGGTGGCCAGAAAGTGTGACGAGTTTTTGTTTGCACTACTTTGTTGTCCTCGAAAACATCTGAAGATGTTGACAGACTTGACATTCTGAGCATGTGCGATGTATTCCAGCGTGGGTCATTATGTATCGTGCAAAAAAATGAGCAGCACTGTGAGTGATGTAAATATTCATCATTGGGGGCTCGTTGAACGACTGACAGCATCCCCGGAGAGATGTGTTGCTACAGCACCATCATGTGGTTCAGGCAGCGAGCAGCGCTCGGAGCTTGACGGGCTGCTCCGGAACAGCATCTCCCTCAGCATCGTCCCGGGAGAGCGGCAGCATAGCCGAGCGACGAGGTCGCCGCTTGCTCGCAGATGGTTGACCATCAAACATAAGCGTCTTTGATTCGTCCTAATTAAACACTTTGATTCCATGTAATTAAGCTCCTAATGGGATGAGAGTTGCACGTATCCCTGCAGACGTCGACTTGGATGACTCGGGTCAGTTCCGGCATCAACACGTGTTTCTTTTTTTTTTTTTCTCTGTGCAACTTGGCTGGGAATACTAACGGCAAGCACTGTGGTGGAGAAAGGAGGAATTTGCATCTCATTAGCTTCTGGAAGCGTAGACATAATGTATGCCCCTGCCCTCTGACATGAATGTGATAATGAACCTGAGAAGATTGAAAACAATTGGACGGAACAGCGGCATAAAAAGGAGCATCTTCTTCAATGTTAAAATCTAATTAAAACAACAAAGTAGTACCTCGCTAAATATGAACCAACAGTTGAAGCAAGGCAAACCAGGCAAATGCCCGAGGCTGTCTGAATTTGTCCGCACAGCGGTATTCAAGTGATTAAATAGAGATTTGTGTTGGTCCACATGGTAGCCAACTTCAGTTCCACTTTGGATGGGCTTCAAACATAACAATGTTCCCGGGACTTTAAAATGTTTTTCGTTTGCATCCCCCTTTCTAGTAATAATCATCATTTTTTTTAATTCTGCACGGGTTAGATGACATTGGCAGCCTACGATACGTGTTTCCTATCGAGACTCATTTGGTCAAATGCCTAAATTGAGTTTCCTCAAAGTACCAGGCCAAAAATATGCCCAGTATGACATTTTCAAATCCAAATGTTTCACTTGAAAAACTTTTCTGTGTTTGTGATGAGTACTTTAATGATGTTACTTCCCAATATGAAATAAACATATTCCCTTTGAAATGTTTCAACGCCATCGAAGCAATTTACTTTTTTTTATTCCCATTCATTGTTGAGCATTGTTTTACATTGCCATGAATTTTCCAAACTCGGGCGGGGTGTGACTGCTGCTTTGCGGACGAGAGCAAGGCGTGATTGGTTGGAAGGGCCATAAAGGAAGTCGCCGCAGACATTAACGTCTCTGCAACAATAAAACAGGCATCTGGGTGGACACACTTTTCATTGTTCACGAGCACAACTGCTGCATGCATATCAAATATACAACCCCGAGGTGTGTTTTGCTCATCACCAGGGCAGGGCACGGCTTTAATTTTTAATTCCTCATGTATAATGATGTTTGGTTTACTCTTGCGCAAACTCTGGTGTTGTCTTGCTGACTCAGTCGGCCCTTTTCACGCGGACATGTAACAGGCGAGTCTCGGAAGCTTGATGACCAGCGTCAAGTGATTTCAACAAGACGTGAGAGGAGGAAGCTATAGTGTCCTGAATTAACCTTCATTTTTTTTTAGTCCAGTTGTGTGTTCAACGCATTGATTCAATCATCTGTCATTAAAAAAAAGAAAAGAAAAACAGTCTAGTATCATAAAGAAGTGATTTCATTCAGACTTTTGATATAATCGACATTTTGAGCTGGTTTTGGTGTTCCAAAATGTAAATAACGAGAATGTGACATCTTCATTGAAAGATCATTTGCAATTGAATTTATTTGAAGGGTAAAATTTAGATATTCATGCTTCACACCAATAATTATATTCTATAATTACAAATACAATCTCAGTCAAAAAGCTTTTCAATGGTAGTATTTGAACCATTACAGAAGCAATACAAAATTAATTGGTAATTTCCAGTGCTGTTAATTTTAGGGGAGCTTCGGCATGAAGTTGATTTAACAGGGGCTGTCGTCAGGCTGCCTGAAAGTCACTTGTCTATGGCAAGCTATTTGAGCATTTATTGTCTGATATCAAGGATATGGAATAAACGTACAAATGGCTTGCCATACTTGTCGTCTTAATATTGTTCCCCGCTAAGCGGTGGAGTGCATGGCCTCATCTTTTCTAATACTCTTCAAGAGGCTCGCAATGTGATGGTAGCAAGTGATGATTTGACGGGTATTCCAGAAATATCTTCCCCTAATGACTTTTTATCTTGGCTATCAGTGTAACGCTGGAATTAAAAGCCTGACTTGCCGTGTGGTGACAGCGTGTTAAAGCCTTGAAGGAGTGCTTGGAGGGCGCAGCAGGGCAGCTCTCGCCTCAAACTCAAAGTCCCGGTGGGGCGGGTCAGCTGGCCGCCTGCCGCTGTCGTTAGCTTTCGAGTCAACTGTGTCAAACAGAATGAACACTCAAACAGCTCAGTGGTTGGGGGGTTGGGGTGCAGCGACGTGCGTAGCACAAGGATTAGTCACTATCGATCGTCACCCTGCTACGATTCCACAAGCATTTCTCTGTTCAGATCCCGATCCATGCATCCGGGCTGTAGCGGAACCTCCCCATCAAGCCAATAAATCTTCATTTGGAACAATAATCCATCGACCCTTTTTCTTTTAACTCTGCCTTCACCTACTAATTGCATGTTGAGGCATACTTCCGACGTATTCTCATTTCTTATGAACCACAGGACATCACTTAGCTCCCTGGTTGGAGACCTGCCAAATGTAAATTGTGGGTTATTCTTTGCAAATTCTTTTTTTTTTATCTTTTGAAGCCAACAGAACACACATTTTCAGGCTCACCTACTTTTGTGTGCTTAGAATATGCCACCGTTAAACCACCGCCATCGGCAAATGTTCCACCATGCGGCGCCTTTGCGGAGCATGCCGGCTAAAACAACAAGACAAGACTCGAAGTCATCTTACAGCTCCTTGTTTGCTCATGATGGAAGCTCTCTATTCACTTCTATTTACCCAGCTCTATTGCGATCCGATGTACTGCGACGTGGTTAGCAACTCAAACAGACGAAGCGTCGTGGTCTCAGTATGACACGGGTGAGCTGAGAGGCACGGTTAAGGAAAACTGAAGAAGCTTTGCATCCGGAGTGCAATATAGTATACGTACACGTTTGGCTCAATGAAATTCAGTGCACATTGATAAACGCTTAGACTACAAATTGTGTCCTCAGGCTACTTCCTCAGATGTAGCCAGTGAAGTTGTGTGAGAAATCGAAAGTAGAAAGACCAACAGGCCATTAAACGATCTGGCGTGTGCCCCTCGTTTAACAGCACAGTTCAGATGGATGTACTTGCCAGCCGAGCAACAGTCGTATTTCCAGGATTTGCTCAGCCGGGTTCAGAAACCCTCTTCCGGGGATTTTAGTCGACTGCCTGACTGTTGGTCTCCTCTCCACCCGTCAAGCAGACACAGAAGCACACAAATACTTGCAAGGATCGTTCTTTAAAAGGCACCCCGCATGGCTACAGTCTCTTACTTGTGGTTCACAAATGTCACGTATCCAATTTGGATCTCCTCAAGGAGCCGATTATCGAGGGGTGTCAGGGATGAATTGGATCGGGAAAAAAAATCAGTTCAGATTGGACGGTTTGTAGACAAAGCTAGAAAAAGAGAAACAGTAGAGATAGAGTAGAGATACAAATAAAAATAGTGGATATATCAGTGGAAAGTTGGTGAAAATTGAGCTGCCAGGTAGAAGGCCCTGAGGAAAACCAAAGAGGAGATTTATGGATGCGGCGAGGGTCGACTTGGTGTAGTTGGAGTTGCAGCAGAGGATAGGGAAAGATGAAAGCAGATTCTCCGTGGTCATGAAGAAGTCAATTATTGTGACACCACCGTCCCGTCGGGATCAGGGGATTAACAAATTGATAACCAGAACTTACAGCTGTGAAGGCGAAACATGCTCAAGCCAGATGTCTTATATTATTGTGCGACTGCAGAGTGCTGGTACCAAAATCCCTCTTGAACACTTCAGTCCTTAAACCTCAATTTACAGTTTAAGGATGCATTAAGGTGTCCTCTCCAGTGTTGTTTTATTGCTCCTCACACTCAGCAACTGTCCACTCCAAACGCCGCCACAGAGAGGAAGTGACAACTCTGTGGTTAACATGTCAGCCCAGGCACGGCACTCAGGGCCCAATTAGAACCCGGGAGAGAAAAGACGGGACACTTTGACGCATGTGTTGCTTTTCGACATGACCAAATAAGAATGGAAACAAACAACACGCAGAATGCTTGGTTGTGAGTGTCAATGTGAACGTTCTCCCTCTCAAGAAGCCACGTTTGAAAAGCGGTGGCGAGCTTGGCTTTCACTGCACGTTTCACAGATTTTATTTCTTATCACAGCTCCCTCTGTAGGATATCAGCGGCCGCAGGAAAGCAAAGAACCCGCGTCTGATTTGTCAATAGCCTCCTCTCCAAAAAAGGTCAAAGAATATGAAATTGTGTTCTTGGCTTTTTTTAGCTGTGTATACGCAAACAGGCTTCACTTCGACAGTTGAGATTTATTGTACCCTTCACATTCAAGCAAAATTTGATTTTATGAAAACTTCTGTATGCCATTATACGGCCCACAAATGTGGAAAGCTCTCATCACCAGGTTTTATTTACAGAATGAATACATGTCATTTGTTGCAAACTGATTTTTGCCTTGTCGCTACAAGTGAGCTTTTCCCCCTGTTTGAAAAGAATCGCTCTCAAACACACAGAGCTCTGCGCATATCTGGCATCTTTGCAAGTGGCTCAACATAGAATAAATTAATGACGTACAAAATATGCCAAGGGGATGGAGAATTTGAAAAAAAAAAAAAAAAAAAAAACGGTGATAAAAAGAATGAAGCGTGTCATCTAACAAGCAGTGCCAATTAAGCCGTTGATGCTCCACCATAGCCGCCAAGGTAACAAGCAAGCCCGGCAAGCATTTTGCGAGCTCTGCTTCAATCCTCAGCCCGCCAGGGACGTCTAAATTAGCTCCAGTACATGAGACCAATTAGCAGACGGAAAGAAAAAAGGCCTGCTTGTTGTCTGTTCATGTTCCATGATGACACCACAGTCTCTCCCTGTTTGACTATGTGGATGTTTGGCTTACCTTGAGCTGAGTGGAGGCCGGCATAAAAAATAATCATCCTTAATGGTGCTCATTATATCCTGGAAACGTGGAGGGATGCATTTTTTTCCTGAACCCTTTCATAACGTACTGTTTGGACCACAAATGAACCAAATGAAAAAAAAAGTCATTCTTTCAACCTGAAGTCTCATGAATATTTTTCTTGTGTGACCCAAAATACACAAATAATAGTATTTCATTTACAAATGATGGAAAATTTATGCACATTGAGACTCTTCTGGTTCATATTTGACCTTTTATGTGACTTTTCATTACCGTTAATAATGTATACATGTGGGGAGAGGTGGGGGGGTTGGAGAGAGAGTCTTATCTGAACTTTTCCATCTGATCTGTAGATGGCAGTGATGGCATATTTATTAATACACATAAACTGACTGAATTTGCATGCTTTCTATGCTTGTTTTTAGAAAATACATTTGAGCCCCCCCACAAAAAATTGGTCTCGTCAAAAAAAAGGTCGGTAGTGTGGCGTATGACCATACACACATTTGTGGACACTGGCAGGCACAACAAAGATGAGATGGACGATTTACTCCCAAATGATTTATTTTCATGTACTTTCAATTATCTGTACTCGACACCTCTGCTATTGATTGTAGTCTCAACAAATAAATGACTTAAAATACAGTTTACATTCAATTAACTAATGGCACAAGTCTTGTAGTGGAGTCCCTTCGGTGTATTGCAGCTGACCCCTGAGGTGACCGCTGGGTGTTTGACTCCCTATCTTTTTTTTTGCATTTTGCTCACCTGATAAGCTAAATCAATTTCTAATTAGCTTATTAAATAGTGCATCTATCAGTGAAGATAACTCACTTTTTTTGCACCCTGGAGAGCATTGAAGTGACAACTTTTTGGAGGCCCTCTACACCAGTGTCAATCAGGATTACTGTCCCCCCACCCCCCACCCCAAATCGTCCTCCTCTCCACCCCTCCTCCTGCTCCTTTGCAGACTGCCCTCGGCTCGTCTCCACGCTCCACGTTCGGCGGGAGGCGCGCGTATATAAAAGCGGCGCACGGCGGCTCGTGGAGCGCACAAGAGTTTGGTGCGTGGGCTTCGAGGTGGGATGAGCTCGTAAAGCGGCGACGTCATCAAGTTTGGACGCGAGTTTTTGCCGTTTCTCCTCAAAGTACGCATGATCGAGGGCGGCAGGTGAAACTTTGGAAAGAAAAGTGCAGCCTAACCAAGACTTTACGCCGGCATGGAGCTGAGGAGCGCGTATCGGGTGCTCCTCTTCCCGGTTCAAGTGCTCTTCTACGTCGTGCGCTCCGCGGTGCGCTGGCTGGTGCCGAGCAGACGCAAGCAGCTGAGCGACGATGTGGTCTTGATCACGGGAGGGGGACGCGGCATTGGACGCCACCTGGCCAAGGAGTTTGCCAAGCAGGGCGCCAGGAAGGTAACCAAAATAGCAGCGACTTGTTCCACTTGTGCACGCTTGTTGTTGTGTCTGCGCAATGTGGAGTGTTACACAACAGCTGGGGTCACGCAGAGGTTTCATGGCCAACAGCGGCGGAGCTGTCGTGACGCGTGTTGTGGGAAGGGCTGAGATGGGATTGACATGTCGAAAAGGCAGTAGGCGCACTGCGAAAACCCATGTGAAGGAGTCATCCAGAGGACACGTTATTATTGTCGGCAAACCGATCCAAAACAAGAGCTGCATGCAAATGAGTGCCCGATGCTTTAATTTTGATTGACACTGATTATCCTAGGAGCAAAACAGCTCTCATGCAAACTATGTCCACAATATTCAACATTTTCTTATACTAAAGTGCCAATCACAGATGAGCACACTTTGATTTCATCATATGGTAGCTGACTGAATAGAATCGCGTAATTCAATTTCCATTTTTTGTCAAACACATTTTTTATATGTTCAAAAGTGACTGATGGCAACCTCAAGTCCCCCATCAGTGGAAAGTCTTCTCATGCAATTGGTCATGTTCAAGTACCTCAAGCCTCCCAAGGAGCTGCCGCTTGGGCCTCCAAATCTCCAGAGGCCTTTGGGAGTCCTCGTCATTATTATCGTCATCATTTCTCCCTCCCACTTTATTTGGTGTCTGCCCTGTGATCGTAATATTCAGCATCATCAGTGATTGGATTTTTTTTTTTGCATATTGAATTAGTGGTGGGACTGATGATTCCAATGCACTTAGGTTATCAATATGTCCAGAAAAAGGAAGATTACAAAAAAAGGAAGAAGGAATCCAGAGCGTTTTTTCAAAAGTCTTTTTCAGGGTGCAGCTGCACAACAAAAGCTGTCGTCCCACTTTTCAGCGCCTCATTGTTGGGCTGCCACAAAGGTGCGAAGGCAATGAAAACAACACCTGCGCTAATGTGCGCGACAAACTTGTAGATGCTAAGAGGAAACAGCGGGGCCATTTTGAATGAGGCTAACCTCTGATGTGAACCGGCGCCAACCCCCCCACTGTCCCTCCTTTGTGATTGTCAGGCCAGAATTTCCTTTTTCCTCTTTGCGAACTTCCACGCTGCATGAAAGGCAAACTGCAGAGTTGATGAATGAATCCTCAGAGATGGGCTTTGCGGAGAACTCTTGCAGAAGGATGCTCCAAAACAATAAACCGAAGAATTTGCAGGGATGGCTTCCAAAAAGAGAGACCTCTCAGCAGAGGTGTCTAAAGTACTCACTCAAGTAGAAAAATACACACATGGGTTGAAAAAACTCGCAAAAGTTAGGTTGTTGAGATTTTTCCAAATTCACAAGATGTTTTATGCGGGCAGAAATATCGGCCACAAATCAGCAAAGCATGCTTAATTTGCTTATTAGGTTACATCACCATCATTAAATGTGCCCTGATTCTCATTCTTCTATCTCACTGCTGTCCTTGTTTTTCCACTCTTTAGGGGTTCATCGTAAAGATTGAAAACATAAAAAGCCATGTTTGACCATGTGAGGAGGAGGATGTACATGCATATTAGTTTTCAGATTTAAGGAATGAACATAAAAAAGTGTTGGGAAAATTCTCAGCTATTGTACTGATGCCTACTAGGTCCAGTAACAAAGTATTGCTTCATTGCCTAAAAATGTGCATTTCAACATGGTTGGAACCCAAAGTGGTGACAACAGGTTTGTGTGTCTGTGTGTGTGTTTGTGAGTGTGTGCATGGAGGCGGGAAGCACACCACTCCCAGCTGGGTATTGCCCTGCAAGTGACCTTGCTGTCTCTGCAGTAATTAGACAGCGGCAGGCGACTGCCTCCTGAACTCCCGCTGCCCCCTCTACCTCCTCTGCAGCCCTTTAGTGTGGCGGGTGTGAAATTGAAAAGGGGTCAGGAGGGGGGGGGGGTGTAACATGCGACTGTCGTCAAGTTGCGAAGGGCTCTCCTTCAAGATTTCGTTTCAAGCTGTGCAACATCCCCAATACTCACGAAACATCCACTTTAACTTTTTACAATTGAACCAAATTTCCTTTTTTGACATTGTGACACCAACAGGAGGCTTCAAACGGGTTCGCGGAGCGGCTCCTGAGATTAAAGTCACAGAGTATGGTTCGAAGGTTCCAAAAGACCCAAAGAGAGGTCATGCACTACAAGTGGACGTGGTTGTCATGGTTCAAACACCTGTTGTGGATTTTACTGTTCAACAAAATGGACTGAATGTGCTGACATTGAACATTTGGACATACTGCAAGACACCTTGAGTTCTGCACTTGAGTGCAGTTCAAGTTCACCCTTAAATGTCAGGCTAACATCCCAAACTTGGATTTCAATCACAAACATTAAATTCTTTTTTCCCGAAGATACATTTCAGTCTAAATTTCCATGTCTCTTTGGAGAGTCCATTTTGCTCTACTGATTGAGAAGCGGCTGCTACAGGCGTTAATTAAAACGGCTTTCCGGCTGTTTCCTTTCAATTTTGCTAATCCTTGTTTGCTTTGAGCTTGTTTGTGTTGCGACGGCTGATGAACCTTAATCAATCAAATGTGCTTTTTTTCAACAGGTGAGTGCAGTTAGAAGGATGCCATTTAATGAGATTTTTGGGGGGGAGGAGGAGGTGTGAGGCTTCTTTGTCAGCATTGTTTGCAAGAAGCCAATCCCATTAAAAGCTCTCACGTATTCATCAGAACCTGTCTGCTTTGCTCTTATCTCTCTTGGCCTGGCAAACAAAAAACGAATCGAGTTAGCCGCTGGTGTCAAATTTCCATGTTTGCTGAGGCTCCGACTGTCGCCCACTGCCAATCAGCAACGGTAACGGCCAATCATGCAAAGATGCAAAGGCCCACGTAAAATATTTATTTTGGGAGGCTTGAACTTTTAGAGTTCTTTTTTGGGAGAAATGGCCGAAATCCAAATGTCAGTTTGAATAGAAAACACTCAAGAACCTGCCGGTGCCGCTTGTGGTGACAATAAAAAGCGTGGCTTGTATTTTCACTTACGGAGGCAGAACTTCACTCGCTAAGTAACCGAAATACCCTTGCCAATAAATGTAAATACTATGTGTGCCCACCCCATTTGCCTTTAAATCGAAACTCAAAGTGCAAAGTGGAGACGATGTCATCAATAGGCCCGTACGGTCTTAGCCAGCGGCGCTCACCTCCCGCACTTTCCCCCTCAGATATTATCCCGAGCGGCGGGCACGCGGCCAAATGGCACACTCGCGCCCTCAGCACTTTGCGCACGTTTTCAGGCTTCCTGAGCACAAGTGAGCGAGCGGGCTCATCTGCTCAAAAGGCCGTGTAATCTCTTTGAGAATTTGTGTTTGGAGAGATGAGGAGGGCTCACCCCCTGATTTCATTACCTTTCCCTGACCCCGGAGACTGACAGATCTAATTGCCCAATCACTAGTACACCCACCCCCCACCCAGCTTCGCACCCCCATGTCCCAGCCCACCGCTACCCCCGCTCAGATGGATGACTGGGCCTTCGTTTGGTCTCGGGCTGGATGAAGAGACGTTTCATTCACACGGCAGCTAAACACACAATTAATCCGCCTGAAAACTATTTGTCGGAGTCAAAATGGCCTCTCAATGAAGAGTGCCAAGGCACACACACTTTTTTGTTGGGCATGACTAATGACCAAATTGCATGTTTGCTTCCGTTTTAAAGTCCTGACTTTTGTTGCAGGTGATCCTGTGGGGCCGCACGGAAAAGTGCCTCAAAGAGACGGCGGCAGAGATCTCGCAGTCGGGAACCGAGTGCCACTACTTCCTTTGCGACGTGGCCAATCGGGAAGAGGTTTACAAGCAAGCCAAGGTTGTTCGAGAGAAGGTACTCCACCTCTGAGCCGCTTCATCGCTCCCATCTGGTGTAGAGATTTATACTTCAAGTGAAATGTCAAACTAAGAGCGAAGAATGTTGATGACAGCTCCGGTGGCGCAAAGTGCATTATCTCATCGAAGCAGACGTGGTGAGCTTGCCAATGTCTTTTTCCCTCTCTTGGCTCTCAGGTTGGAGATGTTACGATATTAGTGAACAACGCAGCTGTGGTCCACGGCAAAAGTCTGATGGACAGCGACGACGATGCCCTACTGAAATCGCAACACATCAACACCATGGGACAGTTTTGGGTAAGACAGATTAAAAAATATTCCACAAGATAGCAGAAGCGACAAATAATGTGAGGAATGGCAGTTGTAGATGTAGCAACTTTAGTATAATACATCTTTATTTATATTACGCTTTAACAACGGCCTTGGCCATAGCAAAGCGCTTTACAAAAACAACAATTCATCAAAAAATAGCACATCAAATATTGGCAATAGTTCAGAGAAAATGCAAAATGTTGATGAAGGTGCAAAAGTTCCTAGTGTTAGTCAAAATTACTTTTCCTTGCAAATGTCACGAAGCTGGCGATATTAAAATAAGAAAGAGTAGATTGGAAGGATATAAAAGGCTCAACGGGGGATTTTGAGAATCCCTCATTGCGAGCCTTCAAACTTGTCAAGCTTGACAAGTTCGGAGGTGCAGGTTAAGCGGAATGCTTCTGAAGGCTTCATTTCCTGAAACATTCCGAGGGGGCCTGTGGAAGTCGTGGCATCATTATTCTAAATGGAGATCTGAAGACGGAAATATGCAGACGGAAATTCAATTACCCTTTCAATGGAAATGGGAAAATAATCTGCGGCTTGACTCTTGGCCGGTTCCTGGCTATAATTCATTCCCGTCATAACATCTCTTCCCTCCCTCACTCCCTCCGTTCTGGTGTCAGACCACAAAGGCCTTCCTGCCTCGGATGCTGGAGCTTCAGCACGGTCACGTGGTCTGCATCAATTCCATCCTGTCCCAGTCGCCTATCCCCGGGGCCGTGGACTACTGCACCTCCAAGGCTTCGTCTCTGGCCTTCATGGAGAGCTTGACGCTGGGCCTCCTGGACTGTCCGGGCGTTGGCTGCACCACAGTTCTTCCCTTCCACACCAACACGGAAATGTTCCAGGGCATGAGAGTCAGGTGGGAAACCAAACCCCTTGACATTTGCGGAGGCTCCTGATTTGGTCTCCATGTGATCTTAATTCATGTTTTGGCAGATTCCCTCAGCTATTTCCACCTCTGAGGCCGGAGGCGGTTGCCCAAAAAACTGTGGATGCGGTTCGAGCAGATGTGGCTTTTCTCTACCTGCCTTGGACCATGCATGCGCTTGTCGTTCTCAAAAGGTGAGCCCGAGTCCCGACGTGCGTTTCTTTCAGTCTCGCTTCAACTTTCTAATATTCCCATTCTCAACTTCCCAGCTTCATGCCACAAGGTGCACTTGAAGAAATCCACAAGTTTACGGGGAGCTATACTTGCATGAACACGTTCAAAGGACGGACATGAGCTTGGATGCGGGTGACTCCGCCAATTCTGAGTTGAAAAAGGGAACTATGGACCTCGTGGTACTTGGAGGTGGTGAAGACGCCATCGCGGAGGGACCATTGCTTCTGCAGGGTGGAATATACGTGATGAAGGACTGATGTTAAGATTTGTAAATAATGCACAGAGATGGAAGTCTGTACCTGCCCCCCTTGTTTTAGTCAGATGTTTTTTAACTCCTTGTTTTTATTTGCATAAAATACAGATAATAAAATGCAGTTCTAGAGATGACCTCTTTTGTGTGCGGGTCGGGATTTTAATGGCTGTCGCAGCGTAATAGCGGTTTTGAAATTTACGCCGCACGTGTGTTCGGTGAACGCGACTTGTTAAAGACATAAAACGAGGAGGCGGTAGGCGTTATCTACGGTTGGACGAGGGTGGAATTCTCCCGAAACACGACGAGGGAATCCATCAATGTCTCAGATGATCTAAGACGTATTCGGTGGTACTTGGCGTGGCCACCGTGTCTGACCCCCATCTCATGCACCACATAAAATGGCCATGAATGCTCTTTTATAGGGGGACGAAAAGTCAATGTCGCACATTAAATGGATGGCGCACTAGCTGTGAGTCAGCAGAAGCGCAATGCTTTCATTTGAGCTGACACGTTCATTTGAGTGCACAGTGATTTAATACACATTATCACTGTAATGTAATTTGTCAATGCTGGTTTCAGTTTTTTTCAAAGCAACAGATACTCTTGATGATGTAATGCCTGGTGGGCGGGGATTATTTGACCCACGGGCTATTGTTTGCTCACTTTGCTTTACGAGTGCGCTTGTAATCGACCTGCCCGCCTCTTCCTTGAGCTACGCATCGTGTTCGGGAGGTGACCCCCACTGCGGGCCCTGTTTCTCATTGTCAGGCTGAGCTGTTGCGAAAGCCGAGCGGGACGGAACGGCTCCTCGCGATGGAAATAGGTCGGGGAGGCTGCCGTATGTGGAAGAGGAGAACTAAAATGGTTTTGAAATCTCCCGAGGCAGGTTCAGTGCAGGGTTAGCCAAATAGTGAATAAATCAAAGCGGACTTGGAAGGCCCTTTTCCCGGCTGAAGTCCGTCAGCGCCAGGGTGACTGACCCAACGCAGGTGGAAGCAGATGATTTTTTTTTTTTTCTGTCAAGAAATTCAGAGGGGTTTCATTGTTGAGTCAGTTGTGACCAGATGCCACAATGTTTATACTTGGAATTTATTTATTTATTTTTATTTTTTTATGATAGTATAAGTGGTCAGTGAGCAGCTGTTATAGCAAAGCTTGGACTCCCAATAATTCCCCGACACAGCCAATTGCTGGTGACACGTGAAAACGTCTAAATTGAGCCGTGATGATTCCCTGTTGTCATGTGACTCGTCTGTGTTGCCAGGTCTCAGGTGCGACTGGCTAACACAGGGGTCAACCAGGTGTGGCATAGTAGGGCTGCACCTAAAACAGGCTGTGGTGCCCTTGAGGACCGGACTTGGTGACCTCCAGGTGTGTTGAATTTAGTCAGCAGTCACACACGTTCTCATTCTGAGCACTTTTAAGAGGTGTGCACACCTAAAATGTGGGACTGTTTGGCTTTTGTCCTCCTGAGTGTTCCTAGCCCCTGACCACGAACTTGAGCTCAAAGGAATTTGACTCTTTTAGACTGTAATGTTTCCTGCATGCTTTCTATTTTTAGTTTTAATCTGACTTTAAGGGAAGAGGAATGCTGTTTTATTATTATTAGATGGCAAATCTGGATTTAATGGGCTTTCCACGCAGGGATCTGGCATGTGTTTTAAACGCAAAAGACTTGATGCAAAAGCACCTTATTTGCTCCTGATTTAATATTTTGAGCGTTTTCCATTTTCTGCAAGTAAATACAAAATTTGTCTAGAACTTGGTACTTCTGGGATGTCGGTAGTTTGTTACCTTCTCGGCACTCGAGGCACTATCGGACACCAGTTAAAGATGGACTATCACCTGCAATAAAGCACGCAGACAGGTGGACCTTGTCCTGAGGTTGCGCAAAAGCGAGGCAACGAGGTGGCGCCTCTTTCGACACCTCGGCCACCTCTCTCCCCACCGCCGGCCTGCTCGCCACTCGGGGTTCATCCATCACGGGGCGACTAGCGTGATAAAAAGAGCCGGGCCTAACCCACGGCAAGGGGCCGGCCGTGACGCCTCAGTCCACCTGTCAAAGGGCCAGATTTATTGTACACATTGGTGTTAAAGGTCGAGGGGAGCAACAAGCCCAGAGCCTGTCAGTCAAAACACACACACAAGCATGGCAGATAAATGTAGTCAAGCCGTAAAGAAATATTCCAGCTTGGGGTAGGCAAATAACGTTTGTTCTGAAATAAATCCTAATCTTTTGTGGCTGCACGCTCGGCGCTCGTGTCGCGCCGCCTCGGGCTCGTTAAGAACATCGTATCGAGGCAAAAAAATAAGAACAGCGGCAGCTCAGCGAGCAATAAAGATGACAAAGTAGTTCTTATTCTCTGGTAAACGCTGAGAGATATCCGCTGAGAGAAACGAGATGGGGCCTGGCAATTAAGTCACAGCATCTCCAGATCATTCAAATACTGTGTTCACCACTTTGACTAGGGTAGCATTAGCATAATGTTGCCACTTGAAGAAACGAGAAGTTTGGAAACTCTTTGTTGAATTGTTTAAGATTGTCACGCTTGTTGAGCCTGCCAGAAAAATTGTTATCATTTGAGGCAAGAATGAAAATACGCAGCAATTTCAAGAGGGCCTTCACACCCATCGGAATTTCAAAAGGAGAAGCAAGTCCATTTTCCGAGCACGTATTTAAAAAAAGAAAAGACAAAAGTCTTTCTGGGTCATGAGGCTGTGTTTCACATGTGCTTTCCAGTGTTGTGTTCTGCAGCGCGGACAGTCAGCGGCGCAAAAGTGGGAGGTGAGCCCTGAGGGACAAACAAAGCCAAGTGAAGGCTGCTTTTCAGAAGGCAATGACACTCGCAGGGGAAGGGCGTGGGAGGGTCAAGCGAAGTTCTCCTTGCAGCATTTGGAAAGCTCGCCGGGCACCCGAGCGGGACAGCGCTCCTGAAAAGTCTTCTTTCTCACACACTTGTCGGCGATTTAGTTATTAGAATCGTGCAAGACTGTTGCGCTTGAACTCGGTGACCCGCCTTTGTTTTTGCTCGTGACCTGGTCTTGTTCAAGGTGAGTCGCATGTGGGTCACGCGACATGGAGTGTGGACGTGGAGGTCAAGCAGCAATCAAGGTAGCAAGGAGACCTGCAGGCTCGGTGGGCAACGGCAAGCCGGGTGAAGGCAAGATGCGCTTCTCTTTCTTTCTCAGGTTCTTTTGACACATAAGCCGCAATGAGATGGCAGAGCTCAATTACACAAACAAAGGCCAACCGCCCGAGCGCGGCGCCTGGATGCGGCTCACGTGGGCAGGCGGCCCGGCCTCGCTGAACTACACCTGAACTTTTAGCTAAATGGAAACAGACCAAACATAAAGTGTGTGCGTCAGGATGAAAGCATCCCTCTAGAGAGTCGTTACTTAGGCCTTGTGCGGAGAAGACGGGGGTTCATAGGAGAACCTTTTTTCCAGAAACGCTCCAGTCAGCACATCTTGTTGATGTCATACGGCAAAAAAACTTTTGTCCTCCAAAGACATGTGGAGGCCTCATTATGACCATTATAAGGAACAGTCTCAGGTTTATTTTGGGGATTTTCCTGAATATAGGGCACACCGGGTTATAAGTAAACAAAGAGTCCCTGTGTTATGGTAAACATTAAATTTCATGGCAGCTGAATCGTCACAACTTTTCAGGAGGAAAGTCCTGATGGGATACCTTTTGTGACATTTGTCCTCTTTGTTTATGGTAACCTCAAATCTTTTTTTGTGGCAATTCAACCTCCTCCAGAGGCTAAAGCTCGACTTGAGCGTGCGAGTTTCGTGTAACAGAATAATCCCGGAGACCCGCCCACCACTCGCTCTGCCACTGCTGCGCTGTCGGGCTTGGATGAGCCAGACTGGACTGCGATTGAACTGAGTGGAGGAATTCCAACATCTGGCTTGTATCTGCAGCTTACGGTCATTTGGATACCGCTGATGATTTCCAGTAGATTCACAAAGGCAGGATTGTTCTGAGCCCGGGCCTTGCGTCTGCCTTGGACTTGGAGGGCGTGGTGCTCTGGCGCCTGACTGCCACAGCTGGGCCTGTCCGTCAAAAGCCTTCCAATGACACATAATCCACGCACGAGAAAAAGAGCGAGAGAGAGAGAGAGGTGAAGGTGGCCAGAGCTTGAAAAAGACAGGACTGGCAAATTAGCTGCAGTTTATGAAGTCACGACACTTTGGAAAACGACAGAAACTTTAACCTCGGCCTGCCAAAACGCTGAACTCTGCTCCCCCCGCCGGCAAAGTCCCGAGCTCGGCGGCAAGTTTGACAATTGGGTTCAACAGCGGGTCAAGCTCTGGGTTTGACAATGGGCCAAGCCGTCTTCAATGGGAATCAAGCGGACAGCTTTCCCACAAAGAGCTCAGTCACGCCGAGGGGAATCTGGCTTAGTGGCCTCTCCTCTTTAAAAGCACACTGAGTGGAATTAAAGAAACTCTCCCTGGCTGCGGTTTGCGACGCGCCGTCGACGGGCCGCTGTATGGCTTTCCCGTATTTACATTGAGCGTGCCTCCTCGGCATAAACTTTGCAGGCGCCGGTGTGAAAACAAAACGTCACTCATAGCATATGCAAACTGACAGACTGTTTGCTGAAAGCCAAAAGGCCCGAGCACATTTCTTATGTGCTCCTTGCTTATTGGAGGTGTGCGCACTCGTTTGTGTGTGCGTGCTGCATGGCAGAGCGACACGGCGAGTGTGTGAACTCTGGCTGAACCCCCGGGTGTACTGTTTCAGGCACGCTCTGACAACCTCGCCCCAATGACCCGGCTCGCGACTGCACAGTTCATGGGGAGGTCCTCTACTCATGAACAGAAACCAAACCCACACACCCCCTCGTGCCCCCCTCCAACTTCCCCCTCCCCCGCCCTCTCAACTTCTCTCAACCTCTCCCTTCATGCTGTTTACTTGGCCCGTCCCGCCCCGCCTGCTTTCTCTTCCTCGCTCTCCATTTCTATCACACTCTTGTCAACAAGACACTCTGTCTGCTGGCATCTGCCCGCCAACATCGAGACAAAGCGTCTTTAAATTCCAGACGTCTCGAACATGCTTATCGGGCTCTTGGAAATGACCACGTTGTTTTCTTTCACACATACAAAATACTAATTAAGATGGAATCCTAGAAGGGGAAAAAGAACGCTGACTTGGAAAAGAACCGTGCGGCCTTATCAGTTAAATGGATTTGGGTTGTCGCCGTGGACTGGTCAAGTGGGTTGCCTGGTAGTTGGAAAGTTGTGATGAGAATCTCATTAGCTGCACAGAAGCTGCATGGGGAATATTTTTGTTTGTTTTATGGCCTATATATTTGGGGTCCAACTTTGGTCCTCGAGGGTCCTGCATACTTCAACAGAGTTGATTCAAAGGATCAGCTCGTCAGCATTTTAAAAGTTGTGATCAAAAAAAGATGTTTTTCCATTTTAATGAGTCACAGGCCATTTCTTCACTTCCCTTTCTGATTTGGGGATGTTTATTATTCTAATTTTGTCATTCTGTTCAGAGAAGTAAACCGGAGCTTAGTGAGTCATCGGTTCCAATGAATTTGGTGTCACCGCAAACTGGCGCCCCAAATAAACAAACTCCTCCCTTGACTGTAGAAAGCAAAAAATGTCACGGGGGCTTCGAACCCCACCAGTCGGTGTGTCATTAAGCTCGCACTCGGGTTTAGGCTTGACATTATGGGAGGGACCACTTATCCACTCAAAGGCCCCATGCTGGGCGCCGTGTGCAAATTGCCTGATGAGTTGGCCACCCCGGGCTTGCTGTTTGCTCTGCGATTATCCACTGAGAGATTGGACCCCATTTGACATTTTGGGGGCCTATTCTAAAAGCCGCATGATCATTTATAGCCACTTTACATCCATAAATTTGTTTTTAAAATATACATAACAATGGGGTGGAACAACAAAATGCTACATTTAATATTAGTTTATTCATTACAGGTTGTTTGAGTGTGTATATCTAATTTTTTTGTTTTTGTTTTCAATCACAAAGTGGAAAGGGCCGAGTCGTCTGCCAGGGAATATTTATCAGCAGGCGGAGGTGCGTCTCCTGCAGCCTCGGAATGACCCGCATGTAAGTACAGCTCCCACCACCAGCGCACACTCGACAGAACTCCTGCTGGAAATGGGTTTGTGTTACCGAGCCCCCGGGGGGGCTGGCAGCGGGGGCTGGAGGCCGTCAAGAGCAGGCCCCCTCAGCCATGGACAGCTCCTCCGCTCTCGCAGAGTCAGCGAGGGAAAGACCTGAACTTGGAATGACCCCACCAAGCAAAGTCCCCGATGGGTTCATCCGCAGGCCATAGCTCCGGTTCCCCTCACCCCTAAATTTTCCTTCTCTTCTTTTTTTTTTTTTTGGGAGGGGGGTGTTTTTACAATTCCACCAATACATTTTCCAGAGCACAATAATACTCGTGAAGAGGAAAGGCCTGTTAAGTTTGCTTCCGATGCCCGGTCCTTTTTACACCTGCCAGTGAGACCTGATGCTCTTTTAGTGGTCAAAACAACAAATTTGACGGTTTGACTTTTAGCACATCCTCCTCACAGTTCAGAGGTTACAGGCTTGATTCCACCTCCAGCCCTCCCTGAGTGGAGTTTGCATGTTCTCCCCGTGCCTGTGTGGGTTTTCTCCGGGCACTCCGATTTCCAAAAACATGCTTGGTAAGCTGATTGAGCACTCCAAATTTCCCGTAGGTGTGAGTGTGGATGGTTGTTTGTCTCTGTGTGCCATGTGATTGGCTGGCAACCGGTTCAGGGTGTCCCCTGCCTACTGCCCGATGACTACTGGGATAGGCTCCAGCACGCCCGCGAGCCCCGTTGGGACAAGAAGTACAAAAAATGGATGGATGTTATTTTTGGATTGTTGTAAATTATCCCCCACTCCACTAGAGGGACTCTTGTGCGCATTGCATGGGAACCTATAAATCTCGTGGTGAATTTGAACACCGATGGCATTGACAGGAAGCAATCAGTGTGTGCAATGCCGAGAAAATACCAGTGTGTTGTTAGCCTTATGTTATGAGTTATTTCCCGTGTTGAATGCTCAGGAAAACAAACTTGCAAGGGTTCTTCAGATTTTCACCTACAGAACTGTTTTTCTTTCGTATTTTTATTGCAAGGCACGCGTCCTAACACTCAGTTTATCAGCCCCGGCAAGCGACTACATCAGATTTGGTCGCTTCAGTGTTTACTTTGTTTATTTGTTTTTTAGTATTAAGCAGACAGGCATGGCTTGTTTGGCTTTTCGAATCATGTTTCTTTATGTGTTTTAAGTTTATGCATTCTGATTTCTCCACCTTCTTATTGATTTGGCTTCCTAGGAAAAGCGATAATTGTTTTGACCTGAGCTTGTCAGATGAAACAAAACAAATATCCAATTGATATGATTTTTTTTGTACTTACAAATTGTGGGAGAGCTGCTTGCATGGAGTTGTGCATTTGCTGCAATTAGTTTTCATACTCAATGTTTGATTCGGTGTATTTGTGCAGGTACCGTGCTACTTAAAAAAAGAAAATGACTACATTATCAGTCCATATTCTTTACTTCACAATAGAGTGTTGGGAAATCAAAACAAATTCAGAAATTCACATGTGCAAAGAAGCAATCAAAAATGTAACTTGCAAATGCAGCTTAGTCCGGACTGTGCGCTACAATGAAGTTTAACTATTGGACAGACTAAGTTGTTTGGCAACACTGACATCTACTGGTGAAATGTAGTTAACGCAGCTAAACCGCCATCCTGTGGTGATTCTATCTATAATTCTTAATACACGCGCATGCAAATTATCTATCTATCTATCTATCTATCTATCTATCTATCTATCTATCTATCTATCTATCTATCTATCTATCTATCTATCTATCTATCTATCTATCTATCTATCTATCTATCTATCTATCTATCTATCTATCTATCTATCTATCTATCTATCTATCTATCTATCTATCTATCTATCTATCTATCTATCTATCTATCTATCCATTTATCTATCCGTCCGTCCGTCCCAAATCTTTGATTTCAGAAATAAACATGTTTAAAGAACTATATTATTATTATTATTATCAATTATTTCTGAACGTCTTGAGTCGTCATGAGTGTGCATGATCACAATTTGTCCCCTAGGTGGTGCTGCACAGCTACTTTTCCATTGTTTACAACATTAGGGACTTCACTTTAAGTGAAGTCAAAGTCAAGTCGAGTCCTCTGCAAGTATTTTTTTTTAAATCTGAACTCCTGCTTTCGCCAGTATGATGTACATAAAGATAATACTGCATATTCCATGAAAGCACATTATTAATGGCATTGTCATGCAATTTTGGAGGTCAAAGTTCTTCAACAACCTTCCAGTCCATAATGATACAGTATGTACATTGTGTAGCATCTCATCGTGAAATAACGAGCTGGTGAGATGACAAGAAGCTCACCGAGGAGGCGGGATGGCGACACGGCCTTCAAACACAGATACATTTTGAATTCACTACCTTCGTGTTTGTGCGTGTGTGTGTGTGCACGTCTGTGTGGCCATGCGGATGAGTAGGTTTTGATGCGCCGGCGTCTCTATGACAGCGTTGGAGGCAGGGGATGTGACACTCAGTTGTTAGTCATAATCCACCAGGAAGCTGCAGGGACAAAAAAAAAAGAAAAACTCAAACATTCTTACAATAAATTGCTTTATTGTTACTATTTGTAAATTATGACTCATTAGCAATATGCACGCTCATACACACCAGGGAGCAACATAGTCGAAACGACCTCAGCGTCATCCAGCATGGTGATGATGCAGCGCTGGAAGTCTTTACTGCTGTTGGACTGTAGGTAGCTGAAGAATAAAAAAAATTAATAAAAGACCTCTCAGGGAAATTAAATGAGAAACATTTTGTGCCAACCTCATCCAGGAGAGGCGGTCTCGCCAGAACTCATAAATCACATAGGAAGACTTTCCCGGTACCTTCGGAATGGACACACTGGCATCAAGAGAGAACATCAAGAGATGCACAAGATTAAATTTCCATGAAATAAGTTGCTCATTTAAGTAACACACACACATTCAGTCGTAAAGAAAATGGGTTCAAAATGGTAACACAACTCGATAAGACTACTGAAATGAATTGTCTTTGTGCATTTTATTCAAGCATTAGTAATAAGAAAATAAAAATAAATCAGGATACTGACTGCAGGTTGTCTGAGTGGGCCGACGCTGCGTCGACATAGCTCCTGAGAACTTTATGGAAGTTGTCCACATGGTTGTCGTTCACTATCATTTTCCTCTGGACCAGCAGAATGTTCTGCGTGTGTTGAGAGCAAACATGTCAAATATTTCAGGGCAGTTGCGGCCTTCAACGTGGCAACCGGTGAGTCAGAGCGCCTCATAAGCGACAGACATCCACTTGTGTATTCCGCTTGTAATCTGTCACCATGGTTACCGATGATGACAACGAACTCACTCATCTTTTCTTATTTCCTTTTCTAATTTTGCTTCTCCAGCAAACTGCAGCCCCGCTGACAGTCGACTTACCTCTGTGGACATGATCGTGTCTTTCAGGGGCTCCAACTTGGGACTCTGATAAAAGAGACAACAATCAATGACAAAAGTACATGAAGTACAAGACGAACGGGGCATGTTAAGTCTTGCAATCGGGACACGATCTGAATGTTCCACACCTGACACTCCAGTTTATCGAGCAGCTGCTGGAGCCTGCCAAGCTGAGCGTTCCATTCGGCGTCCTCGTCTACACAAAGACAGTGACTGCAAATGGTTGGACGTTCATGACCAGCAATGTTGTTGTGTTCATTTTGAATGTGCATGAATGGAAGACCGATTGTGAAAAGCATGCCTGAATCAAATTCCGCTTACCCATGTTTTGGGAGACTGGGGGGACATTGTTGGGGACCAGCAGACCGGAGCTCCGCCTACTCATCTCCACCTCTCCTCTGTCACGATGGAAGAAATGTGATGAGAAGGCGGTGACCAATGATAATTTGAAATGTAGAAACCGGAAAAAGTTGGTGTCTTTCAAAAAGTGACCTCTACCCTTATTTTTAAGGAAAATTCTTAATTTACAAGATTCAAATTTTCCCATCTTGACTTCCCATAAAAATGCACCAAATACTTTCCAGAAATGTTTTGAAAATTTGAGTGTGCGGAAAGTCACAATCGGTATTTGAACTTGGTCACAGTGCGTCAAATAATCGTCAATGACATCAGCAATATCACAATGGCCTTGATGAATCATTAGCAATAGTGCGCAGAGATTTTTAAAGAGACCTTTGAATGTTAAAACGCAGCGGAAATGAGTTATACAAGTCACTCACACACGTACACTATATGCACACACACATATGCAACCTATATAGTGTCGGGCCTATTAGTGAGATATCTGTTTGAACCGGAATTCTCCACATTCCACCATTCCGGGGCCTCATAAATTGAAAGAAAAGCAGTCGTAGGTGGCGATCATTAGCCGAGGATCCTCGCCGCTTGCTCCCAACGTCATCTTCAATGACTTCTGTGGAATAGCAGGGATAGGTTTCTTTTCTCTTCAGTTTGACACAATTAAACAGGAACCTTCTCGACTGGATACTCTTTAACCTCCGTGTTCATTATTCCGCCTACGTTCTAGAGATACTGAAGATATAGACACCAATTGGACGATACATTCAGAATGATATGGGAGCCGGCAAAATGTAGGAAAGGCACCCAAGAACAAAAAAGCTGCTCTGTAATGACATTATAAACTTTGCCAATATATATTTTTAGCAGAGACGATTCGCCATGTGTCAATCTTCCACGGGTTAGCGGAAACTCCTACCAAGGATGATGGATTATTTTTTTTTTGCATTTAGTATTGGTGGCTGGTATGGGTACTCGCCCAGCCCAACCCTAATGTTTATGAGGGGTAGGTTGAACCTATAGGACCTATAGTATGGTAGTTTTGAACAGGTAGAATAAAAAAATAACAACAATAGCAATGGCTAAAAGTGTTAGTGCTGGTACTGACAGATTGCAGGTGCTCTCCTCATCCACAGCCTCCATGGCACATTGCAGCGACCTCTGTAGGGACAGCAGCTGAGCGGACGTCTCTCGCAAAAGTAAACGAGTCACAAACTGGCCCAGGACGCTGGAGTCCTGGTACTCCTGAAAATAGACGCATAAAAAGCTTGTGGAATGACTAAAAGTGCATTTAAGTCTCTACTGTTTTACTTCCACTTAAGTGCAGCAGTTAAAACTACTTTACAAACTATATAAGCACCTCTGCAACGCTACACTTCATTGTCTTGGCACACCAATGACTCATAAACTCCTCCGATGTAGTCGGGCTTTTAATAGACATGATAATTGCCGCTCCTGTCCCTCAACGTAAATGCTGACAGGTAGCGCAACAGTGCGGGGGCCCCTTGTCAAAGCACACGCGGGACACGCACCAAGCGCTTTGCAATTTTCTCGCAACTCGGGCCCCTTTGAAACAGAAGGAAGGTGAGCTCATTAAGACAGCTTAGGTAATTATGCAGCACATATTCTCCCTCCAGTTGTTTCCTCTAATGAGCACACTTGACTCACGGTTCAAGGCTCAAGCTATCCTCAGGTCGTTGTGTGGGGCCATGAATTTAGCGAGGATCTGGATAAAGTTTCCTGAGAAGTGTGTGTGCTCCGATATGTTAAAGATTGCCCATTTTTACGATAACTTGAACATCGCAACCGCCTCAATGATATCTTACCTCTTTAGTTTTATACATGGCTTTTAAAATAGCCACATTGAGCTTCTCCAGAGCTGAGAGGACGTTCAGGTACTCGCCAAGGTGCTGAGAAAAATAATCTGCGCACAGGAAACAAGTGTCACGTGTTTTTGCATTGGAACTCATCAGTAGTCATACTTAGAGTATGTTACGGCCTATACATAGTGTCTATTCGACTCTGTTGGAGTGTGAGGCAACTAAAGTATGGATTTCGCAATCAACATGACAAGATGAGGTTCAGCCCTTAATCCTAATCCTCTGTATAAAATATATTCTGATTTAAAAATCCAAGACAGTTTCTAAACCTGCCATCAACAGGGATTGGTTTGTCATTAGAGTCATTTGAAAAACTAAATTCCTCTCCCTCGCATACCCAAGGAAAATTGTACTTGACAGACATAAAACGGATGAATTATAGCTGGTGGGAAAAAAAAAAACATGCAATGCAGTTCCAATGCACATGACATGAACACCACATGCAGATTAATATGAACAAAACAGTCCAAATAAAATGTCTGCCATGAATAAAGCTATGGATGCTTTCAAAGCTCCGCCCTACTTTAGCAGGCTTTATTCAGAACACACCGTATATTGCTAATAAATTGGCCAAAACAAAGAGCACCGACCTGATAGCTTGTCAGTGTCCAGATTGCTGTACAGGACAGAGTAGGAAAGGAAATCAGTTACGAAAAATAAATGAACAAGTACAAAGCATCAAGCCACGTGTGTTTGTGTGCGTGTGTATATTTGAAAGCTTTGGGCCTTAAAAAACGTTTGCATGCTATTAAATACAAAAGCTATAGCCGTACAACACCCTATCGAATTGTAATCCCACTGAATCAAACAGAATCGTTCATTCCTTGAATCATATTGCACATTGTGATCGAGATACATATTGTCTCTTACAATGCGTATATATGTGACCTTGTCTAAAGGTATCATTGTTAGTGTCTTTTAAGGCTGTATCCTTGTAATATTAGGTCCTTGTTAGAAGACTACTTGACAGGTTGGATGCTGGTCTTCGTACGAGTGCATCAACGGTCAAATCAGACTCACTTATTCTGCCGGCCGTCGATGGAGTGAAAAAGCTCCTGCAGCTGCGCCGTTGTCAGAACACCATCAGCAAAGTAAGCGCTGAACTCCTCAAATGACAGCTTGCCGTCATCTGACAAGACAACAGACAGCTGCTGTCAAGATTTTAAAAAAGAACATCATGGCGTTTCCTGAATTCTGTACTTTGAATTCATGCCTGCTGGCAGCTGGTTGCTGGTTGAGGAATAGGTGATAGGATGAGAATAATCGCAAGATGACAAAATGCTGTCTCATTGTTTTTCTGTCATGCGAGTCCAATATTTTGCCAATAATAGACAACCCGATGTTGTTGCTGAACAGAAACGCTCCCAATTATCCAGTGATGGTCTGGTTGGTGTGACAGAAATTGAGCCAATGTTTCAGAAGTAAAAAAATAAAAAAGTCATATTGTCATCTGCAAAGAAGCATCAACAACCACCGGTGTCCGTTCGCAGAAGAGACACAAGACGCTGACATTTTCAAGCAATTTGAGGGTTAGTCAATTATTTTTAATAAAGGGATGTGATTTCAAAATATATATTTTATAAGTGGTATAGTGAGATACAGATGGAGCGTGTCGGGCAAAAAGCAATGAAAAGCAGTCAGGTGCATCTCCCAACCCGATGAGAGATCTGATAACGATCCTGTCATGAAGTTCCACTGGGCAGACAGAAGGCTCAAGGGCGCCATCTGTTCATCTGAAGACGCTTGTAATTACCTCAGCCCTGAAGCCCTGCCTCGACGTGCCGCTTTGCCCCCTTAGTTCCTTTAAATCAGCTCCGCCTTACATAACTATAGCGATTCCTTGCCCTCCTCGTCCTTTTAAAATACTGACGGCACCAAGCGGACACTGGAACATTAGCATTAGCATTGTTAAACAAACCGTGGCCCTGTCTGTTCCTCCAGATACGAGAGACACTGCAACTGTCTACGTGTCAAGTACGTATATTCATTTGTCTGTATTATGCCAACTGGTGGCCAAGGCGTGCACAGTAGAGGGAGTAGCACAAGGTCCATTGAAGTGAAGCAAAAAAAATGTGGTAAAACTGATTTATTCTTTACATTCTACTCTCATAACACGCCAAAAGGTCACACCTTCATGAACACCTTCTATACTGCCATCATCTAGCCTATCATCTGCACCTCCATCACTGTCTGGTTTGGATCAGCCACTCGGCATGCTCAAACTTGGCAAATAAAAGACTTATTGATTGTTGTTGATATTAAATGTGCCTTAGATCAATTATTTCTAAAAATACATGGAGCTGTTGATGAATGCAAAAAGAGGATTGAGACGACGACTCTTATTGCAGTACTACAAGTGTTCATTGTTTTGATGAGGTCTTCACCAGTTCATGATTGCGACACGACTTTGGTGATACTTGCACTTCCAATTTGCATCAGAACGCGCCATGATTGATTACGGCCTGCAAAACATCACACTGGTGTGAATGAATAATTGCAAACACACGCAGAGGTCACAATGTCATCGCCAGCAGGCTGGAGTGACTCAGCTCTTTGAACCTCTACACTGCATGCCAAAACACCTTATATAAGAAAGTGGAAAAAAAAAGACCATTTTCTGGCAGTTCCTTTTGTATTGCACATTTTTCTGACATTAGATGCAACGTCGTAATTAATAAAACAATCATTCGCAGCAAAGGACGGGCGCTCTTGATCCCACCGCGTCGTGTGACGGACACGGCCAGATGGCTAGCGGAGGCGACATTCAGATGCATGGCCAGGTGGAGGATTAGCTTGTTTGATTACAACTGAGGCACACTTCAATGCTCCGTCTTTCCTTTGTTTGTTTGATTTTCAGCGGCTTTCTCGGCTTTCCGGCTGGGGGACTGTGCCGCTTATCCGTTTCATCTCCCAGCTCTGCAGTGCTCACTATGGCTTTTATTTCACCAAGATAAATGGTCTGAGCTCGCTCATTATGCTGAGGGACAATTTGGCACCAAACATCCCAGTGGTAATCAGAAAAGAAAAAAAAAAAAAACTGAACACCAATAACAAAAAAGTAAAGCTCCTCATTGCGTTTGGCTGCAATCGAGTTTGAAAATGAATCATGCATGAGAAAATCGCCCGTGCTGACCAGATGAAGACAGCGCAAATAACTCTTCTTCTTCTTCTCCCTTACGCTAAAAGGAAAGTTTCAAAGGGATCGATATAAACTAGTGTGATTGAGCTTTGGAAATAGGAAGGACACACTTTGTAAAAGGTTATTCCCTTTGCAGATGTGGCTTATACATTCTCATTATTTATTTATTGTAAAATTCCAACGTAACAGGCAAGAAACCAGAGCAGATTCTTCTCTTTTCTTTCTTTTAATTATTTTTCTGACAAATAAACACGCTCCGCAAGTCAGAAAATAGATTTTTGCAACCATTTGCACTTAACTCAGCGGCCCCCTGACTTCACACAAAGACTGAGCAGGGAGTTGGCTGTTTTGGTTGGAAATTGCCATTTTGGAAATCTACAAAACGCGACTACGAAATTTGCCAAATGGGAGGAAAGAGTGAATTGCAAATGAAGTTTGTGTCTGTGTTTTTTGTTGTTTAGATTTTATTTAGTTTTATACCATCAACCATGATTGTGATTCCATGCACCGCTTTGCATTTATATCCTTTTGAAATCACGATTCTCCTTTGTATATGATAAAAATCCAGTCTCATTTTAGTCCCAATTTGTTTCAGTGTGCAGTTTTCACCCAATATAAATCTGCTCTGTTGCATAAATGGCGACTGGTGAATTGCACCTTGTATCAAGCAGCTGAAGCACATTAAATTGCTCAGCGTTTCTCTGCACGTCAATGCAGGCAGAGATGGATGAACAAAAAGATTGTTGTTTTGCTTCTGCTACGTCTTTGCATCGACCACAACACGAGGGTGTGGTGACACTCTCTCCAGCCGACTATATTATAATAAAATCATCTTCATGAGTACACAATGGACTCGATGCTCCCCCCTTGTAACAATCCTTTACAGTCGTGGCAGTAATTGCAAATTTGGAAGCATACAGATCACATAGCCTGTAAATGTAACTACGTCCCCGCTGACGCCTGCTGCTTCTTGATTTGTTTTGGCACCTTATTTCAGCCAGACAGAAAATAAATAGAGCAGGGCGTGTGCGGCGGCGCATACGGAAGAGGAAAGCAGGTCGTTTCCAGTTATTACATCACACGCAGGATTATTTTCAACAGTATGTTATGGATGAGGCTGAGACAAAAGTGGGTTGGTGGAAGCTTGTGGGTCTGCTCATGTCATTTAAAAAGCTGTGTGTTTTCTGGCAGTTTTCACATCAGTGGTGTCCAAACTGTGGCCTGGGGGCCATTTAGTTTTTGATACTGTAGGAAAGACCAAGAAAACCAACAACAAAATAATTCTTATGATGGACAGCAAATGTAAAGAAACTAGCCTGGCTGTTGGAGAAGTGACCCATAAAAATAAAGCAAAATTGTGAGGGATGAACACAAAACGGTTAGAGCAGATTGTCACACCAAATGTACACTCACCATTTTTGTCCGCTCGACGGAAAATCTAAAGGTGAGACAGAAGACAGAATTATAGGCGAATATCACTATAGCAGTCGATTGAGAGGGTGCATATTACAAAAATCTTTTTTTTTTTACCAAAACATTGGTTGAATCACATTAAAAAATTGCCGTTAAAAGTTTTTTTTTTCCCAAGAGAAAGGGAAGGTAAAGAGGACAATGTCTTCATGACCAAGGTCTGAACAGCTTTGGATCTTTTGCAGGAAATTTTCTTGGACCTCCGCACGCAGCAATGACTCATATTCAGAAAAATATTGTTGCTTTCACTAACTCCTACTCACGAACGTCACTGTCCCCAACAAATCTCATCCAATGGATGGATGAATGGCAGCCTTTGGTTTATAAACACCATACAGATAAATTGAGTTTAGAGCACTTTTAACCTTTGTCGAAAACTGCTGACAAAAAGAGACTTGTATGGACACCACAAATGAGCCTTGGGAGGCAATGGTAGCTCCTTTTGACTCCAAGTGTGGCTTTTGCCTTTTTGGGAGATGTCACGTCTGTCAGGGAATTAATAACATGGGATACTGCTTTCATTTTCTGTTTCAACAATGTCAAGGTTGGCCTTTCCCGCCCTCTCGTCATCTTGCAAAGGTGCTTCTTGACAGCTGATATCAAATGAACCCTCTGCTTTTTAGCCAGTGGAACAGAAAGCACATTTTAGATGTTCTGGCTCGTCGGCAACAAGAGGCTGCTAATGCAGCTTTTTACAGGAGGATACGAAAAGGTCAGCGCTGCATCCCAGAGTGCCGCATGCCCCCTCGTATCATGGCGGCAGATGTCGACTCTGCGGGCGTTGTAGACTTCTTGTTTTGTATTCTGACTGGCTGAGACCATGCATGTCTTTGACACGTAAAACCTTTTCCACTCACTGTAAAGGATTTTGAAAATTCAGTTGCTATGGACACCAGATGTTAAAAACCCTCAATTGACTCTTCACAAATTCACCTTCAGTATTCAGATGCGGTAAAATGGTATCAAAGTGCAGTAGGAAATGATCAATTGCTGTCATGTAAGTTGAAGTGATTCAGCTTGACTGTTTAAACAGTTCGCATATCAGGAAGGAGCTAAGTTTGGATTGCTGGTGGACGGTATCGAGAGTTTTCATTGCACTTTTACAAATTAAATCATCTGGAAACCCTAAGGGCAATGTCGTAAAATGAAGACAATAATATAGTCATGCATTTGTGGCAGCTGCAACTCTTCATGATGCCCTTTTACAGACCCCCCCCACATGCACACACTTACACCGCACCACATGAGTGGCAGGCATCACACACATAAACTGTCCTCAAGCCTCTTTGTCATTTGCATGACCACAAAAGCAAATAGTGGATTTAGGTAATAGAGCAACACGTCTATTACCACACCACCTAAGCAGGCATCTTGCTTCCCACCTCAGGAGGACCATGAAAAAGTAACAATTGTGATGGATGCAGCACTCACATCATGAAGGATGCTGAGCCCTCGTTCGCTGCTGTGCTGCTGCTTCTGCTGCTGCTGTTGAGCCCGAACATGCTTGCGCTTGGCTGACTGCAGACACATTGTGATCATCTCCGTGCACGCCAACATGTTGTTAAAGAAAGAATCTTCTCGTACTCGGGAGGCTGAGGATGCAGGCGATGTGTTGAGAGGTTTTGTGTCAGGTGTGCAGGTGAGACGCTACTTTTAAGGGCGAGCGGCCCCTGCTGGACGCACTGCGATTGGCCGCTTTGAGTTGTGCGTAAAAGCGCTGCATTAAAAAAAAAACGTGTGCATTTAAAAAAGAATACCATAAACTACTAATGTAAAACTAATGTGATAAAAATATTAGTACAAGTAAAATAACTAAAAACAAATTATGTATCTTTGTGAGGATCTGCGTTCACTGGCAGTATGTAATCTGTAAACCCTGTAAAACAAAGGTGGAACAGAATAAAAATATTTGCAAGGATTTGTAGAACAATTTGGAAAGGTAATCTTATTTCCCTGACACATTCACCGTAAGTGAAAACGCAGTGATAACTTTTGGTTAACACGGCCACCTCCAGGACCAAAACAGAAGTACAGTAAAATCAAAGGAAGTCTGTTCAGACAAGTGAGAACTGTGAATTCTCAAGAAAATGCTCAATAGGCGTACTTTAATGGTTTATTAGTAGTCTCCGGTACAGTACAACATTGCATAAAATTATATGGGTTAAAAAACGCACAAAAATGTAGCGCAACATGAATGAATGGCAAACACCTCAGAGCTTTTCAGCAAAGACCATAATGACAAATATTTCCTCCCCCAAATATTAATAGTTTTAGTTAGGTGGCTGGCGGCGTCAAAAATAAAGCTTTGTGTGGAATCAATTTTAAAAAGCTACAGCAAGTACAGGGTTGAAAAAAAGATGTGTTCACAAGTGAAGGTGAGCAAGACTTTACTTTCATGCTGATAACCCAGACTCCTTCCAGCAGTGGTGACAAAAAGTGCTTATTCAATTTTAGAACCTACAACATTTGAATGGAGTTGACTGGCTGTGAAGTGACAACAAATTGCACAAAAAAAAAAATCTGTCTCAAAACGGTAGGCATCACCCAGTCTTTATCTTCTTTGAGGCAGCTCAAACTGACCCAGCTTTTAACCAACCCAAACTGAAAGCAAATGACCTAGTTACTGCTCATTGGAGGAATGTGCCAAGTACAGCTGCAAAGAAGCGGCGGACGGTGGAGTAGTGGAAATACGTTTGAAATAACTCAAGTGCCATTTCTGTACAGCTTAATACAAGAAATTATTGAATAGACGAGGACTCTAACAATTCTTCATTTGGTCTTTGTCCTGATATCAAATACCTTACAAATGTAAATATACACACTTCGTGTCGAATTGGCAGCAAAGGCCACAATATATTTCTATTAGAATAACTAGGTCATTGTAACCACCAATAACGAGTACGAAATTGTCAGTTGTGCTGTACAGTAATCCCCAAATATTTGTGGTTTACTATTCACAAACTAATCTAATAAATATATCTGTATGCTCCACAGAAAAAAACTAACCCTCTGAAAACAAAACTAGACATGTTTGTGCTCTTTGTGAGACACCTTAAAGAGCCACAGGATGGCAGCAGTTCTTCAAAAGGTCCATTGTTTTTCAGACAAGGCTCATGGAAAGAGGTCCAGCTTGGGGGCCCACTCCAGGGCGGTGTTGACAACGGCAAGCGCCGCAGCCCCCAAGGCTACCGTCAGGCCCATCACCGCTAAGCGGACAAAGCGGCGGGTCACGGAGGGCCGGGCCACCTTCGAGCGCTCTGCCAGCTCCTGCTGCTGCTGTTGCTGCTGTTGCAGTTGCCTCCGCCGGCGGAGGTGGGGCACCGAGTCAGGCCGCTGCTGCGTCGAGGCCAAGTCAAAGTCTTTAAACGTGGTGGTCGCCATGCTTGGGAAGGGGAAAAGGTTACAATTTTAAACCCGCCTTGTTAGCTTACCAGTGGTGTCACTGCAATTTTTGCTGCACAAAAGGGTACACTCAGGTCCAATTATATTCAATTGTTCCCTTTTTAATGCTTGTTACACTTCAATTTCTGGACCTGATTGTAAGGCTGACACCACGTCGGGAAAGAGTGGGTGGCGGTAACTTACCAGTCGCGAAAGGCGACCTCTCTGGCCAGTTCGGATGGCGGGAACTGGACAAACAGGTCTCCCGCTCGGCTGATGAGGGTCTCGTAGGGCAGATCCTGAGGAATCTGTGACAGCAGGTGATGGACCATGGCCATGTCGCATTCGCACTCCAGCACCTCCTCCTCTCTGTGCAGGACTATCTGTAGCACACACGCACGTCACTCTAAATCACACTATGAAATTTCAATCTCTCCTTGAATACAGTATCCGGCATCGTTCATTGAAGTACTGGCAGCGAAACCGACTCACCACGGCCGCAAAGTAGATGGGCATCAGTGGATGGCAGGCGAGGAAGAAGTCGTACAACCGCACCACGTGGCGGAAGTCTGCCAGGACGTGGCCGAACCAGGTGATCAGCCAGCTGAGAGCAAAGACGGTGCCCACCTCCGCCCTGGCAAGGACAGACATACGTCGCTCGAGTGTCCTTTACCACCACAAAATCACCCACTATGGGTTGGTTGTTTAATATCACCGCTTTGTCAGATAACACAAATGATAAAGAACGACTGAGCCAATTTTGCCAAGACAACGTTGGTTAACATCACCAGACGTTGTATGGACTTCCTCTCTCTTGTGGAAGCAGCGCTCGATTACACTCGGTCAATTTAGTGGGGAAAATTTGAGTGGATGAAAGTTTGCCTTACTGTTGCATGAAATCATGCACCTCGGGCTTGACCCTCTCGATGATGGGCATTAGGTAGTTGAGGATGTGTTTGGTGTTGTCCATGGTGGGGTCCATGAAGTCCCTAGCCAAAATCACAAAGCAGAAAATTCTAATTTTAGAAACAAAAAGACAGAGGGACTTGCAACGTTACCTGAGGTGATGCGTGGAGAGTTTTTCTACAAGGGCCGTTGCCAAGCGCTCGCCCACAACCAGGAGGAAGGTGACGACGATATCGTGGTAACCTTGGTAGTAGTGCAATTGAGGATTACGCTTGAGGACTCGGAGGATGATGTCGATCAGCTCCTCCTGGAGCCCCTCCCGCTGCTCATCCGGCATACCTGGACACGTAGGCGAGCATCATACATGTGAACCTTTGGCAACATCACCAAGTGCTTTGTGTTTCTGGGGTACTCACCAGGAGGGAACCTCCGTAGTGAGCGTTGAACGTCCAGGAGCACTTGGTTGTAATCCTTGTTGTTGTCCCGCTCCACCGTTTCTATGCAAAAAGAGTGGGCGATAAATGTGGCAAAAAGATCCACTGTTAAGAACGAGCGTGTTATGGAAGACATGCACATTACCTGGCTCCTGCTCCAAGATATTGGGCGGGACGTTGAGGAGTCGCGGCCACACCTGACAGCGCATCTCGTCCGTCAGCAGGCCGCCTTCGCTGATGGCCATCCTCCTGAGGGCCGCTACGTCGGCCGGACTCGCCTGCAGGGCCTGGGCGATGTCGGCCAGCTTTCTCTGCCGCCGGTCTGACAAAACAGAGTATGTAATCACCCACTATGGCACGCATGTGACAAAGTCTCTGTAAATTCCAGTGACAAAGATTGTCTCTCAGTTGAGATATACAACTTCAACATACTTCCTAAATTAATGTACTACTTTCCTACATAGGCAGCAATTGAGTGTCATCCTATAGCATCTTGGAGTGCTTTTGGAAAGTATAAAAACAAAAACTTTTGCTTATTTGCCGGCGCATGATGATGACGTCACATACAATGGCACTGAATTAACATGTCACCTGATCAAGGATACTGATAATATATACACATCTTTGATCGTACAAGCGCAATTAGCAATCGGGTACTCACTTAAACTTTCAATATTAGGAGTTAAAAAATAAAGCTAAGCAACAATGAATGTCGCCGAATGGGTGGAGGGTTGTTACCGTTATTTTGATTCTCATTTATCAGTGACGAGGCGGTGCCTGATGTCTTCATGTTTCCTTCGCTTTATGTAACTGTTGCTAGCTTTTTCGTCTTCAGACTGACATATTTGTCCACGGTAACTTTTGAGGCCAAGCGTTACAATTAATTTCCCACGGATGCCATCAGCTCAGTTAGTACGGCAAGCCTATTAGGCTAGCACGGGCCGGCCCTGGTTCGTCCTTCGTTGGCGAGCTACGCTAGTCTTCTCCGGGGCACCTCCGACGTGAACGTCTCCCCCAAAGTGGACATCATGAGTCGGAGAGCTGAGCCGAGGTAGCGTCATGAAACCGGTGACGTTACATGTTTGTATGGACAACCGGCGGCGTACTGGAACGTCACAGCAAAAGGCGAGTTGAGCGCATGCGCAACCTGACGGCATAAAAACAACAACATTATTTATACAATACTGTACACGTAGAGAATAGATTCGTCTCCAAGGAGTTCAGACTTGAATACATAATTGGACAGAGGTAAAAAAAAAAACAATTAAACAAACAAACAAAATGTTGCTGTCCGTTATATAAACATTTTAAAATCGTGTAGCGCAGTCATGCGATGAAGTGCAAAAACCAGAAGATGGCAGTGTTGATCAAATCACAACCACAGGTAGTTGGCTGACACCTTGGGGGAAAAATACAGATTTTTATCAGTCACTGTAATGTCAATGTTTAATTTCAAAAATAAAAAAGAAGAGCGAAAAATGAGCACCAATGACTGATCGCCAACCAATCACAGAGCACATAAAGTCAGCCAGCCATTCATGCCTATGGGCAATTTAGATTCTTCAATGTAGTAAGAAGCCTCGACCTGAGATTGAACCAAGAACTTCAGACGTATTGAGGCAGATGTGCTGAGGACATTTCTAAATTTAGTCATGGATTAATTTGCCAAGTTATTTCACTCGCACGCAGCAAGAGTTAGTGCAATATGCTTTGCAATGTTCATCTGCAGTATGTTGCTTATAATAAATGGTGTCCCCAATTGCAAAGCAAAATAAACAATGCTGAAATAACTACACCTACTCACTGACTTGCATTTTTGCTTCCTTTTTTTCTTCTTCCCACTTTACCCTATGATGGATGTGCCCCTGTCATAAAAAGCAGCTTGAATGCAAAAATGGTGGCATTTGCAGAAGGAATGGTGGGGGCAGCACAATTTGCTGTCACAGGACAAGTGTTGAAATTGAGCAAACGTTAAAGGGGGTGTCACTCTCTTCAGTATTTATAGCTTTTAAGCGGCGGCCCGAGAGACGGCAGCACGGAGGGAGCCTCCGTGGAAAAAATGGCAATATCCTACGAGGTGGACGCTCTCGTCGATCATGTCGGATGGCCTTAATGCGTATTATTGCTGGAGCTGCAGCTAGTTGTGCAGTTCAACACAGAAACACTGCTCAGAAAAAGTGGAAACACAGTCAGTATACCATATGACAAAAATCTGGAGTACGTGACAGCACTCACCGACTGCAAAATTAAATTAAAAAAGTAATCTTTTGTCATCCGCCTATTTCCAAAATAGTATGGTGTTATGAATTTTGCTAAACTGTGATGTCACAAGTTACCTAACCACCTTCATGCCCAGTCTTTTTATCAATCTTATCCACTATTCATTGTGCTCTTGATGAAATTCCCTGATAGGCCACAGGATGGCACTGAAGTCCCATCTAATTGGAAAGTAATACATTGATGTCAAGGGTCAAGGAAGCATGTTGAAGTGATACAACCTCAAACTTTTTGTTTGTCGGGGGAGAGTTCACTTTAGCCTGGCTTGTTAGTGGAAGAAGTTAGGCTGACATCATCCAGTGCATTTTTTTAAATCATGACATTTGCAGGCTGTTTATTTCAAAGGGTAATATTGTAAAAATAATTTGAAGAGACATTAAACTCTGTCAGGATCATAGTTTGTATGCTTTGAGCCATTAATCTAGGAAATTATGGAAATCTTTAAGGCAAATACATTTTTTTCCCCCATAATTCACAGCAGAGCCAAGCCCCTATTTCTATAGGTACACTGAAATCTAAGAACTTTTTGCACAAATTGACTTGGATGTTTCTTGGCTTCGGCCTCTCCGAGATTCCCATCCGTGTAATCTTATTTTGAGCGCTTGACTCACAGCTCATTTGAATAAATGTGTGAAATGTTCTTTTGCTCCCATGAACACCTGCAACTTGATTAGCGGCTGACATTAAGTTGTTTTGGTGCAGCGGGCCGCCAAACGCTGCTCCTGCTTCATAACTCTGGATTTAGCATCCCGCCCCCTGCGCCCGCCCCTCCAACCCTCATTTTTTTTTCTTCTAATACGACACCATATGCGTTTTTATGCATAATAGGCAACCTGCTTTGGCTCAGAGTGAAATACGGCAAGCATAACACTCCAGGCTAATCCATTTTACTCTACCCCTGCCTGGTTGCTTTGACAAAGGTGGTTTATTCCCATTAGCATCCAGGTATGATGATAATAAATATGTATTACGGCATCCCTCTATCAAACAAAGTCCAAATGGACTGTGGGAGTCGCTTCAAACAAACAACGCTCAGACGCGCTACCAGCCCAATGTGTGCAAGTACGGACCTCAGACAGGGCCTTAGTCGGCCATTTCTTTTGTCGTCTTGTTTTATTTAGGTGTTGCAAAAGTCATCAATCCTTTGACCACGAGGAGGTGGGGCCAGTTTGAGCTGAGTGTCGAGCTTCTGCGTTTCAGCGGCTTTAATTAAAATTACTGTCATACTATCTCGACGGATGATACGTAGCTGATGGCTACATAATTGCACATCATTTGATTATTCATGTAATCTTGATTTGGCTGCATTTTATCCACGGTAGAATGTTCTCTTGGGAATTAGGCACGTCTGTATTTCCAATGCAAAAGTAAAGTGCTGTTATGAACACAAAGTTATTCTATTGGTTAATGAATGTAATAAAAACAATGTGATATAAACATAGAAACCCTTCCATCCATTACCTGCAATCTGTCCATCTCTCATCTACAGCATTTACATCGATGGACATCCATTAAGCTATCTCACTACACTTTTAGACGTCTACCTGAGGTTATATTATTTATGGAGTTTTGCTGACCCAGCACATGGTCCCAGCGAGGCATTACAAAAGAGACAGAAAAAGAAAATCCCATGGCTAGCGTTGGTTGAGTGGAACTTTTTCATTTCATTTTTCATTTTCATTATCTGTCAGCTGAAAGTATAAATGCCAGAAGGATTAGAGAAATCAGAAATTACATGGGCTCTCGGCTTTCCCCCGGCTGACCGGGTGCTTATCCTCTCCTCGGTTCCTCTCTCCCCCTCCTGCCTCCCCCTACCTGCTTCCCACGCGGCTCGTCCGCGCGCCATCTTTTACCTATCGCGCAAAGTCTCTTTGGCCCTCTTTTCTTTTTTTTTTTTTTTTTACTCCAGCTTTTCTCCCACTCCTGAGCCGCATTGTGGCCTTTTCTAATATCCCGCTCTTGCCGTCCCGTCGGCACGGCCCCGGTTCCGCGTGACCGGCACCCCGCTGGTCTTCAGCGATGAGAGGGAAGTGTCTCCAGAAGGGAGCCCTTAATCCCCCCAAGATCTATTACAGATAGAAAAGCTGGCCCAGGGGACAAAGATTAGGAGAGCCAAGATACTGGCAACATCGATTGTCTCTCTCATCCCGGGGGCGGCCCGCCAGTTTGCTCCTGTAATGACATTCAACGAGTGGAAAATACTTCTAAATGCAGGTGTGTTGCCAACAGGAAAAAAAGCCTTATTCGCGTCCACCTCATGTGAACCACACAAAACGACAGGTGGTTTGACGCCATAGTGATGCCTTGAAAAACGAGTTTACATCGTTCCTTAACCTAACTCTTAACTCAGAACACTCATCTCAAATCTTCCAGGAATGTTAAATTCATGAATCCATTCCAGCATACACAAGGAAAAATATCCCATGATCTTTCACTGAGGCAAGTATTCTGTTTTAGTTGAACTATACCGGCACAAAACGGCAGTTCTGTAGTCTGTCTCTGCGGTGTTTATATAAGACTGAACAAAACAGTTTCAAGTGCTCCGCTATAGTGAATGAGGACAATGTGTGCATTCAGACAATGTTCTGCAGCTGAGGTCACCAGGGTGGTGCTATCAGCCCTGTTGGAAAAATTGCATTTTCTCAGAAAATAAAACAAACAAGAATAAAGAGCCTTTTTATTTTTATTTTTTTACATATATACAATATGGGCGAGATTCTTTGCCGTGCCTGTTGATAAACAAACTTGACCTCAGTGGCTGCGAACGTGTAGATCCCAAATGACAAATTTAAAAGCACGGCTGTGATTGAGTTGATTAAATACATACAATTAAAGGTAATTTAATTTGTTTCACAAGTGTGTATCAAGTTACTAGCCCTTCAACTTATTCAAGTCACACTCACTTTTAAAAAGGTCATTGACCCCTACAGTCTCTCTGCATGTATCTCACGCACGAAGGAAGGAGCAACATTTTCTCTCTCCTGGGCCTACTTGGATCGTACAAGCTACAAAGGATTGCCAACAACAGACTGCAGCTACAAGGCCTCCGCTAATCACGCTATTGATCCTGTAATTCCGCCCATTTGAAGCTCTTTACCACAGTGGGTGGTATCGATGAATAAAGTCCAAGCCTCTTCTTCTCCTCGCACTTGCAGAGGCGAGCGGCGTCTCCAGGGAGGTGACAGAGACCGCCGCTGGCACCTCGCTTTGATTTTAGCCTTCTGCATGCGTCACGGGAAAGGCTGTCATATCAGCCGAGTGACGCATATGATAGAAGGCTCATTTTGAAATCTCCCCTGGCCTCGTGTTGTACAGGACCAAAAGCGAAATAATGGAGGACAATGCGTTTGTTATGTGCACTGATTTTGAGGAATTCATGTGAGTGAGATCTAACTTTGGAACTACAAATGCAACTTTAAGAATTTGCATTTGAAATGATGTAATGGTAGGCCAGGAAGGGCAAGGCAGAAACAGGAAGTAGGGGAGGTTTTATATGTGACACGTAGTGAGCCAGCATGTGCAAGTGACAGCAAGTGTCATGTCGATTAGTTATATTTAAAACTATGCAAATGTTTGTTTGGCTTTTTGCCTAAAAAGTTAACAGGTAAAACACTTGGTGATTTTTTTTTTTTTTTGCTATAACAGTCCCTGAAAAAGCTCAACACACATGCACACCAAAAAGTTTGGGAGCTGGTGGAAAAACTCATCATCTGGTCATTCTTGTAAGTGTTACGATTTTATACATTTACTGTTTTTTGAAATTGTCTGTCTAAATTTAAGATCATTTGTTGTGGTCTCTGGCACTCAAGCACGGAATGAAATAAACATTGACTCAATCCAACAGTACCTTGCAGCTATGGCAGCTGTTATGAAAATCTGAGATTAATTAACAGCATATTTAATAGTTGGTCTTTTTTTTTTTTTTTTTTTAACAGATACATGTTGGGTTCATCTTTTAACTCCCATTTAAGTACCAAGGACAAGTTCTTGCCTGCTTAAGTGTTAGAATGAGTGCAAACTGTTGATGTAATTAAAAATCAAGCTGTGCATCTCAATGTCCTGATGCTTGTCAGCTATTCCAGTTTTTTTTTTTTTGGTCTCATTTACAGATAGGGCGCGAGAGGATCTTTAACATACATCCTTGACAATAATTACACGGCGCCATGACAGAAATGAACTCCGCAATCAGCTTCTAATTTATGGCCACCTGCAAGATGACACGACACCGCTGATTGTAGCTTTAATTATTCCCCGCACTTTGCATCGCATAATTGAAATGCCTGACGTTTGAGTCCTAACGTGGCTTTGTTTAAAGAGACACAAAAAAGTGCAGGTACAATGGGAGGAATATAGTGTGAGGCGGCAGTTAATGCTCTGATGTTGACGTTGGGTGAAGGTTGCACATAAAAGGCAAACAGTGAAGAAAACTATGTTCAACTCTTGAGTCACCACAATAGGCGAACACAAAGATGTCTGAATCGTAATAAGGCAGCCATTATGATACAATTTTGAAGCTGCAGAGAATTGTGAGGTTCACGTAGCATTTACCGATGATATAGTTGTTCATTGCATGCTCTTTCACAATGGTTGTGCAATTTTTTTTTTTTAATGGATCTAGCTACTGAAAGACCAGCTTTCTTGACAGAATGGAATTCCACCGCGAAATCTTTAATCGCATTTTCCTTTTTTTTTTTAAAGCTTGGTCCTTGTTATCCTGGCGATTAAGCACACGTGGACTTGTAGAGTGGCCGATGCTTGATGAGCGCAATTCTACCCCGTATGTCCCTGGCCTGAATGATGGCGTGTGGGCCGCCAGACCTTTTAAAAGCAACTTGCGCTTAATTGTCCGCTGCGTTTTGCCTTTTGTCTGTGGATTTATAATGCACTTTGGAGCTGCTTTGCAATTCTGAGGGCGGTGGCCTTTTGTGGGATGGAGTTTATAGGATGATGTTTTGTTAATGTGGAATTAGGACATGATCCAGTTAAAGGCTAAAGCAGCACGTTCTGTATAAACACTCATGTTTTGCTTTTTAGTTCATCCTTTTTTGAACAATAGTTCAACACCCCCTTGGTTCTTTGAGATTTCAAACAGATGTATTTTTCCCAACACCCACGAGCAGTGTCCAATTAGCTTTAGCCTCAATGCAATTAGTTGTATAGACGCTCTACAGGGAAGTAACCTCATTGACTTTAATGGCTCATGTTATGCAAACGGTAAATTGATACAAAACACGGGGACCTGGTTGCTCGATTTCTACGTGGTTGTCCTGATTACTGCCAGCAGAACCCAGTCAATGCCACCATCTTATTTCCAAATGAAAACGTGCACTGAGAGATAAATTAAAAAAAGGTAGTGAGATGCAGGTGAAAGGTCCAAACTGCTTTTGACTCAACAATGGAAGTATCATTCATTATTGACGCCTCTACAAGGGTAGGCTAGAGTGAATTTTCATAAGGATGATTTCTCTTTACCCTCTCTGCCTTCCTCTCAACTTAAAGTCATTTTTTTAGCCCTTTGGATGCATTTGAATGTAATTGACTCATAAAATTAACAAGAGCTTCGCTTCAGAAAGAGTTGTCGACTTGTTCCCCGGCGCTTTGCAATTGAAAGATAATACGCCGCTCGCTTATTCCAATTGGGATTTCTTTTGTTTTGTTTACGTCTGTTCTTTGCAGTGCTTGTAAAAAGAGTCCAAAACGGCTATATTTAATGATGTTTATTTTAAGATGTGATGTTGTGAAAGAGAGCTGCACTGAGAGAAACAAAACGAATTGTCAACTCTTCTACTAAAGCCCTCAATCTTTTTTTTTTTGGAACAAATCTCATCTGAAACCACGTTCTTTATGTACGTTATGTATGTTACAACTAGATTTGCCCGCCCGTCAGCCAGTGATATATCCAGCAACGATGGACGCCAGAACATGCCATTAACGTCTGACAGTATGTCATCCTTACATACCCAACATCCTGTCGACGGGCTGCCACGTCATGATAACGTTACGCGTCCCAGATGTGTTGGAAATGCTTTTTCAGTTCAAGCCCACTAAACTTGTAGTGCAATTCCATTCTGAAATTAGCCAACGAGGAAACACCGGGGAAAATGTTGGAATGAGAAAATAAGATATTCACTCAAGACAGGCTTGTTATCTTTGTAAAGTTTCCCAATATTGCTGTGTAGCTGAGGACACGCTTTATCTGGGGGATGAGAAGAAGAAAGTTTAGCACGGGCCCTTCGGAGCTCCGCGCCAGTCTGCTTCTTATCCTCCCAGGGAGAACTCGGGCAATTTGGATTCCGATTGGAAGCCAAGCGGACCGAAGGGCTCAATGAACGAAAACCCTTTCATCTCCCTACCAGATGATTTACATTTGCACATGAGTGAGGCCTAATCTGCACATTTTTAAACAAGCACAGGAAAAAAAAATTGTCCAGGAGTCACTGATGACCGATGTCGTTTCCTCCTTATGTGACTTTCTTTCTGTCTTTCTTTTCTTTTTGTTTTTTTTTGTGTTTGCTCTGCAGGTTCATGAAAAGCCCATTTGGGCGGACGGATGCGGTGAGATGATGTAAAAACATTTTTAATTCCGTGGAATTCCTCCCGCACACTTATTATTACAAGACTTGACATCATGACAAAGCTCCATGCTGTCTTTGGATTCGACATCAAACGCTTTTTTCCGCTTAGCTGAATTTATTCACAACTGCTTAAAAAGTACGAGACATCCCCGGTGTATGTGTGTGTACCTCAGGAGAGGTTGCATGCTTGTGTAAAAAAATCCATTTGGAACTCATGATGTTCTCTGCATGATTAAAATGGTGGCAGCTAATTTCCTTGGTATGATTCCCCGCGTATTTACAGTTCATTATTCGGAAAGTTAGCAAGTGGCCTTTTTGGGCCGTTTTCAATTCATGTTCCACAAACGACAATACTGAGAATACCGTGTGCCGTATACTTTTTGGGCTGCATAGAAAACACATTTATTGTTTGACTTGAAAATGGCGAATGGACTGAATCGTAAACTTCATCAATGGCTCGGCCATCTGGGAAGTGTAACATTACCGTGATGTGGGAGCCTGTTGACAGGATGTGGGGTATGTAAGGATGAGCTACTGTCAGACGTTAATGGCATGTTCTGGCATCCGGCTTAGATATATCATTGGCTGACTGGCGGGCAAATCTAGTTGTAACTGCTCTCACCGTTGGACAGGACTGTCGTGACTGACCACATTGCTGACACGGCGCCGTAATGGATGTTTCCTCACATTCACATCATATTTACTAACTTGAAATTGGATCCTGATTCAAAATCTTTTTTACCGAATCTAAATTCAGGTTCATGTCATATATTCCCAATTTGAAAGTAAGTCTTGGGGAAACCTTCGCCAACTACTTCTCAGTATTCTTTGTTTCCAGGTTATCTTAGTTGCAAATTGACAAAGCAGGCTTTTTTTTTATTTAAAATTGTGATAGCTTGGATTATATTTGTAATAATGACGATTGTTTCTTTTGACTGTCAGTGTATCAGCGTTTTATGTCGGAATAGTTGCTGATGTGTTGCAACGTTTTTAGTTTTAGTTAGTCATTCAGGTTTGTTGTTGATTTAAAATTAATAGTCAGCGTCATGGATCCGTTATGGACAAATATGCTTGTAGCCCGAGTCGTGCTCAGGGGCACAAATACAACGCTCGTAATGTTAAGTCAATAACCCGCGCGCCATGGATGGATGGCGAGCTGGTGTGGCAATAAAACAAAGAGTCACTTGTATTGACACAGCCATCCATAGTGCTCTGCTAACTCTCTGCTGACTAGACAGAGAGACTGTTTTTCTACCTTTTTACATTCACACGGTGTTCCCGCTCCAACTGACTCTTCCTGAAAATAACCCCCTCTCCTTGTTGTGGATCTCCAATGCACATGTTATTCTGCACTGCACCTCAGAGGACATTTGGAGTTCTTATCAAAGTAACACGGAAGGAAATTTGGGTGTTGAAATTGGATGTGACCGGCTCGGCATCCTTGAAAGCCGAGGGCCCGAGGACAGAGGCTGTTGTACTGACAGCCTGTCCCCAATTGCCTCATACATCAAGGTGTATCCGCTCAGATAGAATAGTATATAATCACACTTTGATATGATATACTTTCCGCGCCTCATATCCGTTCAGCCTTCCACGGCTTTGTAAACCAGCCCGTGTTGGCATCCTGCCCGCAGCTGTCACGAAGAGCAGCGGAAAAAATATAGACGTGGGTCCAAAACAGAGGCAACAACTTTTAATTTGCCGCTGATAGGCTGTGGCGTCCTTGGCTGATGGCAGCTGATTTACGCTGCGCAACTTTGCGGAGGTGCTTAGCAGGCTTTAGATAGCCTGGCGTTTAACTTGAATACGAGCTGTAAATATAACACACAAATATCACAAGCGAGTTAAAGCCCTGTTAAAATGGTCCTTGAATTTACCTGTTTCGGAAGCGTCAGTGAAAGCCATGCAGGGAGAGAACGTGATGAGCTTGGGAGGGGAACCACAAAAGCAAGCAAATAAACATCAATGTGCGCATTTAGAATTCAGGCTAAAATTCCATTTATAGGCTGAATTTGTGAGAAAGTATTGGAAGTCATAAGACTGTGCCAGTGTCATTTTGAGGTTAAGTTTTTAAGGTGTCTCAAATATGCCACAAACAGCTTGCTGACCTGCTTTTTGGAATACACAACCCAAAACAATTTTTTTTCTCCCATCTTGACCGCACGCTGTTTCTGGAGTAAGAGCTTTGGCGGCGTTGTGGAGACACGCACTCAATCGTCTTTCAAGCCCCACGAGAGCTGTGCAAAGTAGAAAGGATTGACTTTGGCTTCATTCTCTGACAATGGAATAAGAGCGAGCCTGAAGAAAAGGGGGTCCAAAAGACACAAGTTAATCAAAAGCTGACAGCTTGAAAGAACAAGGCGCTTCTTTTTTCGCTGGACTTCTTTCCTCTTGGGGATCACGGCTGACTTGAGGAGGTTAATTGTCCGACAGATGACAATAAAACTGATGTCGCTTATCCAAATGCCGCTTGACAACACCGCGTGAGCAAATATTTACTTGCCTGTGAGCTCATGTTTCATTTCATGACCGCACGCTACAATATAATGCGGTTTGGTTTCATTAATTAACATTTTGTGTGTGTGTGTGTTTTTTTTTTTTTTGTGTGCTGTACTGTCCTCACGGGCGCTATCTGGGGCATGCAGCCATGCTTGCTGAATAAAAACCCTTCTGGAAGAGTCTAAAAACTGCAGGCAGCTCTTCCTGCAGGCCTCCGAATGAGCCCTGTGTCTTTCAGGAACAGTTAAAGTAAATTATTCTGTATTTGTCAATGACAGCCAAGGGAATGGGTTTAGGCAAGGTCTGATGTGGATGCGTAGCTTGGCAACAGTGTTCCTACACTCTTTTATTATTTTTTTTTTAATTCTTCTTTCACCAGTCAGACATTTTGGATAAACCTGATTTCAAGACATTCATGCTGTCTTTTGACTTTGATCACCACCATTTCTTTTAAATGTTATCGTAGAAAAAGATGCATGCCCGACCTTATAAATGGGTACATCCTATTGGATATACAGTGATCCCTCGCTACTTCGCGTTTCGTTTATCGCGGCTTTACTACATCGTGGATTTTTTTTTTCCAAATTAAAAAAACATTTAAAAGACAAAATAAAACTTCTAAATTGAGGAAACGTGTCTAACCTTTAGGACAATATAGTATTGTTTGTTTACGAGGGATAACTGTACTCATATGGTTGCCTCTTTTCCAATAGACACCCTGCCCCAATTTGCATTTGTCAACTGAAATCCAACCATTTATTGCCACGAACGTATATATTCGTCAAGATTAGGGATGATTCTTGGCTTGTCTTGTATTGTCAATATGTATGAATGTAACATGTCAACAATTGTTGCCTGGAGAAGAATACAGAATGTCTTATTAAGATTTGCATATATGTATGCCATTTGTTTATTTGTCTGGCTTCAAGGTCTCACTCGTGGGGCCAAGAAATATGCATTCAAGAGGGTCCTTAGTGAGCGCACGTTTGTGCTAATTAGCTACAGAGGAATAATAGGAAAGTCTTAAACTGCCAATGAGTTTACATTCTAAAAAAGAACTTGATAAATAAGGCATCTATTATAGACCATGCATGCAAGTGACTTTGTCAGTTCTAAGACGAAAATGAAGACGTAGTGTTGCCTTCTTAAGCATTTGGACATCAAATACATCATCCATTATAGCAGATGGTGCTACAGCTTTGCAGTTAAAGGCTGATAGATGTGGAAATGGGATTTATGACACTTATGTGCTACGGCAGGCCATCCGTATCTAATCACGAAGTAAAGAACACCAAAGTAAGTAAAAATCTCACCTTGCACCACCGCTGCCACTTTTCCTAATAAATGGTTGGCCTGCATGCAAGTCCTGATGGTACTTGCCGATTCCCGTGGCCCATTTTCCTGTGGAGCGGTGAAAAAATAAGACTTGACGGATTGGTTTCCAGCACGTTGACAGAGGCAAGAAAATCCCCAAATGGCCATCCTTCTAGCACTCCAAACCACCATGTACCAATCATCCCCACAGGCAGTTGGTTGCCATGTCATGTTTTGTTGGGGTCAATTTGAGCTGGTTGGGGTTCTTGGACTACTCTCGCTGAGGGACTGAAATTTATCTGTTGCAGATGAGGCCGATTATAGCCAAAGGAAAAAAGCCAAAGAAGAAGGCAGATAGAGGCAGTCAGGGTGTGGGGGGGGGTAGGGTGGGCGGGAGGTAGATAAAAGCCGAAAAAATACGAGCATGAGTGCTCCACTCTCCTGTCTGCCATTTTTATATGCAATCGTATTGCTGCCTCATTTTTAAATAACAGATCTCCCTCCTTCGCTCGCCATTAATGGCTTGAGAAATATTGATTGGCCATCTGGTCTTCTGGAGACTAAGGCTAATATCTGCTGTCTACCACATATAAATCTCTAGTCTCCGCTGCCTAAATAATGCAGCAGCAAACAGGCAAAGTAGCAGCCAGAGTAAAAGAGAGAGAAGCAGCAGCAGCAGCAGCACAGATGGCAAAAAAAAAAAAAAAAGTGTTCCAGATCTGCCAGTGATCAAACTAAAGATTTGTCCCTGTTGCTTGCGTCTGGCTGCAGCCCGCTTTGGGACTCTTAAACTCCGGCTGACACGAGGCTGTCCAGGAACAAATGATGGTCCTTTTGTAAGCAATGAGAAGTGATCAGGGTGCGGAGGATCCTGAAGTTTTTTTTTGTCATCTTGTTTTTTTTTTTTTTTTTATGTCCCACATCACTCCAAGTAGGACGCATTCAAAGCGCACCCTCACGTCGATATAAAGCATCGGAAGCATCGCGGGCTGTACCTTTAATGATTTAAGCGCTCTCTTTTTTAGTTTTATAGCATCAAATGATCTGTGAAGGTGCCAAGATTTGCTGCAAAAATACATAAAGACAAGCTGAGTATTCTTAGTGAAAAGGAAAACTGACAAGCGCAAGTTGCTCAAATCGCACTATTGTATTTGTGGCCTGTGGTGCAGACAAAACACATTTGACTAACATGACAAAATATTCTTTAGCGTCTCGCGTTCACAGCCAGCCAGAGAGGGGTCGGAAGTTCACGCCATGCCTCTGCTGTAATCAGAAATTCCACATCCCGCTATATAAACAAACGATATCTAAACTTCTAAGTGTTGCCAGAAGGTCACCTTCTGTCTTGTTTGCGTCTCGCTGCGTTTTTGTTAGGGTGACCCATCATGCATTGCAAAAGAACAAAACAGTACAAGAACGAGACACCCGTAGATAAAATGAAATTTATTCATTTTATTCTGCTACCAATCTCAGGATTCACTTTACATCTACAAGTACGTAAGCATATCAAATCTCTCAAGCTAGTTCTCTGGCAGCCTCGAATATTTTTTGTTGTTGTTACTGTTGACCCTTGCTAGCCAATCATCATTTCTCCCATTTTGAGGGACTTCCAGTTCTTTGTCATTGTATTAGCAGTTGCACCATCACGTCGTTCCATCAGATATGTCTGAACATGGCCACCTGCCCAGTTACAAGAGGGTGTGCAGACTTATGCGACTATTGTTTACTTCCCGTTTTGAAAATCTTCCCCCACCCCAAAACATATTACAAGTTAAAGTTGCCATTAATGTTGGTCAAAGTCTTGAAATTATTTTTTTGTCAATTATTTTTTTTTATGTAGAAACCACACCACTAGGGTACAATGAAAGCAAACACGTTATTAGAAACCTGTTTGTCAAAGACGATGAAAAGCAACTGTGAGCTGCTGCGTGGCCCCCTTGTGCCGTTTGCATAATGTGCGGTGTTTAATGGGGTCAAAAGGTGCAAAATGACGCCCCACCGAGACCTCCACCATCACGCCGGAAAATGACTGTATCTAAACAGCAGCCTCTGGCAAAAGACGCACCTGCTTACAGATCCGCTTGCATGCTCAGAATACCAATGAAAAGGATGTGAAACTGTGCACTCTGTTCCCGAGCCTAATCTCTCTTAATATTCTCCTCAATCCTTGAGTTGCCTGATATGTCGTCTTCTCGATCCCCTCGAGGTGGGCTAATGAACCCCTCAATATTGCTCCCCTGTGGGTTCGAACGTGTCATTTTGGGTTTTGTGATCGTTACACGCAAAATAAATCAAGACAAACACCGCACGAGTTGCTAACATTAGAAACAATGCTAACAAATAAGGATATTATAACTTTTGGTGCAAATTTACATAGACCCATTTCATATGGGTGGAAAGTTTGAATATGTTTTCCCAAATCGTTGCATCCATATCGTAGATTTCAAACGCATTAGGCAATCGTGTTTGAGACATCACTGGATATGATGGTGGTAAGAAGCAACAGAAGGCAGGCGGCACAAAACAAGCCATTACATTTTTCCCTCACGCTGTTAAACCTCGGCTGGCTGTGTGGAGCTGAATGATGGCTTTTGAAAAAATTACAGAAAAAGCAACAAGGTCCCCTACCCGATTAGGAAAGTGTCAGCTGCTATATTTTGTTGCAATGTAACCACTCTGTCTATGTGACCGCCTCTAATTTTGCTGTCTGGTGGCAAAAACATAGAAAAGATGCAGTTTTAGTTTTGCTTTCTCTTTTTCTTATAAAAAATAATGACATTAAAAAAGTAGAAATGTTTGCATGAAAAAAAAACCAACCTCCAATGCAATCGATGTCAATACCTGGACTTTTTACCACCCTTTTTTTTTTTTTTTTGTGTGCCATCCACTCGGCTAACGGTGCATGCAGTGTTATACGTCTTAAGTTGGAGCAAAGAAGAGGAAGGTCGAGCCCAGTGAAGCCGTCAGACTATCAGGCAGGAAGCAGCCCTGCCTGCTGTGCGTCGACTGGCATGGCTACACACGGCCAGGGCCGTCAGCCCGTGTGCGTGTCGTGTGGCACGGTCACAGCGTGAAAATTACTTTGGAGTGGCAGTGCGTCGGCCCCTGGAGCCTGCATGTGCATGTGTGTATATGTGTGTGGTGTGTCTATACATACAAGGACTCTGCAGAGACAAGAGCAAGCAGAAGCAGCTTGCTTGTGTTAAACTCTTCTCCAATTGAGTTTTCAGCCGGCGCCATGAATTTCCAGGTCCCTAGGAAGGTTACCGTTAGAAAACCGCTTGAAGCCAACATGACTAATCCCTGTCTAGACAAAACCGTGACATGATAAGAGCATTTTCCCTGTTTTCAGTTTGATGAGAGAACTCTCACGGGATCGTCCAACCTTTGAACCCTCCCAACGGCCTCGTGGCCTCCTGAGGGAGTCCCTCAGATCCAGTCTGCTAACTGTAACAAGACCCCCTTGGGTCTTTCTGATGATTGGAGGCTTTTCATGAGGCTGTGTTGGATTACGGCGTCCATCGCTATCCCCCTTCTGGGAGCCCGCTCCGGAATGTCACCTGGAACGGAGAGGATTGCACTTAGTGTGAAATCAATTGCCTTTACAGGCTCGGGTTCATCGGGTTTTGGAGAAATGCTGAGATATGGTACTTGTGTTCCTCTGAGAGAGCATGATGGAAAGTTGCAAGGAAAACATTTCACGCTGTTGGGTACACTCACAATACTTTTTGAGTTACATCTGGTGGCACAAGCAAATGACAATTTTGTAATTTGTAATCACTTTCCAACACTCACAAGTAGCCTGGTGCGCTTGTTTCTTTTTCATAAGCATTACAAAAAGCCTAAAACTTTCTTCAACGTCAAGCCTCGACATGAGTCCCGCGAATCGTTATTGGGCGAGTGGCTTTTCACGACGGTATGTCGGCTCATTTGTGGCGCTCGCAGTTGCAGCGTTCAAAGACGTCAGTCACCATCACTCCCACGAACATTCAGGGAAAGAAGTAAATTACCGCTGCAAATGAAATGGCTCTGACTAGCTCACCAACAGGGCTTGAATTCTGACAATATAAAGCCTTTAAAATGTGTCGATTTGAGCCTGCTTTAACAAAAAAAAAAGAGCCAGTCCTCTCTTTTTGTTCCTTGCACTGATTTTGAGTGTGCAACTACAAGAGAAAAGGTCGCCCAAAGAAAACGAAGCCAAGATAGTTCCCCTGTTGAAATATATATCCATCCATTTTCTCCACCGCTTTGTCCCCACGGGAGTCACGGGTGTGCTAGAGCCAATCCCAGCTGTCATCGAGCAGTAGGCGGGGGACACCCTGAACTGGTTGCCAGCCAATCGCAGGGCACACAGAGACGAACAACCATTCGCACTCACACCAAGGGGCAATTTTTGGGATGTGGGAGGAAACCGGAGTGCCCGGAGAAAACCCATGCGGACACAGGGAGAAGATTCAAACCACACAGGGAAGGTCGGAGGTGGAATAGAACCCGCACCCTCCTAACTGTGAGGTGGACGTGCTAACCAGTGCGCCACCGAGCCGCCCTGAACTAATAACTGAGAGAAAAGTCATTGTGCTCTCAGGTCTCAAATGTTTTGCTTTTGAAAGTTTTAACACCGTTCAAGGTCAAGTGGGCTGTGACACTGTCATAAAAGATGACAATTACGGCTGTCAATGACGGGAAAATAGTCATAAAAAAAGAACTGCGGTGTCCTTGAGCAGACAGGACTAGACTTTATCTGTGAACACGAGAGAATCCACTCTCGGAGAGAGTGGACCGCAACTTGGACTTGTAGAAAATGGAAATGAGATGTTATTCGGGCTGGCTGTCTGACCTTTTCTTCCCCACGATGCCGCGCATGTTTATCAGCCTCGCCTCTGGCAAGCACAACACTCCTGTTGCGGACAAAAGTCATTGAGGCATTCCGAAGATGGAGCTTTGTCCTCGGAGCCAGATGCACTATCATCCTCCATTATGCCACCAGAACATTCTGTACAGAGAGTGACCATATTGTAATCATGCTTCGCCTTTGTAAACATGTACTGTCTTATATTGCTTTAGCGAGGAAGCTTCTCTTGTTTGGCATCGCTGTTTATTGATCGTCCTCGTCTTCCTCAGGAGCTTTTGTCAAGAGAATTTCATATAATGGGCTATAATCGATACCACACGTTTAGCTGCCTTATGAAGTTCGTTGTCAGAGCTAATAGTGGTTGAGAATAACTCCGAGGACTGAGATACTAAAGCACCGCAAAGAGTGTTTGGAAGGACTGTCTGTCTAAAATAACTCGTTAGGGTTATTTTCAATTTGCCGTCATGTTCCTCGCGAGCCGTTCTTGGTTGTATGTCTGAAACGAAATATTTTCTAAAGCATTTTTCTCAGTCTTGTTTTTGCTGTTTTAGAATTTGAGTTATAGTTCAATGTGAACTCTGAAGATATATTTTTAAGAGCTGGAGGTCAATGTTCCTTCCAAAATTGAAAACATTTCTCTCCTTTTATTATGCGCGTGTGTGTGTGTGTGTTTGTGTGTGTGTGTGCATATTACGCCACTTGTCGCTGTTGCTGATCATGACAATGCTGAGAGGGCAAACAAACCAGCGACTTGGGTGCCAAAATTTGATTAATGACCTTTAGAAAGTGCTGGCTAGCTAATTTTGTGGCCTTTGGACTGATTTTGATTCAAATCAATTTTGTTTGTATAGCCTCAAAAAAAGGGGTGGCGGGTTATTTCAAGTCAGCCATCTTTGTATCTTGTTAGTCCAACACAGTTACATTCTGAGTTATACAGGAAACAAGTGTGCACACTTATGCAAGGCCTTTCCTTCAATTCTTCTTTTATTGCTTCCTCCTTCATAGAAGTTCATTTTTTCTGTTAAATCAGTTGAAAAGAAGAGAGGAGTCACATCGGTGCAAAAAGCTTTGAAATTATGTATTTTTTTTAAAGTACCAAAATCTGGGAATTTTCACAGAGGTGTGTGTTCATCTTTTCATAACCGCTGTGTCGTCAAAAGCATATTCTCAGAATCTGGTACCAGCAGCACCCAAAAAGGATCAAAAACATCAAGTCATTAACGCTGGACGTCTTTTTGATGATTCGAGCCGAGGCTGGCTGTTTGCCTCGGTGTCGAAAGTTTTATATGGAGTGACTCGCTGCCGCCACGGGGGCAAACGTTGCAGATAATCTACGGTCTTCATTCCCACACTTATGGCGCTGCTTTGAAGAGGGATGGCGGAGAGCGAGAGAGTGGGGGGAAGGATAGGGGCCCCCTCCAAAGTCATTGGGAAAAGATCTAAATAGAAAAAAAGCATTTTGGGCTATTTGAAGTGCGCTGACACGATGGCACCCATCTCGAATTGATGGTGGGCGATGAACTACAAAGACAATCTTGTCACTTCAAAAAAACTCACTGACTTTAAATGGATCTTCACCCAGCCTAGCCCTTAGGTCAATGTGGTAGTAGGTATGTAAATTAGCTATACCTTTATACTACAATCTGGCAAAATTAAGAATAGCAAGCTAACAGACACATTTACAATAATGGACAAGAAATATTTGGTTGTTTATGAAGGGCAGGCGTGAGGGGGCATACTAAAGACCAAGCAGTTTAAAAAAAAAAAAAAAGTAAATTTTTCCATGATTTGTCTCCTTGAAACATGTCCAGTTTCCTTGACTTGCAAATCATCATCACTTAAGACACAAAGAATGCAAAAGTCGGAAGTCCTGGAAGGGCAACGTAAAATGACCATTCTGCTTTTCTAAGTACGATATCAACAAGGCCATCACGGTGGTGTGATCTCAAAGCAATCCTGTTGAACGAGCACTCCGGGCAACGGCGTCCACGCTAGTAATCCTGGCAATTGATTCTCTAGCGTCTCCTGAGAGTCAACCCCGATCTTTGCCGGCTCGGCAACTGCTTGCGCGTATGAGCGATGCGGGAATTTATTAAGCATGTTCACGAGTTGTGTCAAGCGTGCAGGAAAGGTCAATCAAGGTAACTCAAACAGCTGGCCACCACAACGTGATCTATATAATCCCTACACAAGCCGGGGCTCATATCATATGATTTAGTGTCCGCTATGTTGAAATTGCCTACAGGAGAAGCGTCTCAGGAAATTGGCCATCTGCTGCTATTTGAATTTACGTCGGCGCTCAGTTACGCTTCCTGATGCGCTGTTTAATATCTGTTTATGTTAGATGGGGCTGTAAACGTTGGTTCATATTATGGTTTTACATTCTATTATTAGTTTTGTGACTCTTTTTGCATTACATTTTTTTTGTTATGCTCAGGGAGCCAGTTGCTGGGTGTTTTTATGAATGAAACCCAAGTCGGTGGGAATGTCCACTTTTGGAATTGTTTGAACGTTTTTTCCGTGGTAAATCTTTCTGGGAATTTTACTTTCCCTCTGGTTTGATTCTCGTTTTGTCTGACCCCTTTTGACCACTTTAAGAAATCCACCCACATCAGGTTTTTGAGAGTTTCTTTTGTTTTCAGTTCGACCAATAAACGCTTGCGCAATACAGATTTTACTCTGTGTTGTTATTTACAGGTATGGCATTCACCTGTTGCTCAGCCGAACCCTCCATTTGTAAATATCAAATATATTTCATATTCTATTTCTATTACTCTTATTATTTTTATTATTATTATTATTTATTATTTATTATTAATATTATCAATATTATCATATCACTGTTATAATTATTATTATTTTAATAACAGAGATTGTATTTTGACCTGTCTCCACTAAGAATCATTTTCATTTATATTCCGATTGACTAATATGGCCCTTTGGTGGCCACCTGTTGCTTCAACGCACACATTTCAACAGTGCAAATATTTAGAGCACAATGGGCACGACGAGATATTTTGCAGCAGGAAGGACGGTGGGGACAAATGAAATATTTAAAAATAGCTGTGCGCATATGGACATAGGCTACGATGCTTTTCCAGTATGCTGTGCACTGCGTCGAGACAAAGTAGAACACGCTGCTCTGAAGGGGTTGCGAAGGAATTGAACACAACAGATGTGAATAAATTGTAAATCACCACGGTGGTGTTCCAGGAGGCCCCGAGAAATGGATGATGTCGTTAGGGCTGCAACCAGCGCCGGGTCCCGCGGCGGGCTCTCAGGTGGAATCTACTACAGTCCCCGTATTCCCTTGTCGAAAAAGGTAATGTAGAGTCCAATATCTTCTCACGGGGAGGATGAGGGTAGGGGGGGCTGCTTTCTTCTTGAATAATTGAGACCTAGATAAAAGACCTGTGCGTTTGCATGAGACAACAGCAAGATGTTGAAATCTAGCTTCCTCCACTTTTTCTCCTCCTTTCTTTCTGACCGGCCATCTCTGAAAGCGTTGCAGGATCATTCAGCCATCTTCTGATAAAAAGATCCTTGCTCGTTGTCTTTGTGGCTTGTAATTTGACCTATTTGGTGCGAAGGACAAAGGTGACGTCCAGGTTGAGGCAAGGGCGGGAGAAAGCGCTGCTCTCGCATTAAACGCTCCAATTCCAGGGCCAGCGGATCTTATCGGTCAGCTAACGCTCACCCCGAGACGTTATGGCTTAATAGTCCCTCGGCTTTCCTTCTCGTAACAGCAAGCGGGTCAATGCCCCGACATCCTGCACAATTCTTCTTCGTCTCGGCCTCAGGCGATGCCTTTAATGTTCTTCGAGCCTCTTGATTATGGACAACATATTTTCAGCCAATTCTTATTCAAATTGTCAAAATGTACGTACATTTGGTTTTGGTTGGAGTATTGTACTGCAGCACTGGCATCATTTTGGGCTTAGGGAAATCTTTTGGAACCAACTGTGTTGTGCACAATGGTGCCAAACAGGCTTTCATGTTTTGAAAGAATAAAACCTCTGACAGCATCAATCAAAGAGCATTCTCCTTTTTGTCATGACAGAGTTTGTTGTACAGCTCTCTCAAGTATTGAATTTAATCAACCTAAGCCAAAGACGTAAGCGGGCATAGTGTCGACTGTGCGTCATCGAAGCCGTCGTGCTTTCCCGGTTGGCCGCCGTCTGATCCCAGCTTCCCACTCTGAGCTCACGCCTGTCAAAGGAGCATAAGGAAGCTTTCTTACAGCTGACTCACTGCCTGAGAAACAGCGTCATGTTGTGGCTTGCAAAGAATATTATTTGTTGTTGTTTTTTTTTTAAGCTCTGGGGCTTGATGTCAGCGGTGGCAGCAGCGAGACTCTTTTTGTCCACTCAGGTTCACACTGTTGTACTGCAGTCAAACAAAACGACTCCTCGAACTTGCTGGTGGCAAAGTATTTTGTTCTCCCTGCGATAAGTCTTCTAAGTCTAAATCCTCTTATTAATTTATACAAACATAGTTGCTCCATCAGAGCACAGACACGGCACACACAGCTTGGTAACTTTACTCCACATCTTTGTTTTTCTTGCTCAACGACGGACATCTTGAGGAACAGTAACAAGACAAGACAACCACGTTTTGAGTCATGGACATTTGCTGGCACCACTGGCGAAATTCAACCTCTTTGAATGAAGAAGAGCTCCCACAACCTGGTTGATGTGAATTGAAAGACAAATCCAGTATATGATGGATGATGTAGCCTCTAGCTCTCAGAGGACCCATGAATGATTAAGCAAGAGTCCAATTATGATAGTCGCCTTTTAAAGTTAAGGCTGGGGGGCTTCATGTGCTTTCATCCATCTCCATCACCTTCTTTCTATCTGAACTATTGCTTTTCGTCCTGACTGTCGGACAAATGCAGATACACCCATGAGAGATATTACTTTTCTCCATCTGCACGTGCTTACCTTTAGCTTATAACCACCAGTAGATGAAAAGCCTTCCTTTTAAAAATCTTAAATTAATAATATCTACAAGTATGATAGAACTTTATTTTGATCATTTTGATTCCCACCTTTATATAGATGCAGTTGGAGCTTGGGCTTATTCCTTTGAGTGCTTGTCAAAGAATGAGCAAGGTTAATATTTCACCCTTGAACATGTCCGTCCTTATGACAGTTATTAAAACAGGTTTTCGAGGCTTTCAGAATGAACCTCTTCAGCATCTGTGCCTTGTTTGACTGTTTTGAACATGAGGATAACTGCTGCTTCGTTTTTGCTGTACCGAGAATGATGATAAAAATGTTTTTGTGTGTTGGTCCTCAACTTTTTTGGCATGAGAATTATCGTTTGTTATCTCCTTTCAATAATGTGCAGTCATGTTGTGAAACGTGCAGATTTTCCCATTAATGCAACATCTCTGTTGCTTTCCCACTTTTAAAAGCAGCACACCCACGCAATCCCGCCTTTCCTTGCCAGACGAGCAGCAGCACGGGAGTAGAAAAAATCTCCACTGTACAAAAAAAAAAAAACGCATGGAATATAAATTCATACGTTGGAAGTCTAAAAAGTGTCACCACAAAAGAGATCATGTTGAAAATTTCCATTTTTAATACATTGTTGTTTTTAATATTCACTTAAGAACAATCTGATCTTCTCTGAAGATATTGGCTAAAATGATCGGGCTGAATTTTGAATGCTGTCAGAGAGATATGATAAAAGAAGTGAATTAAATGCAGTTGCAATTTGCCAGACAGAAGTGAGCATTACGCAAGTAGCTCAAACGTTGATTTGACGTGTCATACTTTAAACACATTGCGACATAACCAAATGAAATATGATTTTTTTCTTTGTGTACATTCGTTTTGATCTGAGACACATAGAAAGGTCACAAATGAATCATGGTCTCCGCTTATGCCATAAGGTAACCCCCAACATTGCCCCCCCCCTCCCAGCTAGGTTGACATGCTCCGAGCCAAGCTTTTGCTCGCACACTACTCCAAAATAGGAAAAGATTTCATACAATGATATCAAAGGAAAAAGCAGCACGTTGGATTAGTAATTATCATATCTGGCTCACGTTGCTGGCATTTGAGCTTTGAATTCCAGCTTCATGTGCTGCACTAAAACACGTTGCCATCTTCAAAGTTGTCAGTAGCAGTTGCTGGCCAGATTGCTACATGCATATAAAAGTGACTCAGGCATACAAACACCATTACAAGAGCGGATACGATGTTGTTATTTCGATGTCGGTGCCTTTTGGCACAACACAGCAGTTCCTTTCCAAGCCAACATTGCTGGCCTGCTGCGGGAAAAAAAGGCTGCTGGTGAACATTCATCACCACTAATATATCATCGCTTGACACAAGACGTATAAATAGGTTAATTGGACACGTATGTCTTTTTTTTTTAAGTTTGTTGTAACGGTTTCTTGCGAGTTCAACCAAATGCTAATATGCAAATACATGAAGGTAAACTTCACAAGGTTGTCTCCACCACAGCCATACACAACTTGACTCCAAAATTGTTCTTTTTTCCCCCCACGTCAAACTTCAGATGGAGGTAGGTGGGGTGGGGGGGTGTACTCCTCCTTCCACCCGGTGTGGATGAGAGATTCTCTATGCTTTGGCTGAGTTTGACTCCAATTGGCATCCATACAGTCATTAAGCTTTAATGAGACATACTCATTAATAGCTGCCTAAAGTGTACACTCAGGATCGGTGCATTAAACAGAAAAGAAAAAAAGGTAGTGGAGTGACACTTTCATATGGTTCTCTGGGGAAGGAATATTGATAAAGCGTGTTCTCAGAAACAAGCCAGACATATTCGGGCAAAGCAAATTCAAATGAAAACCAATTAGTCCAATTCAACGTGTTGGAGACTTGCGGTCTAAATATTTGAGCTAAGGAAGCGCAAACAAGAGTTTGGGGAGTAAACAACCTCTAAGCACGCTTGAAAATGTCATAGATGTGTCATACTTGCACAGGACTTCCAAACGGCTCCAAACAGAATCAAAGGGGTTTCTTCAGATAGTCGCCGACTGCTGAAGTCCGCAAAGCACCAGCGCACCAACTCTGCTCTGGCAGCAAAATAGTTTGTTTTTTTTACTCAATATTGGTTACTTCAAACAAACAAACAAACAAACAAGCAAACAAACAAACAAACAAACAAACAAACAAACAAACAAACAAACAAACAAACAAACAAACAAACAAACAGTTGGCCCAAATGTATAAGCAAAGTCGAATTAAGTTCAGGCAAATCCAACACAGAGTGAACGTAAAAAGGTAAAAACGTTACGGCGGTACAATAATCCTTCGTTTATCGCGGATAATTAATTAAATAAAGGAATGTAAACGAACATTTAGAGCAATACTACATTGTCCCTAAAGGTTAGACACATGTTTTCTCAGTTTAGAAGTTTTATTTTGACTTTTAAATGTTTTTTTTTAATGTGGAAAAAAAATCTGCGATGTAGTGAAGCCGCGATAAAGGAAACGCGAAGTAGCGAGGGATCACTGTAATTGATATTGGATGGATGACGTTTCATGTGTGTTGCGTTGTAACTTCAATTTAAGTCTCAATATTATTTTATTTTTATTGTATTATTTTGTATTGTTCAACAGCATCTTCTCTTCTGCTGGCCTGTTTTTTTCATATTACCTGTGTCTCATGCTTTGTCAGCCAATTGGCTCCGTGCCTGCCACCTGGCTCTTGTTTTGGGATTTAATTCTCTGTCACGTCGGTAAACCTCGCTAGCTGCTTTGTCAGCTATTTTCCCTCGCCCTAGCATTTTTTTTTTTTTTTGCCTGTGCTTTATTTGCATCCGGTTATTGATTTTTCTGTTTTTGTTGGCTTTAATAAACGTCATTGTTATCATGTGCTCAGGTCCAACCGCCTGCAATGGACCCTTAGTGAAAGATAAAACAGCATTACATTCAGAAACTAAATATATATTTATAGTGGCTGGAAATAATGAGGAATAGATTCTTTATTATTCAGGTGTTTGTACTCGACTCGAGTATTTTTTTCTTTTTGAAGCGGGGCCTTTTTCAAGACTGGTCGAGTGTGTGGCGTGTCGGATGTATGACAAAGCACGATGGCGCCTGCCGGGAAATTGTGCCCTCCATCTCGTAGTGCAATCCAGCGCACGGTGCCAGTCCTGCTCTCAACATGCAGGCATCATGTTGCGGTGCGGTAAAATGTCACAGCCATAGTTCAGCACAAAAGGACAACATGGTTTCATTGCCCTTTTCCCTCCATTCACTTGGATCAGACATTGTATTTAGTGTAGTGGGCTGAGAGATGTGAAATGTTTGTCCCGATAATATAAAAGCTGTGATGAACCTAAACCTTTCATGCATCTCCATTATCTTGCATTTTAGAGAGAAGTTTGCGACGGTGTGATCAACGCATTCAAATCCATCTTTGACCATACAGTGACGAGCCCTCGATCGATATTTTCGTCTCTCCCGGTTCCGGCCGAGCGAGCGAGCGAGGCTGCGGCATATGAGTAGGCTATTACAAAAGCAAATTGGTCAGCAGAATTCATTTTCTTTAAGAATATGAGTCTGGCTGACGGAGAATTAATAACGCTTGTAGGCCGACGAGCTGTTGAATTTTCATCACTTTTTTTTAACGCGTCGGCTGAAATCCATCCTGCTTTAATGACTTGCTGTTTTTACTTTGGAATATTTGTTATCTTCTGTGAAAGAGAATCAAAATGTAAAAGCTTGTATTTTTTCCAGCCGAATCTTCATCTGTGTAGTGGCCATTAGAGCATTCGTGTTTATTAATGCACTTGATCAAGATGGTCTTTTTGTGTCCGCCGCAACCTTTAAGACTTGAGAAAGTACAAATCAAACACAGAAAGAACATGAAATAAAACTGTGATCTCTCTCTGGCACGTGCTGTGAGCGCTGCAAGTGACGATTAAGTTCTATGAAATATCTGCCTTTGAAAATATTTCAAATTTCAAAGAAGCTGCATCCACTAATTGCAAAGTCAAACAGTCGGAGTGGATTCAGGGAAAAAAAAAAATCTGTAAGGAATAATTGGATGGTGGCATGGTGAGGCACAGGTTAGCAAATCTGCCTCACAGTTCTAAGTGTGCGGGTTCAATTCCTTACATTTTTTTTAACTAACATTTCAAAAGTTGAATCCCCAGTGAATACGGTCGTATGGTGTCCTGAAAACAATTGGCTTGAGTTTTAGAGGCTGCCGCTGCCATCTGCACCCTTCAGTCCGCTCACGCATTCTCCACCGATTCCAATTTATCGCAGATGAAGACGAGGAGTCGCTAAGAATGCAATAATCGCACTCTTGCCGAAGGTGGAAGAAGGAAAGCTTATATGTGCAGCTTCACTGCGCCACCTCTGCCGAGTCATGCAAAAATAAACCTTCAAACGAGCAGAGGCGGCACAAGTACTCACTCGAAAAGTAGGGGGAGAAATACTTTAGAATAAAAAAATATATATATGTATATATAGACAATTGTTGCTGCAATTGCTGATCCCAGTCACCAAAGTGGAGCGAGATTTAATGACTGCATTTCCTGACACGACATGCATTCCCTATTGATCTGCACTCTTTCACGCCCAGTCAGCAGATTGCGAATCACCTCCATCAACATTAATGCCATAACATGCCATCTATAGAGAGGGACCCTTAATGGTGCTACAAACAACGATAATAACTCGCCTTACAATTCCGAGTCTGCCTAAGCATTTGTATGTATGGTTACTTCTATACATGTGCTTGTATTTGTGCTAAAGTGCTTTTTTTCTTTATCAAGTGCGTAAACGTTTTTTTAAAAAAAAGAATATCATATGAAAAAGAAAATAAAGAGGCCATCACTTTGCATGCTTTGAGGTCTTTTTTATAAATGCGGTATGGAGCCAAGTCTGGTCTTAGAGCTTCCAGAAAATCAAATGAATCACCTCGTTGTGAGAATTACAGTTAAGAGCCAAGCCAGAAGAGGCGAGCCATGTCTGTAATTGCTCTATAATACGGAAGCAGGATGCGTCACCGGTGAGATGTAAAAAGAGCATCGCCATCACTATACAACCCCTCTGGTATGTGATTTAATGCAAATGTTCCAGCAAAAAAGTAATATCTCACTTTCTATGCTACTTTTTATAGCTGAGATAGGAGCTGGCTACTACCCGAGGGGCCAAAGCATTGTCAAAGCTAAACAATCTAACAGGCCAAAATTATGCACTACATTGGGAGTAGATTTGCTAACTCTGATATAAATGTATTTTTCTCAACTTGACTGCATGTTGTCCAATTGCGCCTCTTCAGTTCTCTTTTCCATAGTTACGGCTGTTGACAGGCTCACTCTTAACCCAAGTTGACGAATATAGAAAACGGTGTCATACAGCCGGTGGCCGATAAATGGACATGCTTGTTGGAATTTGACTAGAACTGAATTACAGGCAGCCATCAGGAGAAAAATCCCAAGCGCCACCAACGTGTTGCTGCTGACATCTCTGCAGTGTATTGGTTGAGTCGGTACGCTGCATTATTTTTAATAAAAAGCGCTCCATCTCCCCTTCAGTCAATCCATCACTGTTTGCCCGCTTCTGTCAGAACAGGGTGCAGCGGCAAACTTAGGAATGACTGATTGCCGTCTGAGCTGCGTCAAGGTGCGGCGGATCCAGCGGGCTTGACAATCTTGCTCTCTTTGTGACCTTGCGTCCAATCGTTGGGGAGGGGTGTCGTATGGTCGCACGACATTCAGTGTGAGGTCAGATTATTCTCGGCAGCTGCACCTGTTATTTAAAGAGCAAGAAAAAAAGGATGGCTACAAAGTTAACGTACATCTCACTCAATTATTTTTCACATTCCCGCACACACTGAATGCAAAATTGCTGCTTTTTAAAAGTGATGGCTGAGCCAATTTAAATTACTGACACGAAGAGAAAAGTATCAGGGTCAATGTGATATGCTGGTTGAGCGCTTCTTTTGTTGGGTTCAACGCAGCAGTGATTCAGCAACATTTTGCAGATTGAAGCCCAAAAGCCGAGACCTTTTGCCGTTGAAAGGTGAGCTTGCAAATATACAAAAAAAAAAAAAAAAAAAGCGAATGATCCCTTCAAGTTCATAGAGCATCGCAATTACACACTGGATCAAAACATGTTAACTATGCCCATCTTACTTTTTGAATCACTACTAAGGGTCTGAACTTGGAAAAAAGGTACTTTTTGGAATGAAAACCCAGCCTTATTATAATTTATTTTTAAAATGAATTTTATTTATTTATTTTTTACATTTTGGATGTGGTTGGCATTGCATATCAGAGCCAAGTCTGAGACATAGACTATGGTATTAAAATATACTGAAGGACCAAAACAAAGACATAAAAATATAAATAAACGGTGTATAAGTAATAAATAGATGCAATTCTAAATAAATAAGATAGATAAATGTTCAGTGTCAAAAATGCAGTTAACCACAATCGACCTATTTTGACCTTAGGCTGTTCCACGAAAAAGGGAGCTCAACCTCACTGGTGGACTTTGATCTGAATGCAAAAAGGGACTCAAGGGTCTTCAAGTGTTGTGAATACTGCTCTGTAAGTGCAGCATAGGCAGCGAAGGCTTTATCAAATATCTAAAAGAACCATAAAAACAATGCCGAAACAAACAGGAAGCTGACACGCGGCCTCAAAAACCTTTTTAGGGAGATGAAAAGGAGTCTTGGGCCTGGAGATAAAGCACACGGATGTGTTCTCGAAACAGATGCGTTGGAGGACAAGAAGGATGGACGTGTTGATGGATTTTCTCAGATCGATTGATGGATGGATGGATGCTTGACTTGATAGATTTGCACATGCAGTTTTGGGGGTGAAGAGATTCACAAAATCTGTGCTCACGGTTTTCAGTTTGGATGGATGGATGGATGGATGGATGGATGGATGGATGGATGGATGGATGGATGGATGGATGGATGGATGGATTGATTAGGGATTGATTTGACGGCTAACTGGTTAGAAGAATTGATGGGTTGTTAGTCAAGAGGCAAAAAAACTGGTGATAGGTGTGTTGCTGGATAAAATGGCCGTTTTTGATCCAACAATGTCCGTCTGTCCTTTTTTTTTTGTGTGCTTATCCTCACCAGCCAACAAGTGAGATCCGAGAATCGTGCTGAAAAATGCATACTCATCTATTATAGCAAACATCTAATTCCCAAAGTTTGACCAAATGACATTAAACCCAATGAGGCAACTTTGGCTTCACATCTCCAATTTATGTTATGCCATGTTTTTTTTTCTTTGTATTTTTTTCTCAAAACAGCTTCACAAGCTACTCTGATCTCCTCTCGCTAGGAGACCAGACATAGTTTTCGATCCAGGGTGTTGTAATGAATGAATAGATGTGCGGTGGCAGGGAGTCTTTGCGTTCTTTCCACCGACTGCTAGTCTTTGAAGGAGATGGCGAGCGCTTTGAAAGAAGATGGCGTCGCATCAGTGGAGATTAGCAAGTCGCCTACTGGGGGGGGGGGGGACTGTGATCCAGCTCCGGGCTACGGCACTCCTGTGATATCGGGAAGTTTCTTGCCACCGCGTGCTGCAGCATGATGAACGTGCTGATGCCGAGAGACCAAAAATACTTGAGAAATGAAAACGTGCTGAGGAGAGTCTAGCTTGGTCGATTGGTTTCATTGATGAGCGGCTGCTCCTCTCACTTGAAATCGTCTTTTCCCAAACTTTGTATGCCGTGCAAACTATTCGACATCCTGAAAGTTCTTTCTGGAAGAGATTGGATAAAGTTTCTATTCAGACGTGATACGTATTGTAGTCAATATAGTAAATGGATTCATCTAAAATGTGGGTGGCTCCCTTGGAATGGAGGAAGATCGTTAAATGGCATTGCATTGCCCCCCCTCCCCTAAAAAAAAGAAATTGCTGGCCCACCGAGAATCTGCCCTGTACACCAGCCCTCGTCCTCTAGTCCAGCCCTGCTTGCCAGTTTTATTTATTCTATAGCACCAATCTCTCTTTTTTTAATGATAAATCTTTGGAATGATCATCAAATCTTGCTGCTTTTTCCGAGAATCAGGCTGAAAATGAGCAGCCATTCGCAGTTGCCTGATTTAGCGCCTGACATTACCACTTGGCAATTTACAGATAAAACATCTTGGTGGCTGATTTAAGATCAGCTGTTTTTTTATGGTCTGGACTTGCTGGGACTGGCTACGCTTAGCGATTGCGGGCCCTCGGCCACAAAAGTGTCGCCATCATTAGGCCGCAATTACAAGACGTATTGACAGTTTGCGTCCGCAATACTCTATTTGACGGTCGTACAATTTAGGCTACAATGTTCTCTTTGAGCCAAGGTGGCGCCAAAGGTCTGTGTAAATAGGAAAGTAGTACTGGAATTGTTGATATAGTACATCTTGATTAACTGGGTTGACTTTTTTAAATTAGAATCATCAAGCCAATTATTTTTATCCATATATCCATTTTCTGAACCGTTCTTTTAACGTCTTGCATGAAAATGCATTTCCAACTTGGGCGAGTTCAAATGTACAGCCAGTTTAAGGTCAAGAGGTGCTGGTGCCCTTCCACAATTTCTGAAATGATCTTTATTAAAACTGGATTGTACACATAATGCATGACCCTTTGAAATTTTGATTACGACATGACTTTTTTTTTGCTGCTTTCAACCATCTGACTGATGCATCAGGAAGATGCTTGTGATGGCGTTGCACAAACCACTCTGTCTTTTGTCATCCTCACCTTCCAACACATTGTCCTCCTGTGCACACACACGTGCGCACACTCACACACACAGTCAAACACATTCTGATTAACTTCAAAGCAGCGGGCGCACTCGACACTTTCACCTTCTCCCACACTCAAAGGGGAAAAAAAGAAACATGTGGAAAGCTTCAATATTGCATCCAGTTCACTCATGTGTGTTACTGAACAGCCATTGTGGTGCCCGCTGTGCAAATGTCCCTGCCACTTTCAAAAATGTCCGAGTTGGATAACTCATAGATTTACATTTACATTTGCTTTGAGGTAGGACTCAAGTGACTTTGGAATATGGGAACATAGGGGAATTGGTCTTGAATTTAATTTTCAAATGTAATTCTTAAATTGAAATAATTTGCCTTCAATTGTACGAACCGAGTAGGCCAGCTGAGACAAGAATTTCAATTGTCCCACTTTGTGTGACATTTTTTGTTTGTTGTTGTGCTATGGCATTTTTCTAACGTAAAATGGATGACTTGGCTCAATAAAGGTTAGGAGACACATACTGCTGTGTGACACTGCACGCCTGCAAAAAAATAAATAATAATACCCCCTCCTCTCTCGCTCTCCTGCTCTCGCTCTCTTTTTGGTACCTTCCCTCCATCACCACCAGGGGCTTTTCTGTATCATCTCGCTGTGCCGAAAGGAGCTTGCCTCGTCCTGCGCCAGACGCGCGGCGTGGATGCAAGGACAGGAGGGAACACGCGCGGAGTCTCTGAAGACCACCAACACACGGGATATCGTACACGTTTGCCGCCTCCTGGCAGGAGAGGGACGCACACAGTCCTCGTTTGGAGTCGGACGCATAGGTAAGCGAGCGCTTTTGGCAAGCATGTGCGCATAATTTGGTTTGGTTGAGAAAGACGCATGCTTAGAACTTGTTGCGACTTGGACTTAACTGGAGCTTGTGTACGTTGAGATGTTGCGAAGTGAGACTTGCAGTGTCAAGGATGACAAATATGCGCACGGCTACACAAGCCTCACATTTGCACTTGAAGGCTGCACAAAGATCCTGTCTTGTCGGTTTCTCGCTCACACTCAACGAGAGCGTGCGTTTTGCAGCCACTTGATGCGCCAAGTCGGGTTGCGTTTTGCTCGGGCAACTTGGCCGCTCGCCACCGTGCGCTACTCCGACTACGGCAGCCAAAAGCCGCGCAACAAATAGCGAGAGTGGCAAAGTAGGCGCATTAGCGTGCAACTGGCTGCTGTTTCATCAAAAATCGCCCTTGCGGAAAATAAACAGGAAAGCTGTCACGTTGCTGCACTGCGTGCTACGCACGTATTAGCAACCCTAATTAGTCACATTTAATGCCTATCTAACGTCATGCTTGATTAGAATGGAAAGTGTTTTGGCAGCAGACCTGACTGGATTTCCACATTTTACATGCAGCGCATTCTTGAGTTGTCGCTTCTCTGTGCTGGATGATATCTCCATTTACCCATTCCTTCGGATGACATGCTCCTAATGATGACTTGTGACCTTGACAGAGGTTACAAATGTTCAAATACTCCTTTGTGATGTGTGTGCACTGTACAGTATTGTGGGGAAAGAGCGCGCGTGTGCGTGCGCTCTAGCGCGTATATGTCCATGCGCGCGCGTGCGTGCGTGCGTGCGCGAGCTCTCTACTTAAGCTGAGCTAAGTGCTATTCAGGCAAAAAGTGAGAGAAATATCCCCACATGGAGCCGATCGATGGCTGTGACTTCCCAATTAGGTGAGGGAATCTGTCAAAGAAGGCTGGTATGGGGAAAAGACCATGACCTTTTATTGAACCTTGGTGACTTGGAGAGTTGGGCGCCCCCTCCCCACCCCACACACACACACACACCAAAAACATACCCACATTGAAAAGACAGTAAACTGTGTCATTTTTAATACATCATATCTTCTGTCTCATGTCTCCAACTAAGACCCTCCCTTAGATTTTTTTTTCCGTACTATTAAATATTAAAGGTGACATTGGTACAAACTGGCTAAAGGGTATAGTGTAATTGTTATAATGGCTGACTGTTGCGATTGTTTGCACGCATTGTGTGGTCTGATAGCCTACTAAATGTGGTCTTATCGATGTGGTATTTTTCTGACATTCTTGTAAATGTCTGCATAAAAAGGTCGTTTCCGCTTAGAGAAATAAATGCACTTCCTGACTGAATCTTGTTTTATCGGGCTGCTGGTTTAAACAGTGTGTACATTACAGTGGAGGCCATGGAGGAGTAACCCAAATGGCAGAAAGGGCTGATTGTAATTTGTCGCCAAAAAAAAAAAAAAAAAACCTGCACAAGACTGCCAATTCTGAGGCTGGCGGTTTCACACTAGCCTACAAATCAAAGACACGCAGCAGGAGTCTCACTTTCCTATAGCACTTATGATAGTATTAAGCCACCAGTCCACAAGTTTAAGTCAATGTACTTTGCGAGTCTGCACACAGCAAGTCGACGCATTTACGTCCTCGCCAGTAATACAAGCAGACGCGTGTCTCCTGAGAGAGCAATGGCGGGAGGGAGGGGGGGGAAAAATCATTTAAAGCAGCCCACAGTTGTGAAGACATTGATTACCGTTTACCAAGCTGCAACATCAATGCACGTTAAAGGAGAGGCGGTGGGGGGTAGAGCCGGAGAGAACGGACAGGATAGACGACAGCGGCGTGGCAATAAAGATGACGGACTCAGCTCTAAAACGGGTGGGACCCCGCAAGACCCCCACCCACCCACACAATTAAGCTGCTAATTGATCCGGCGGACTGGCAGGAGGCCGGTTCACGCTCGGGGGAGCACTCTCGTTGAAGTCTTCACGTGGCTAGTTGGCGGTCAGGGATGGTCAGCCCTCAGTCACTTCATTAGCCCCTCAACACCCTCCCTCAGGGTGGCCCTATTAACTCTCAGGCCCTGGGAGATGGACGGCTGAGGGCTGGCTGCCCACTGATGCCAAGCTCCGTCCCCCTCCATTGAATCCAAGAGTCAAGTGGCAGGTGATTCCTGAGCCTCTTTTACGCTGCTCTTTCTGACATTGATTGGGGGTGATGAAAGCCATCCATCCGTTTTTTAATAGCGCTTGTCCGCATTTAGGTCATAGGTGAGCTGGAGCCCACCTAATCTATGGAAACAAATTTGGAAGACTATCAAAAAAAAATGACCATTTCTTATGTCATGAGTCAAAACTGTTTCAACAGCTGAATTTTTATAAACAAGTCTCTATAAAAATAGCCCAAATTCATGCTTCAGGCTATTTATTGCCATTTGGTTCACATTCACTTTATAATTAAACATGAAACAAAGAGGATTACACTTTTGTATCGCCGATAGGTAATTAGAACTTAAGATAGTCGAGGCTCTCAGTTATCCATGTCCGCACGTAGAGATGCTTCAAACACTTTAAGCGACGGGCCTTCACGTCGAGCCGAGGTTACACGCTGCACGTGCAAATTTCCCACCATATGTCTCGTGCTCATCACTGGCACTGCAATAATTCTGTGACATCATGATACATTAGCGTTTACAAAGCAGCTTTAAACCTTCCGCATGGCCATAATGCATTTAAAGTATTAAAAGACATGCGGGCCACCTGCCCTGGTAGGCAGCATGCGAGCGAGACCGTCGCGTAATCGCAACTCGTGTGTGCCAACGACAACGAGAAAAGAACAACAAGACGCGGCAGCGGCAAGGATGAGGCAGCTGCTGTGTCCATCTGTCCTACGCGAAATCTGTTGCTAAGCGCTCGCTCATGTCAGGCTTCGAACTTTCCAACACGCCATCCGAGTGCACACTTGGAGCCGTCCATTAAGGCCCGCCATCTGATTTCTTCTAATATTCCCTGCAACTTTGTGCTTTCACTTCTTGTTTGTTTGGTCTTTTTTCTTCAATTTAATGCCTGCGGAATGATGTTTGTGCTGTGTTGTTGTATGAAAGCCAACAAGTGGATTAAACACTTGCATTGTGCCTTGTCTGTCAGAATACATCGCTGGCCTAGGTAGGTGACCAAAATGACTTGATTAGATAAAAGTGACTTTGCATTGAGTGTTGCAGGAAATTGTCTGGTGGCAACATTTGTATGAACTGCTGGAGTTCTGTGGGTCAAGCCTATCATGAGATAAACATCTGAATAATTTCAATCATTTGTCCAAGAGAGTTTGAAGAATTACTCAGCAGAGCATCATTTAGCTTATTGATTGCCGCTGTAACTCATTTAAGGCTTGGTTTGGATTGCTTTCCTTCATCTGGATGTACATTTCCTCGAGGCATGAAGCGCTCTTTCTCTGGAGATGAGCTCCCATATCAGGCCTCTGCTTCTTGGTTGACTTCACTTTCGACCTCTCCGCATTGGACACGGAAGAGCAACTGCTTTGTAAACAGCCACTTGTTCAGCCGGACGTCACGCTTCAGTCTCCTCATCCTCCCGGGAGGAGGTCCGCCGTAACTTTAGCGGAGAGCTCTTGTTGTGGCGCGCCGCCTTTCTGCATGGCTGCCATCTCGAAACGATGTGGAGGTTGCCAAGTTGGGCCACGTCATCTATTTCCTAAAGCAACAGCCAGGGTTACTTTTTCAAACTGTAATTTAAAATTGACTATTTAATGACGTGTATGCAAAGAGTTGATTCGCTGGACTGCTTGTCAGCTCATCAAGTGTGAAATTAAACATAACTTGCATTCTGTAATAATCATTCTGCACTGAGTTTTCCAACTATGACATGTTCAGCCAGGCTGGACAAAGATCTTGAGCCTATTTCCGGCAACTGCCAGGCTTCAACAACACATAATTTGCTCGGGGAAGTTGTCAACACAATATTGTTTGGTGAAGTGCTGCCTCCATGAATAAAAATGCTCTTACCATCTTTATGGGCACTTGACTAACAGACTGACCGACTGACTACCAAGCCCTAGTCATCATGGTAATAGTATCGGGGTATCGGCGGGGTATCCGGTTGCTCACTTTCACTGGAAAAATTCCGTTGACCTATTTGTTTGAATAATTCTGTGACAAACCCAGTGAACACATACTTTTTAATTGTGCATTAGTGTTTCATTCATGAATTATTTAGTCAATAGCTCAAACCGGATGAATATGTAACATCAAACTCGCAATAAGATAAAGAACCTGAAAGTGACGAGCACGGCCAGATGCTAGCCACGCAAATTCATCGATTCATTAATTCAATGCGTGGAATCTAATTTGAATGTGTGGCAATGTATTTGCAAATCACGACAAACAACTGGGATTGCTAGTCTTGATGCTAATCCCAAACATCACACCGGATATGTCCTGCCTGGTATCCTAGAGCATCTTATAAGGTGATGTTTATGCTAACAATTGCATCTGCGGCGGAAATTTTGTGAGGCCTATGACAAAATCTGTGATATTGAGACTCGAAAAAAACCCCACAACAAACTTTTGAATTCATTTCTGTTGTCACTCTTGCTTGCATGTTTCCTAAATAAGATGCCACATGCCACAAACAGTTTATCGCCCCCCATTTGAAGTTAATCATAACACAGAAAGCAAATTAACCATCGTATATTTGCCAAAGTCATAGGCATGGACTTGCTTTCTTCCGTGATATTCATCAATATTTCGTACTACAGCCTGCAGCTTGGTAGGGGACCTTCTCTGCCTCTTCATCTTGTTGTTAATTACGCTGCATATTTCTCCGTAGTCCTCCTCAGTGCTGCCTCTTAGGTTGCGGCACCCGAAATTGAAACCCAAAAGAACACATTTAGCAGTGTGAGGGCATTTTGTGTGTGCGAGAGATTGAAATTAGGGGATTAAAGGAAGGTGAGAAGAAGGTGATTATGATATTAGTGTCTGGGCTCTTATCAGATGTTCTGCATGCATCTCAGGAAGCGGGCAGGCTTCCCTTTAATAAGCAAACACTCTGTTTGATCACTGCTCGCCAATGGGGGCTTTAACATCCGAGAATACGAGTTTCACTCAGTTTGACAGAGAAGATGGAGATTTCCCTCCGTCCTCGCCTCATCTCTGATTATCTACTGGCGGCACGAGGTGACATTTTGCCAAGTGAAGAGGCTCGTTCATAAAGAGTGTCCCTGAAATGAGATTTACGATAGGTTCTGTCGCTGTCGCGCACTTCCAGAGATACTCTTGTACGGTCTTAATGGAAAAAAAAAAATCTCACTGTCTGGTTTCGATGTGCGTGCAATTATAATCACTCCATTCCTGGCTGATCTGATGTTATTGGGTTGACCACATCGGTCTACTGATACGAGTAAATGACAAGTCAAATAAAAACAACAACCAAAAAAAAACATTGTCAGTGAAGCTAAATCCTCATATTTGTTCTATGCAAGCGTATTCATTTATTGTCTTGATTTTGTGGCCTTTGTACGATCAGATTTGTGTCCAGTCAATCGCAGTCTCTATAAATCGCTAAGTCAATCTGATCTGCTGGTCCCATGCGACTCAAGCTATATCAACAATGTTTCTGACTTAAAATTGGTCCTGACCGAGCGAGCACGCTAATGTCCTCTGATTGTTTGCTCAGAGCAAAACAACTGTGGCAAGCCAACTCCATCTGCACACATTAATGCATTTTATAATCAGCATTTCTAAAATATATTTCATAATAAGGTTTAAATTATGCAGTCTGTACAAGTAGTAATATTGATTCGGAAATAATTTTTTGCTGCTTTGATGCATGTTCAAATTGTTTTTATATCGTCTCACTTGAGTGCAAGTGTAAATCCAGCCTTAGATGTTAGATTACACACTTTCCATACAGTATTGTATATTTCCTGATGTGAAATGTGCAGGTGACTGGTTCGTCCTGGCAACGTATCAAAGTCTGTTGAATTGTTGCATTGAAGTGCATGTGGTGTCTCCAGCTTTCTTGAGACAAGTTGCTTTGTATGTTTGTCAAAAATTAAGCTTCTGTTTTGCTGCTGTACAATGCAGCCTAGCAACTGACAAGCGCTTGGCTCTTCTTATGATTTTCTCTCCCTTGCTCGCTCTCTCTGGCGGCGTTTTTACTCTTGAAATTGATGAAGCACTGTGGCAAAACAGCATTGTATAATTTGAGCTCTTAGTATCTCCAAATGGCCTTGAAAACTCAACCTCACATTCTCAGAATCTCATGTTTTGTGCCTGAGAGCAAGAGAGATGAGTGGCAGTGGTGGTTCAACTCAAACTTGCGTGTCTGCACTCAAACATGTACGCTTACTCTGAGAAGCAACGCAATAACTCTAATTAACATTAACAGACTCGACAGGAGTGTCGTCAAACTTGCAGTAGACGCACTGGGAAGTTGTCACCAAAAGGTCTCCTTGTAAAATGTAAAATGAGCTCCTTCTTTCTTTTATGCGGCTTTTAATCGAGGTGTGGATGTGAGTGCTTGGCTGTACAGACAACCCAAAAGGCTTCCTTTTTTTTTGTTTGCTGAATACATAAATAAATATACAAGTTAATACAAATGAGATTGCTTGTTTACCCCATGATGATTCAATCCTCGAAATAACAAGGAATAAAAAACCATTTTCAACCGGCTAACAGGGGCCAAAAGTACAAATTATTGTAAACAATCTAAAATCGACGTATTAAAAAAAAATAATAATGACAAATAAAAATGAAATGACAAAATGTGAAATCAATCAAATCAAAAGTCTCCACGGTTATTAAGTTGCTTTCCATTTGCATTAACACGATTAAATTAGTTAGAAAAAAAAGGAATAAAAGTGGTCTCCGTGTGAGTGTATGGGTGAGAGCCGTGGCTAACAGCAGCATCGGCCAATATCGCTTTCCTTTGCTAATTGTGAGGGCATTGCAGTCAGTTAATATGTAAAAACCCAAAAACAATTGCTAAAAAAAAATTGCAATTTGGGTATAGAACATCGTTGTACAAATTCAAGTCTATAGCTTTGATCAGATAAACATTTATAGATCATACGTGATGCATCACACGCATGAAAAGACATCGCATTGACCACCGAGCAGCACCTCGGTTGTCTTTTTTACGCTGACAGATGAATGCAAAGGTCAGTAGCTTTGAGTAATTGCATCCATCAAGTATTGTCTCCGTGCCGCATAACAATGCCCTCGGCTTCCAAACAAACAAATGGCTGCTCATAATCAAACTCATAATCTTTGCAATAGTGAACAACAATTCAATAATAATAATGAGCTCCAGACACGTATCTAAGAGTCTGTAAAAAAAATAAGTCCTCAGATGACGTGGGACATTGGTGGAATCCTCATTGGCTCGTGAAAAACTAAAGGTTTAGCACTCTCTTTGTTTGTAGCTTAACAAGTTTAGTAGAAAAACAAAAGCCACATTACAAGAGCACAATTTTTTAAAAGAAAAATAAATGTAATAACAAGACTCAAGATAGAATCTTGAGTAAAAGAAAATGCCATAGTGATAAAAAGAAAAAACAATTTGAATGCTAACATATTTATAAATTATTATAAATCATTATTTTCTTTTACAAATTTTAGTCAGAATATTACAAGACTTTATTCTGAGAAAATAAAATCTCAATCTTTTCTATGAGAACATTTATAAACAAGCCCTGATGCATAAAGAACAATAGTTTTAAAACTAATATAAAAAAGGTTTACTTAATGTTGTTTATTTACAAGGTTATATAATTAGTACAAGCCTAATTTGCATGAGGTTGGGGAGCACAAGTGGGGCAGGCTTCATAGAAAACTGGAACCAATCAAATCCAGATCAATGGTTCCGTGGAGATGAGCATAAACATGAAGCGCATCAGATCTTGTCTGAAATGCTATTGAGGGAACAAGCCGACACTCTTGGCAACCCATCCAATCATCAGTGGCATGACGTTCACAAGTGCGTTCAATTCCTCTTTCGATCTTGTAAAGAAAAGGAGAGATTGCAAACCTCGCGTTTGGGAACACAAGACTTGATAAGTGGCAGCACTCTGCTCAAGAAGCTGACATTATTTCCAAACATAGGAACAGTTCAATAGAAGAAGGGGGGGGATGACTGTGTGTTGATAGCTTCTCGACACCAAATTGTGTATAGCTGCAAGACTCGGCCCTCTTCAGTCATTTTCAAGCAGTATGGAATGCATGATCATATTTCCTGGAACGTGAAAAAAAAAAGAAATTAGAAGAAAACAGTGCAACACTGGTGTTGTTATCTCTTGTATCAGTTATTCCACTCACCAGTTGTCTAATATTTTTGTTCTTCATATAAACAATATTATTATTTACTTCATGTCAAGAAAGGTGATGAAAACAGATGATTTCAACGGGTCCCAAATTGGAAATTCTTAAGACTTTACTTCATGCAAATAATTGTTTCAGTTAAACATTAAAGCTCATCAAGGGTTGCAGACATGCTGGAGCCTGTCCAAGCTGTCTTCCGTCCGTCCGTCCATCCATCCATCCATCCATCTATCCATCTATCCATCTATCCATCTATCATCTATCCATCCATCCAGCTATTTTTCTTGCGCGCTTGTCCTCATTTGCGTGAGCTGGAGCCGAGCCGAACTATCATTTGGCAAGCGTGCCAAAGAAAACAACAAAAAAAAGAAACAAAAGCATCATGACTTTGTTTTTCTTTGTTTGCGTACGGCTGAATTTGTTTCCTTCTGTTTCTCCCAAAATGTACCGTCTGAGCTTGCCGCATCACTTTTTAATGGCACACAGCTGCAAGCACACATACTGTATCAGTAATCCGGACATGCTGGGATTTATACTGATAATACATATCTTTACTAAGATTAAACTTCTTTTCATGCATGTGTGTGTGTGAGTACAGTTAGGAGCCCGTACGTGCGTCTCTGTCACTCTCCCTCTGTCTCTCTCTCTCTCTCCTCTTTGTTTCTGTAGCTTAATGGGCTTTGTAAGATAATACCCGGGAGACGCAACAATACGCCTGAGCCGGGGATTGCGAGGCCGTCCCGCTTGGCTCGGAGCTTCCGCCATGATTGGAAAGGCAGTGAAACCTGCAGATATGTCTGTCGAAGATATTAATCACCGGCGGGGGTCTCTTCGGTTTATCTTGTCATATCTGTTTTTTTTCCCTCACTGTGAAGGCCCTCATTGAAATCATAGAATAAGTATTGTTCGTCGGACAAATGAATTGCCCTCCTCGGGCCTCGATATTCTCAACAATGCAACGATTGTGAGCAAAGTTTTTATGTTTTTTGTAAAAAAGTTTGGAGCGATTTTGATACTTGGTGGAGGTCATGCTGAGCATGAGTTCTTTGTGGCTGTCTCAGTCAGTGCCTTCCGTGGTATCTGCTGGAGAGTACGCGTGTGTAAAAAGACAAACAAAAGAAGCAACACTTCATCAGTTTTACAGCGGCTGTGACAGGGCGTGTCGGAAGTTTGGATAGTAAAGCCAGAAAAGTCGTTATCATAAAGATTGAATAATAAATGTACGCGGGGGTTGTGCGTAGCCGAGTGTGTGGAGCCATTCTGTATTTGAAGATCTCCATCAAAAGAGTCTCTGCAATGCGGGGGAGTTGAAGACACTCTTACACGGTGGGCAGGATATTGCTATCATCATGCAATTTGGCACTTTTTATTTATTTACGTATTAGTTTGTTTTGTACATCGGGCCAAATCACAACAAACAAATCCTTGGTGATAAAACCTGGTAGAGACGGGGAGGGGGAGGCATTTTCAATTAGGACTACCCAGCAAAGCTTTTTCACTGAGACCAGCAATTTCCTAAGTTTCTTATTTTTAAGACAATTGCAGAACAAATCAATAATTTTACACGCCTAACTGTCGGGTGAAGTGAATGAATAGAATATTTATGCTTCTTAATTATCTTATTATCTCTGACTCACCTTTCCTATTGACATCTTTCTTTTTTAAGTTAAAAGGCAAAGGCAGTATTGAATGCTCACGCCATTTGAGATTCGTTCAAAGAGCTGCAGAGATTCTTTGCCTTTCTCTTTGTCTGGCACGCTGGGGTGTCACAGCTCATTTAGGCTATTGGACAATGACACATATTGGATTTGGCAGCTGACATTTTCACCCTGTCCGTCAAAAGTTGATTGTGACAGTACAAAAAATCTTTGCGTCTTCCTGCGGCATTTTCTTCAACTTTTCCACACACACACACATTTGAAGATATATACAAGCGTGACTGTTATGAAGGATCTGTGAGGTAAAAAAAATGGCACTGACACAGATGTGAAATTATTAATATTATTTGGAAAGATCCGTCCACCTCTTACCAACCTTTATTCTGACTTAAAAAAGAAATCTCACTGGGCTTTTTGTTCAGGTTTAGAGGCTTCATATTCCTTCCCTTAGTTGTCAGACACGCTGCATCGTGTCACTAATGGCTTCTTCACTCAACATTTTGCGATTGTGTGCGTACGCCGCTTCTGTCCACCTGTGTCTTTATGACGGACGGACGGCACGGCACGGCACGGAGGCGTGCGGCTTTGTCACTTTGAATGACAAGCCTGCGTGTGGCTGTCACAGTCTTTTGAATTTGCTTGCCCGTTGCAGGCAAAGCGAGGGAGGAGCAGCCGGTGGCTGTGAAGCCGTGTTGGTCTTTCTGTCCGTTCTTCTGAAAATGTCCCCCATGCTGCTCTGACCTGCTGCGTCCCATGCACAACACAACCCGCGTGAAACCTGCACGCTAACTGGTACCTAAAACATCATTTAAAATACCAACAAAGAGCGACATTCTGAAAATGTGGTCAAACTCCACAAGATTAGAGCACAAATTGAGGAGCTGGCTCCAGTAGTACAACAGAGGAAGGCTGGAGCTGAAATTTGAGCCACCTAGAGCCATGTCATGTGATTCATATAATTACATCTGAATATCGCTGATAATAATTCAACACACCACCTGTAGCTTCAAAGCTCATTGTCGTGATCCATATCTCCTTGTATTTGTGAATACAAAATAAAGGCCTTCAAATACCTTATGTTCCACCCCCCCTACTTCCATCTACCTTTTTTCCTCCACATCTCTTGTTAATTTTATCCTGCCAGAGTGGACCTTTATGAATATTAGTTGTTAATGTAGCATTGACTATTCCACTCACAGACGCAGTGAGCGGAGGTGGAGGTGGTGGAGGGGCCAGCTGGGAGTCCAAGGAGGAAGACTTGGGCCTGCTGCGGATCCATTATTCATAGTTCCCTGTGGTCTTGTAGCCAATGCCAACACATGGCCTGCCAGAATCAAACACGACCAGAAGTCGAATGCCCCCGGGGACCTGTGATGCTGGGAGGTTGAAAGCCAGATCAGAAAGGAATTGCGTGCAGGGGACGAAGAGCTTGAAAATGAGATAGAATGACCCCTCCACACCCCCACCACCATATCTGAGACCTGCTTGAAAGTCTGCACAGTGCTTCTTTCCTTCCGCTTCTTTGGTGCGGGGAGGAGGGTGGCGATAACCAAAGAGTCATATATAGTGACAGAGCTCTCACTAGGTTTCTCAAAGTAGTAACTTGGGACTTGAAACATAAAGACTTGAGAGTTACTCGTGACTTTTGCATGTGTGACTTCTTCCCACCTCTGTAAATAACGTTGTTAGTGTATGGGAGACATCAGCGAAAGAGACGACGGAGAGAAAAATCATCCCGGCCGCGGCCGTCTTGTCGTGTGTCATTGCTATGCCGCTGGCTTTGTCGCTCAGAAGGTGACATTGTAGCCAAGCCAAGCGCTAAACGGCCACAAGGAGGGACGGCTGGCATTCACCGTAGTGACATGTAACGGCGCCAAATAAATCTCACGAAGTAGACAGCGGCTCTTTGTTGCACAAACATTCTTCTCGTCTTTAGAGGATTTTAACAACCTTCGGCAAGTAATTACCCTCGGGATGAAATCCCCTTTGATAACGCCTGGTCAAGTCATTAACTGGCTCCTTTGTGGATATTTATGGAGTGATTGTATAAATCTCCGGAAATGCCACAACTGATGAGTTTTGAAGTTATTCAAACTTAACTCCAAGGACCCACAGAGAGATGATACATTCGCACCCCAGACTGCTAAAAAAAAAAAAAAAAATCATTTTCTTCCCATCACAATGCATAACATTTACCGCCAAATTATTTCTAAACTGATTTCATATTATTATGTGTTATAATGAAATCCATGAATGTTAATACACTCTGTGTAGTTCAGTGTGACAATTAAGTTAATCTTAATTCACTTTCCATTAATATCTGAATTGAACCAGAAGCCGATTGCGTTCTATCCTACCATATTAAGAAATGGGCCTGAGCTGTATTAACAGGCTTTTAGTGATAATTGGAAATATAATGTTGCCTTGGCTTATGAAAAATGCAACTTCTGAGCGTCATGTATGTCTCTGTGATTGTCTGAATTTTACTCCGCTCTGGCGAGTAAGGGACGCACACCTGATGGAGCGCAATGAACGCCTTTATGGCATTTCCTTTTATTTCACTGAGGAAATGTGATGTGAGTTTTGAGTTATGAGCATCCTAAAGGAGCAAATTAAAACCATAAGTCAAGACACCACCGGAGTGAAGTAATCTTACACCCACTTCCGTACCCAATGATAATGTGTTACCTGGGTGCAAAGAAATTCAATTCCACGCAGAGATTGCTGCCTGTACGTCGACTGATCAAAGCTTGATTATTATGTATGACGAGCATGAAATAATCATATTGACACACATAGTCTCGTTTTAGTTGGCCTCTTGTTGCCATCTTTTCTCGCTGCTGCTTCCCATCCATTATTTCCAAGCCCCTGATTAACGCATGTGACAAAGCAACAAGCGGGAAAGGATATTAATAGCTACTCAAAGCCAGAGCGCTGTCAGGGGAGGCCGGCCTCCTTGTGAGTAAATACAGTAATAACGCAAGAAGTTCGGCAACCGAGAGGTGCTGTTTCGTGGATGGGGTGGTCGTTGGTCCGTCCATCCGTCCATCCGTCCATCCATCCTCGAGTGCTTGTCAATCTCAGGGCATCTTTTGACAAGAACTACATGTGTGGGTTCCTAATTTTTTGGTCTCATCAGTGGGCTGGATTTTAATTTAATTCTTTTCTGTATCCAATTGAGAAGAGATTCTCATTGCCAACCTGGCTGCAAACCCAACGTTTCCAAATGTCCAGTTTGGATGTAACGTCTATATCCGATTCATCCATTTATTTACTTGCAGATTCCACATGACGCAACTCCCATATGTCTATATTTACACCGTATTTTTTTTTGTCAATTTGCGTTAACATGAGTCATGACACATATCACAATTGTGCCACTTGAGAGAGAAAAATAAAATCTTCATTAACGAGTTTAAGTTTAGCATATCACATCTATGGAAGCGCCAACCACCAGTGAAATTCTGCTAAAATAATTGATCTCATGTCAGACTTTTGCACACTACTGTGTGTCCAAATAGAAACTGAACTCTCCTGTGGTTAATTTGCATCCAAGTGTTTTTGCCCTTTGATGCTATTCTCCTTAATTGCGTTTGACAAGTGGCCACAAAAGTGCCACGGTTTTTCCAAACACATTTTTTTTGTCTCGTTGACAACGGTACGACCTTCATCGCTGTCTCATCTAGTGTTTTCTGTGATGGTCCTGCCGCTGAAAGACTTCTGACGTGAAAAGAATGCACATTTTGTTCCAAGCCTTTGAACAGAAATAATGACCGAAATGATAAAATATTTTCCCGACGCGTGACACAGTCGAGGGAGCGGCGCGGATACATTTAACTAATTAGCTTTCAAAATAGCAAAACAAAACCCCCGGCAGTGCTGGCGGCTTTCTGAAAAAACCCTCCACGGAGCTTTGCGAGCTTCTCACTTGAAATGCTGAGGGTTACCATTTGATCATCCCTTCATTTTGCAGGTCCCGGCATCACATGCTTGCAGTTTTTTTATTGGCCAAATTGATGATTAAATGCAGCAATTTGTGATTCTTAAAACAAAGGTCCTTAGCCCTATTGCCACCTGCCTATTCATCTTTTTTTCCACTTTACATTCCCAAATGCCACCAGCAGTATATTATTTTGGCCAACAGATGCCTTTGCTTCTTTTTAGCCATTCAAAGCATTCAGCAGGGACTTAAAACTGCAGTTTTTGAGTCTGTGTTTATCTCACTATCAATTACCGCACCTCATTCATGTTCAGCTTCCAATTTGTACTCGTACTATTTTTACATGAGATGTTTTTACAACTTTTGACCCGTCCAAAGCATGCAGCAAAAAAGCATGCTAATGTTGATCCTAAATGTGTGGAAAATGAAGTTCTTAATATTTAAACATAAACTGTCCAGCAAATGGAGCGCCAACGTAAACACCATTCCTCAAAAAGGCTTTCATGGATCCAACATTTTTCTAAAATGACGCAATGCTGCTCAAACATATTCAGCAAGCATGCCTTACATTTTTTGCCGTTTTTACATGTGTCAAGCAGACATTTCTTCACCCATTCAAAGCATGCAACAAAATCCCCGCCCCCCGCCCTCTCGTTCAAAGGTGCAGCAGCAACTAAAAATACACCAAAAATATCCCCCCATTTTTTTTCAGAAGTGTGTCCTGTGTTTTGATGTGCAGTGCGACTGTGAAGCTGGCACAGGAGCGACAACACAAATAAGGCCGGCCGTGTTTCCCTGCACTCCAAACTGCACTTTGTATCAAAGCGATGGCCATCAATTTCTTTTTTGCTGCCCCCTCTGTTCAAATAAGGTCTCACTACATTGTAAATATCAATTACAGTTACGATTCTGCTGATTTAGTTGAGCAGGCCGATTGATTGAAGTTGCCGAGGGTTAGCGGCAGCCGAGCTGGCCGGGCCAGGGGACGGCGTTGAGATCATTGCGCGTGTGAGATGACGACAGTAACACCAAAATGGAGATTTTTGGGACCTTCCCAAAAATATTCTTTGAGCAGTTTATATCGACAGCAGCACAGAGCTTCCCAAAACCGTGGAGAAAAATACAAAGGCAAATAAATGCACACGACAGCGTGTACACACTTGGGCTCATCATCCCGAGAGTAATCTGACAGGTGAGAAAAGCTTACAGCGAGGTTAAAGGGGAGGGGAGTAGATTACATTAGCGGGTCACCTCTCCGGGGATGGAGCCATTTTTCACCGTGAGACTACAAATGGGGGATTGCACAACATACAACCATATTTCAAAAAATGACTGACTGCTTTTCCAAATTCTTTTTTTATTTTATTTTGTAATTATGGTCATTTTGAAAACATCACAGCACACCATCAAACAAAAGACGTCACAACTTTAACAGAAAAATGTCAAATTCTCCTTTTTTGGGTGAATTTTGTAAAGGGAGTAGTAGCAGGCACCGCCACTTGTGGTATTTTGTACGTTTGGAGTGCTGCTGAACAATGGCTCAGTTTGAATGGGCGTTTATCAAAGGCTTTCAGAGTGTTTACAAAAGTTCCAGCTAGAGCAAAAGTAATAAGACCCGGAAGACTCCTTTCATCATAAAACTGCTTCACAATTTAGGTGAGATGTCTATTGAGAGTGTGGATGGAAGTTTAAAAGCCAAATATTTGCAAAATTCAAATTTCCAAGGCCCCGTAATAAGAAGACATAGATTTTGTACCACGATAATGCAGTTTTATTTTGGAGCGTTTGTTCAATTGATTAACTGCTACAATTTGGCAACGTTATTACAATGAGTCTTGTATTTCTTTTACGATGACTCCGTAAAATATTTTGTTTGCCGCTTGTCCCGAGTTGTAAACTAATCCAGTTAAAGTGATTGTAAAGCATGAGCTTGTCCTCGTTTAATCAGAGCAAATAGGTGCTTGGGCCAATTACAAGCCATCAACAACCATCCCAGCATTCTTTTTTTTTCAAATACCGTATTGGCCCGAATATAAGACGACCCTGATTATAAGACGACCCCCTCTTTTTCAAGACTCAAGTTTGAAAAAAGACTTTTTGAACACCAAATTTAATTTCTATACAGAAAATAATTACAGTACATCTGAAACAAATGATGATAACAATATATTCGAGAGAAAAACCATGTTATTTTGCCTCATTCAAATCATGCAAATACTGTCTATCACATCTTAATATCTGAACATTTAAATATGTAAACTAAAGTGGAATCACATTTGTAAATGAATGGCTTTTGGTTTTTGAAATGCCACTCCCACAGATCAAGCGCCATCTGCAAGGCCTCCAAACTTGTGTCGAAACGAGAGGGAACCTTTTTGCTTGAAATTCATTTTCAGGCAAGAAGATGAAATCGCTGACGTCTGCCAACTCTTTACATTTTGGGACCCAAGTGCCGTGTTCACGCAGCTGCTGTTTTGATGCGCTACCATTTGCCATCATGCCAATAATCAAGTCGTTTGCACGGAATGTTCTCCGACAGATGCCGGAGACCTTGACTGGAGAACAAAGCTTTTTTTTTGTGGGCTCGCCCTTAAGTGGTGTTGCTCTCTCCATTGCCACATAATTCATCAAAGCATCTCATTGTGTTGGATAATTTGTTTACTTTAAGGACCTCCATTATACCACACTCATCATCACCTCTAAAGAAAACGATTTTAGATTTACAGCTTTCTTTATTCTCATGTGATCTTCTCTTATAAATTTGCAAATTATGTAGTGTGCATTAAAAATGTACAAAATGCCAATGCCATATCAACAAGTACACCGAATTTAATTCCAATCCAAATCTATTTGGTCAAACCCACTGGATGATTTGATATGGAGCGATAACATCAACACCCATAACATCAATTACTACCTTCCAATTAGCCAGGACTTTGGCGCCACCTCGTGTGATCCTAAGACATTACAGAAAAAGCACAGAATTAAAGAGTAAGTTAGCAAATAGCTAAGGATCGGTCAGTGAATTTATGAACAGTTCAGTAAAACTCGTTTTACGGCCAACAATGTCAAGTGTTTAGATGTCTACAGAGGTGCAGGTGGATGCACCCAGTTTTCTTCCACTGACGATCAATAAACTATTTTTTTAGTCTCTCTGTGAGGCCCGTTTTCAAATATCTCGCAGACCGTTGGTTATCGCTACCAATCGCCAGGATGAAATCTTGTTTCTGACTGACTTCAGGAGACCTCTGTGTGAGGCTGCAATCTTGGTCGTGCTTCGTCTGTGTGTGAGCGTGTGTTTAAATACTGCGGGGCGTGAGCCGCTGTGCTCTGTAACTATTTAAACAGACTTTGCTGACCATCACGAGGTGGTGCTCCTCCCGCTCGGAGGCTTGCTGGCAGAATGGGGAATCAATAGAGTCGATAGGAAGGGCATTAGGATGGCCAAGTGTTTTAGCCGCCCCCTCCACTTGTCAGTCACAAAGCAGTTTGCAGCCGCCTTTGCTTGGCAGACTTCAAATTTCACTTGGGAAGATGGACTGCCTGAGACGTCTAGGTCAACAAAGGAGAAGCATTTTTCATGTGCATTTCTTCTCTTTTTTGAAGAACTTTTTCTGAAAGATGCTTTTCCCTGTGTGTCATCAGAACCATTGTTGTGTTCTTCTCAGCACGTTGCCGGTTATATGTTTGATTGGCTGGCACCCAGTCCGAGGTGTACGCTGTCTCTCCAACATTGCAGCTCTGCTTAACCTTTGACTTGACATGTCGTGTGACATTTCCATGTGGTTTGTTCATTGCTCAAAGACCAATCATTCATGCCCCGCTCATGACATGGCAGGATAGCTATAGCCTGTCACGAACTTACACCAAGGCTAAAGTACGCCGTCAAAAAAAGCTGGCATCGCTCTGTCACATTAGTTTGTTGAATTCAATGTCAGCTCATCTGGATCACTGTAATGTGCCAAGCAGCTTCACCCTCGAGATGCGTCTAAGCTACAGAGGTTAAATATTATTCGTCTGAACCCTAAATGCAAACGTCAGCTGCTTGTCTGCACTCGGCATTGGTTGCCAACAGAGAACAAATTGTGAATGCCTTGCTAAGAAGAGCGTGAATTTCTATGAGAAATGAAAGCAACCATTCCCGTGGAAAATGATTTCTACTCCTTCTAATTAATTTCTGTCCGTAAACGCTGGTTGCTTAATTAAAAGGCCGTTTTAGCGCCGGCGGCTCGATACGTCTATTCCTCGCCTTTCATGTGTTTTACGTTCCTCGAATGTAGAGCATTGTGGGTAAAGAGGGGCCGCCGATACGCGTAATGAACTATTCATATTGCATAGTTACACGAGACGGCAAAAGATGTGCGGGAGAATAAACGAATGTGACTATTTTTTTTTTTTTAATGTAACCAGCTGAGCTGGCAGACACATTGTCACAATTTAAAAAGAATCAAAAGCAAGGCCTGTGTTGCTTGAGAAAAGTGCCTTTCCATTCACAGGCAGGTACTCAAATGAACATTGGTGGAAAAACACAAAGTACGCAGATGTTTCTTCACAGGAGACACGCTTATTCTCAGCTGGAAAGGTAATGAGCAACTACAAGTGGACAATTAGACATAAGCTTCATTCGCACACCTGCCGTTCTTTTTGTTTAAAACATCTGTGCAAGAATAAGCTTCATTCGCTCACCTGCCACTGATTTGTTTAAAAAAAATTTGTAACACCTTTGTCAGCCACCCTGCCGATACATATTTCTTTACGTATTGTTCAAATGGAAATGCAGATTGTGTGAATAACACTTCAAAACTGATTGCGAACACGATCGTTTTAATGGCAACGGTGAACTCCTAATTTTTTAGCTTGATTTAAACCATTCAACCATATTAAACTGTTTAAGTAAGGGGTGTCAAACTCATTTTTTTCGCGGGCCACATTGTAGTCATAGCTTCTTTTCGAAGGCTCCTATGACTGTCAACCCGTAAAAATACTGTAAATATATGAGCACCTCATGTTATATAAAGTAAAAGCTACAAAACAAAGTGACAAATAACTCGTTTTCAAATCAGACGAGTAAAAACGGGTCAAATATTAAAAAAAAAAAAGATATTCATAAAAGTGAAGACAATTTGAAATTCTAGTAATGACACACACATTTGATGCACCACAAATGATGTGGCGGGCTGTATCTAGCCCCCCGGCCTTGAGTTTGACACCTTTGGTTTAAGTTGTCACTACTGCATTTTTTTTCTTCACAATTTCAGAATGATAGCCAAAAATTCTATTTTTCTCTCCTCTAATTTCCACATTTTGGGAGTGATTCAAATATTTGAACTATTCATCATATATCTTCCTCAAATGTTTTTGCTTCCATTTTCCATTTGTGGGCGTCGCATGAAACGATCGAGTCTAAGCTCGGATAGGTGCCAGTGTCAGACCATTGCCTGTCATATCTTTCAGCCTATTTCTTTCACTTCCAACGCACAGCCCATATTTCATTGATTTGCTTTTGCACCGGCACGGAAAGAGCCTTCTGAACTGTAGCGCTTTGCCGTTCATTTTCTATGAATTAAATAATGCTTTTTCATTGCATGGATTTTGGAGCTCAGAAGGAATTTGATGAAAAGAACGGGTTGTTTTGAAGCTGATGCATTTCAAACTGAAATCTCAGGGCTTCATCGCCGCCCATGTTGTCATTCTGTTTGATGACGCTGCGAGTATTGTACACACGATATTTCTTTTCCTTGAAATGAATTTCATCAAAAGTGCCAGTCGCGAAAGAAGAACTGGTGGCTGACAATTATGTATCTTCGGAATCGTTTACTCCTCATGTCTCTTTTGTCTTGTGGGATAAAACAAAAGGTAGCTCGTTGACACTCTTATTTGTTTTTTTCCATGTTATCGCCCTTTGAATTGTTGTTCAGACACTTGAGTATCCCTGAAGCTTGTCAAGTCTGAAGCTTGCGGCGTCTTTTCATTGGGTTTCCTCTCTAAAAACGAAACAGAATTAAAAATACAAAGCTCAATCAAAATGATACTCACTCACTTTTGGACCTCCTATTGCATTTTTGCATTGTTTTTTTTTTTTTTAGCATTAAGCAAGATTGGCTTCATTAAGGGACAGGCATAAAGTGTAATTGTCTTGATTTGTTACGCTTGACATGAAACTTGAACTTGTGGTTATAGCATCTTGAAACCTCTTTTTCCAAGTTACTATTTTTTATTGGACAAATTGGTATTTGGGATGTGCAAAAAGTGGTGTCACTGATATCTCAAGACAACACCGAATGAATACGTGGTACAACTCTGCCTCCAACAAGTCATTTTTGCACACTTTTGCAGACACAACCTTGCCTAACAAGTGAAAGAATTGATTTTTGAAAAGGCACTCTACTTTGACTTTCGAGGCTCATCTTGAGATTAACAGATCACAACGATGCACACTGAGAAACAAGTGCAGTATCTCAACGTGCACACACACACGTGTGTCATAACTTGCAGTGTTTTCCGCCACAGGGAAATCCTTTATCCATATAACTAGATTAAGTCACAGTGAGCTCTGATCAGCTTAATTTGGATTCAGGCCGCTTTTGCCCCTCCCTGATCTGCCTTTCACTCCGTCTCCATGTGCGTCTGTCACTGTCTGCTTAAATGGCAGCCTGTTTTGCTCCTTTTCTTCCAATCACTCCATTTTAGTGACTTGCCTGTCTCAGGAATGAAAGAAACAAGCAAACAAGGCGAAGCGCCACAGGCTAAAACGTTCTGCTTCCTTCCGTTTTTAGCCTTTTCTTTCCCCAGCTCAATTATTTTTGTTTCATGAATGACATAAAGAATCTTTACTCCAGTAATGAGCAAATTTGTATATTTGAAGCTATTTTGCTAGCAGAAGCGTGTTTTTCCCTTTTGTAAACACCCTTATTGAAGTCACTCGTTTTATTTATAGAACTTGTCTCAGCGCAATATATTGACGTGCACAGTTTGGAATTGCATGCGCTCCTCCGGGGATTGACAGTAAATAATATGCCTATTCCCAGATTTAGCATCTCATCTGTAAAGGGAAATATTTCTTCTATCCATTTACTGAAGAATTGGAATCAAACGTTTTGTAGACTCTGGCATCTTAAAGACTTCTAGAGGATTTGCTTGGAATACAAAACAAATTCCCTAACAGACTTTCACCATCGTAAATCCTCCATTGGCCATTTTAGCATTCTGCGATGATCTCATCACAATTTATAACCGAAATTAACTCCATTTTTCTTATAGAGAGCCGAATCAGGAAACCATTTAGAAACAATAATACAAAAACAAAGTTAAAACAATAAAAATAAACGAGACACTAACAAGTGCAGAGTCTCAAGCTGTGTAGAATGCCAGGAAATAAAAATGTGTTTTGATCTGGCTGCTAAAAGTCGATCGGGAGGGTACTTGTCCAAACTCGTGCACCAGGAGGTCTTTCGTAGCTGGAGAAAAACAAAAAAAAAATCTCCATTCCCTCCAGGCTTCCTCCATGAAGAAACAGAGGCAGAGATGGAGCAGCTCAGGGCGAGACCATGAACATATTTAAAGACAAATAGCAGACTCTTCAAATGCGAACCAGAACAAGAGCTCTGTGCTCCCTCTTACGTGTTCCAGTTAAGAGGTGTGCAGCAGCAGTATTGTCAACCAAATTACACAGCAGTTCAAAATAAAACTCATTTGTAGTAAATAAATGGTAATGTTGGAACCAATTAAGTGAAATCGGGAAAAATTTCCACAGCACAATAGTGTCCCATGTTTTAATTGTAAATATATAAAAAATGGATGGTTCTAGTACATGCCAGTGTGTGTGTGTGCGCGTGTGTGTGTTTTCCCTCATCATTTTCTGAGAAGTCAAATTGCCAGTTATATAACGGGCCTCTGACTCTCACTTTCCCAATGAGTGCCACACTCTGTCCAAGTGCAGAGACAATGCATATAGCTGTCATTTTCATCCACTCCAGCCTTGGGAAGACAGGCCGCCAGCCTTATTCATTACTGAAATCCCCCCCAAAAAAAAAGAAAAAAGAAAGAGACGAAGATGTGAGGACTAAGGGACGGACATGAAGTGGGAGGGGAGCGGGATAAGAAGGCACAGAAAAGCAGAATTATACCAAAGGGCCCGAGGGAAGGAGGGGACGGATAGGACAGAAAGCAGGAGGTGGGGCGGGGGGGCTGAATAATGAGGGATGGGAAGGAAAGTGGGGGTATAAGCAGTGGAGGGGTGCAAAGCGTGAGCCGAGGAGGCGCTTGGCCTGCGGGATTGCGGCGCGTTTATCCTCCTCTGCAGCCGCCTTGTGAAGCGCTACCTCAGGAAAAGACTTCTAAAGCAGGGTGGCCGCCGCTGAGCTCTTAATACCCACAACATACACACGGGGGATTTGGGGAAAGGAGAGGGGGGCTTGTATGTTTCATATCATATCTGTGCAGCAGACCGTATGCACTCGCCGCCGCTAGGTTGCCCCGAGTCGGCCGAAGACAGCATTTGGACCCTCGTGTGTCTAGGAGGATGGGTTACATCTGAAAAGTAAACAAGCACAAATGCCTTGTTAAGGAGATTCCTCAGCTTTCCGACTTGAGTAGATGTTGTAGGATTTACCTTTAGTCTTGACATTTGGAAACGAAGATGTGGGGCCACTCCACTGAATCTTTCCTATTTATACTCCTTACATTGCTTTATTCAAGTTCCAGGGATGACGCTACATTCCCAAAATGATATGCAAATATCTTTTGCCAGAGTATTTTCTACACTGGCATCTGCGCTTGTACTTCTGAAGAGTGTGTAACTAGTTTTGGCCTGTCTGGCCTGTCTGGCTCCATCCACAAAGTGTTTAAATAAAAAAGGCCTTCCCACTGGCAACTGTGCTAAACTCCCTGGGAGACCCAACTGATAAAGAACAGCAGCAGAGACCTCATGTGACGACCTCCAGAGGCTTCTAAATGATTAATTCAACAAAAGAAATACCTAAAGGGTGATAAAGATGAAAGATGTGAAAGACACTTCTTCTTTTAGATGCGCCCTACTGACAGCGTTCGACGGTTGTGCAGACTCCCTCGCCATTATTCCTGCCAAGTTTTCTCCTCGGGCTAATTAAAAGTGACTCTTTTATATGTGACAAACACAAGCCGTAACACATCCTCATGACATCACATTTGCAGCGGGTGATAGCAGAGATAATTTGCAGCGTAAAGTGCCATGAAGCAACAACATAGTATGTCTTCCATATGATGTAGTGCTCAGTTTGAGAGAAGCTCTCGATGAAATCAAAGCAATCGATTTCAATGAAATTACCCTTTGTCATCATGAATGGAGAAACGCCATGTCCACATTAGCGTAGCAAAAAGGTCGAACTGGGGTCAATGTTGATTGCTTTAATTGTTTTTTGGGAGTTTATAGGTGCACGTAACTGTCTCATGAGTCCCCCCCCCCAGAAAAAACGGACCCTTAACACCAGTTTCACCAATCGACACGGAACTAAATTGTTAATTCAATTGCCGAATCGTCATGTCTCAAGAATCCTTGCCTGAAAATGAACAGGAAACAAATTCTTTTTTTCCCCCCCATATCAATTTGTATGGTCATTGCTGTTGACCATCGAGTGCCTGCGGTAGATTTTTATCGACCCGTGACACTCGACGCAAGATCAAAACCTGAGCAAGACTACACGGTGCGCTATTAGAAGGCTAACCACCCGTGTGATAACATCTTAAGTGCTCCTTAATGGCGGGGTAGGGGGTCGCCGCGGTACGTACGTGCACTGAAGCCTTTGTTGTGCAACTGTTTACTCGTGCATGAGCCCTTACGATCAAATGCTGTCTCATTAAGCGCCCAAACGGGACACTGGAGAATAGACAGCGTGGAAATACTGTATATGGAAACGGGGCTTGTGAGGCCTTTGAGCGTAGCACGGAAGCTATTGAGCTCTTTTCAGATGTTACATTTTGGTGTGAATAAAGGCAGGGATAAAATCTGTCTTTAGATTGAAGCTTGCAGTCGCTGCGATGTAACACACTCCGTTCCAAGTCACTGCAAACATTTGTAATTGAGATTGAAAGATGGCCCGGTTTGAATTTAACAAAATGTTTTGTGAAGGGGTAATAATAGATTGACTGATAAAAGTGGTGTCAATGATTACCTTAATAATTCGTGTCATAAACGACTAGTTTAATCGCCAGACAGTCATTTGTGACAAGAGTGGAAACATCTGCTTCATAAATGTCAGAGCACCAACATAAACTGCGCGGGCCAACGCGGCTAAGTTCTTTACGTTAATGTGTGCCAACTCCACATCTGCCCTGCCTACATGACCTCCATTCCTGTAAATAATGTTCCGCCGAATTAAGCGGGCTAAATCCAAAAGCTTCGTCTTGCTGACAGAGTCTTTGCTTTTGTAATCTGGCTTCACAGCAAGCAATAACATTTTTAGGAGGTTTTTTTTTTCCCCCCTGGAATTGACATCATCACTGAGGTAGAATGGTAATCACCTATGTTCAGGGCTAATATAGTACCTCCTCTTCCATAATCACAAGATGAAGATGACAACCATTGTGTTGTATGTTTTAAAGCACTTCAGCTTCTGACTTCCAGCATTATTTAGTCTGGCCCTCGCCACGCAGAGCAACCAATAGCACTTATTTATATACAGACTATTTTTCCCATCATGTTCCATTAGCAAATTGCCAAATTCCCTGCCTGGCCACTAACTCCTCCATTAGAAAACTAACAGGGGAATGTATTCATTTAAAAAGCAGGAAAAAGAATAAACTTCTCTCTGGGGTCTCTTTTTGGCATTGCAGAAGCGAGACAGTCGGCCGTGGACCCGAGAGTCGTCTCTCGAGCGTGGCAGCGAGGTCATCGGGCTGAGGGTTGGTGAGTCTTTTATTTGTGTAATCCGCCGGCCGGGAAGTTTTGCTTGACCAGCACACCGCTGATTTTGTCTGACCGTGTTCTGATGTCATGTGTGTACCCGCCGAGATAAGATAATCCCATCCATCTTCTGGAGACTTGTATTTCAAGAAAAAAAATACAAGCTGCTTTACAGGACACAAGCTTTAACCTTGGACCACCGTGTTTCATGTTAACGCTCTAGCGCTCACATATCTTGACCAAACGTCTTTGAACTTTACAGGATTTATTTTTCCACGGCCCTAGCAAGGGCATTAAGGATTTTAAATTACATCTCTTACAATATGTTTCCAGACAGCTGGTGACAAAGTTCAAAGTGTTGACTTTATTTCACTTCCAAATATTTGCTGTATTTTCTTTTTCCAATGTCAAGAAAGCAAAAACAACCTGATATGCTACTCGAGGGTACAATGAGGCACAATGTGAGTTGAACAATGACAGACTTTTTTTTTTCCAATCAATTGTCTTTTCCCGAGCGTGCGCGATCATCCGTGTGTTTGTTTACCTCCAAATCTGAAGATTACTGCACATCAAAAAAGTGCTGAGTCGCCAGCTCAGGTCTCCCCGAGTCTTAATAAGTCCCGTCCTGTGCCGCGTCCTCAGATATCAGGGTTAATACGAAACATGGGCAGATCCAACCATTATGATTATGTGTGTTTGATTCTGTTTACGCCATCTGCTGTGTGATATAATTGAATGCGCTGCATGCTATAATTTGATAGATTCGTGTATGTATTGTGTGTGCATGTGTGTGTTGTGTCGCTCATTCAGCTCAAATCAAAATAGAAGAGTCTTGCAGGGATTAGTCGTGCCCACTGAATTTATTATGGCAATAACCTCTGCACTTGATGAAGGTGATCCAACGCCTTCCATCCCAATGAGAGTATTATGCCGCATTGAAGCACAACAAGAATGTGCAGATTATTTTTTAATGAGCAAGACTGTACTAACTAAATATTGTGTAGCAGCATATGTAAAAGCTATTCTTATTTAACATTTACAATATTCCCTGTTTGTTTTTCCTCTTATTGTTTATTTAACCTACTGGAGATGACATCACATTCCGTATATGTGATGGTTGTCCTATCTTGTGACTTTGTCAATTACTGGTATGATATAGTATGATGCTGCCTGACCCCAATAGCATCGTTAGAATCATCCATCCATCCATTTTTGACACCACTTATCCTGTTCAGCAGTGCGGGGGGTGCTGGGGTTTTACACCAAAAACAAACATTTTCCAAAAAGTCTTGCTAAAACTACCCAACAGCTTCTGCAGTTGGCAGAGGGAGACTCCGGTCACAAGCGTGTCACTGGTATCCAGCCAGAATGAGGCATTACTTGTTTTAAATCCTCCAGCTCTGATCAAAAGCAACCTTTGCAACATGCACACATATACACACATATGCTAAATACACATTCAAGCCTTGATGATAAAAAAAAAACCTTGAGCGATAAAATCAGTCGCTGACCTTTGTGTCGCTACCCACCGTGCAGATGGTATGTCGTCTCTTTTTGCATCACTCTTTTGATTCAATGGCCCATTTTAACTACCACCGCCTGTCATCTTTTTATAAAAAAAAAAAAATCCAGCTTTGCAGGTACTATAAACGTGCTCAATATGCTGTAATTAAATCATATAAAGTCCGCACCATCCAATAAATCATAAAACGTTTATATGATGAATAGTAAGTACATTTTTAATGGGCCTTTTATTGTCGAACTATACTCATATTAAAATGTTGCTTGTGTCAACAGTCTTTGGATGACTGTGATGAAAGGAGAAGATTTGGATTTAGTTCAAATAATTAAAAAAAAAAAATGACCCCCTCATGTCTTGTATGGAGGGTTTTGAGAGGCTTTTATAAATCTCAAATACCCACAGTTAAATCTTTTTTTTTTTTTAATGCACTGGCTTAATCAAAACTGTGTCAATATGTCCTCCATGTTTGTATCAGAGTGCGGGTGTAGAATCAAAGCACGAGCCAGACACGTCACTTTTAATATGTCCATCATAGGGAATGCAATGAACAATCGTTATTGCCCTGCCATTAATTTAACCCCTATTTTATTTTTTTCAATGATTACGTGTTCTACTTTATTTAAATGATGGGCTATGAAAACAAAAGAAAATTGAATGAAGTCTGTAATAAGATACAATTCCAACATAATCTAACAAAGTACTGATGAAACAGCCCCGTTCCAATACAACTCATCCACTCTTCATTATTGCCTCAGTCGAGCAACATTTCACTCCAAGTCAAATTTGACAGTGATTAATGGATTAACTAATTTATTGGTTCATTCAATATGAAATTATAATTCTATTCTATCCAACACAATAGTGGCCACGCATCCATAATATTATCCCAACAAAACGCCGCTAGGTAGATGCGATTGTGCAGGTATGCTTAATTAAATGGAGATAATGATCAAACGTTCAAATCACAGCGTTCCATCAACTAGGCGAGTGCATTAATGTTGTTCTGGCAATTAGCGCTGGCCTAACGAAGTCGCCGTTACAAAGTTGCCATTAGTCACACATCTGCTTATGAGCTTCCCGAGAGTTTGCTGACACTTTTTTCATGCTTGTGCTGTCACGTGCCTCCATTTGTCCCATAATCCAAACAGGCTGGCTCAGAACTCAGCAAAGCGATCGAGGGGGTGGAGGCATCCTCTCCCTCGTGCACCAAATCATGCAAACAGACCATATATATTGAATTTCAAGCTAAATAAAATCGTGCTTGGTTCGTGATTCTTTGGCATACCACCAGGGGTGCGTCAACCATATTTTGAGCCTCACTGGTTTGGCGTACAGTATGGCAGGCAAAAAAGGGGAGCGGTTGGGAGCACTGAATGTGCTCGCTCCGAATGAGGAGTCAACTGTGGCGACGATTCAAAGGGGCCAATTTTACACTAGCTTACCAGCAGAGAAGTGAAAGGAGGGATGAGCGCTGCCTAGGGACCGCCAGATGCAACACAAGGGAATCCGTATGCGGTGAGGTCTACCAAGGGTGCAATGATTCCAAAAAATACGGGACGCTTCCATACAACTACGAATATGGGCCAAAATGGCTGTCACTGTAGCTCATTGTCAGCTCTTTCCTGGTGCGATCCAGATTTCAATCACACGCGCTGGAAAGTTCAGCCCTCGGCCAAAGAAATTGCGATTAGTTTTGGTCCTGGATTTAATCTTTGAAGAACGTATGGCTTTTTTGATCGTTGTCCATCTGTATCAAGTAATCTGCTATTTTAAATCCCTTTGTGGTCCAGTATGCAGAGGATGACGTCTAGGTTGAAATGAGTAAGAATATCCATGATTGCATACACAGTTATTTTCCTGTTGAAATACAGTAGATGAGCAAAAGTCGTCAGTGATTATCCACAGATTGCGCAATGCATCACTTATCTCCCGTGCTTTGAAATTGGCAAGTTTCTGTCTCGATAACAAGAACACTTCTCGATACTGGACTTTTTTGTTTTGCTTAATTAGGTCAATAAACCTTTAATATGTGTGCTTTGTCTTTTGCATAATGAACTTTTTTACGGTACAGTGTGTTTGTCTTCCAAGGTCATTCTAGGTCTGCCCTGTAACAGAGTATGGGTGTTCAACCATAACACGATTACCTCTGCTGATATAAATGAGCCAACTTGCCTTGTGACAAAGCGTATAGAGAACATGAAACATCAACAACAATGTGATGGATGCTCCACCAAACCCAATAAAAATAATAAAAGCAAGACACCTGGCTTTGAGACAGTATCAGCTCTCAAACGTATTCCGAGAAGACACTGCGCTCGCACGGCAGATGGAAGAGCATGATAGTTCTCGAGAATTGGAGATTGGAGCAAGCGGCGCCCTAATCACTCGCCGTGCGAGCCCTGGCAGGTGGTTGGCGGCCAGACTTTCATGTCCAAGCCAGCAGATGTTGTCTGTATCGATCGTCGGAAAGTGGCAACGCGTGCTGCCGCCTTGTCTTTGCACTCCGAAACACGGATAGCGATTTTGCCATCTAATTGAAGATTACAGGTTTCTGTCTGTTTTCTAAATGCGATGCTCAAGTTATTTTTTGGGATTGTGGGAGAAAAGTAGCATCGTGGTAGCAAACATTTGGATGCAAACTCCAGGAAAGAAGACCGGAGCCAAGATTCAAACCTTGAACCTTAGACATGTGAGGCAGATACGCTAACCACAAATTCACTGTTCTGCTCCAGAAACCATTCAGTGCGCTGCGACGTGTCGAATCGTTAATGCATTTTTCACGCGGTGTATCGGTGGAGATGAACAACCAAGCTCATGTTACTCTCATATTGGCATTTCCACTGCGCCACGAGTCTATTCACTCCTTTTCAAAAGCTTTTTCCAAACCCTCTATGCTTCCAGTTCCTTTGACTTCCGTCTCTATCGTACACTAGCTGAGAGAAGAAAAAAAAGCAAAGAAACAACCCACAGTCGAAAATCCAGATTGCAGACTTTGCCACCTCCTCCAACACAGTAGAAGCGAGGAAGCAAAGGGACTTTTAATGAACAGGGCTTTTATTGATCTGTGGACAAAACAGTTGTTAATTATGTGCGGGTGGGAATTTAATTGAGCAAGGCAAACAAGATCCCCTGCTTGCTAATGCGTGGTCAGGAATGAGGAGAATGCGATTGAGTCCCGTGCCGCCTCCTCCGCTGAAGGATGAGAAGCCAACAATGGCTAAAGCCAAGCCTCTGTGCCTTCTTTTCCACACCCCGGTCCATTTTTGCTGTCTTTGTGTCTCCAACCGCCTCATCCGCCCCCGCTTGTCTCCAGTCTAATGAAAAATGACCTTCATGTAAGGGCTGTTTTCTCCTGCTTTGTTGAGTTTGAGCAGATTTTCGCCAAATTCAAGAAGAACCCAGATGAATGTTAACCTAGCAGCTAACAGTTACTGCAATATAGCAGATGAGATCATACTATCTTCCTCATTTTCGTCAAACATGAGCCATTAGCTATTTGCAAACACTCGTATGCCGTAATTATAAAACTGAATCAACTGAAGCATTGTAAGGTGATGACTGTGCCAAGCATTCTGGTTCTCCGCCCATTGTTGGTAACTTCAGAGTCTCGTACAGTATTTTGACAGTCATCAACCGAGGCCCCTGTGATCTGTTGAAGCAGAATGTGGCCCATTGCCCAAAGTTAACTGGATGTTGTCGGGGTCATAAGGCGTCTCGTGTGCCAGAAGGCCTCGTGAACCGCATTCTGTATCCACACTGTGCTATTTCTACATTCACGCTTGGCATTCTCTAATATTTATTACCCAAGTATGGAAAATATTGCCACGGCTGTTATCTTGTCAAGCCTTACGCTGTGATGGATTTGAAGCTAACATTTTGGCTCGGGTCCATCCCTTGTCGGTATTTTTATCCAAACCGCGCAATATGTCTTCAAGACAAGCCGGAGTTGATTCGTGTCCCCCGTGTCAATGCTACGTTTTGTGGGTCCCTAATGGATGCGACAGATGTGATCATTCAGTCAAATTGCTTTGATGAGAACGTGCCTGCCCTTTTCCAAATACTTCCTATCGACTTGTTTAGTGCGCCGAATTGATTCAAAACAAAGGCAAATGTGAGAAACTAAAAATCCTCACCTTTATCTGGCCTGATTACACAAAATGGCTGTTGCCCCGTGCCCTCGACGCATTATGTTAAACATTAAAAAAAAAAACACTTTAACACTGCTAAATTATACATGATAAGACAAACAGCCTCCTTGGTGTGTTTTTTTTTTCTTTTGTCTCCCAGGGACCCTGAGCTAAGAGGACTTGAGTGAGCAGCAGCACTCATGAAGGCCCTCAAGTAAAACTGAACATATTGTGTTCAAGTTGGAAAGTGTGCGCTTGTGTGTGTCAGATGGAGCTTGTCTTTGATTCGCGCTTGTCACTTATTATTAAGCATCGTAGTTACTCCACTTGGCGAGCCTTGTAATGGCGTAATGCTTGGAGGTCAACTCCATCTTTGTCTCTTCACCACCTGTTAAGGTCTCCTCAGGTTGCTCAACTGCAAACAACACACATGTATTTACACTGCTGTAGTGGCTCAATATTGGTCCATATATAAGGTGCACCTGATTATAAGGCGCACTGTTGGCTTTTGAGAAAATTAGAGGTTTTCAGGTGCGCCTTATACTGCGGAAAATACGGTAGTTTCCGTTGTTGTCTGGGAAAATACATGTGTTGTGTCTCGGCTACCTGCTCAAACATTTTCTCCTCTCCCTCCACTCCACTTAAATCACCTCTGCCATCCTTCCATCAAATCTCCCGCATGTGTGCTGTCTCACTAAGTGACGTGAGGCCAGATGGAAGAAATGCTTGTGTTTGGCCGTGCATGCGGTGCCGTCACTTACCCGCATCATCCACTCAGTTGAGCTTCACAATGCTGCTGTGATGTAGTTGTGCTTGATGTGGGCTGATGTCCAACCTTCTTGGGAATAAACGGGTTGCCGCCGAGTGTGTGCCACGTAGACAGACAGATTTAAAACAAGGGTGGCAAACAAAAGTCATTGCCCCTCTCCAAGATGGACTTTTGTGAAATTTTGTTTTATAAGGTCATAATTACAGATAAACAAATACCCATATAGATTCCAATGTGATGGATGATTCGATTTATATTACTTGACAGATATTCTTCCATTCAATACATTCGACAAAGATGTAAAAGGAAACTCTTTTTCATTTACAGTAGAAATTGAAATGGAACACTAGGTGAAATTAATATATATATATATGCAAGTATAAATACACAAATTAGGAATACATTTAGAACACGATTTCCTCCTCCCTTGAGTATTTTCTCTGTCATGAATACTAAGGCCTTCTTTTGTGGTGTCATCATGTGATTGTACAAGCTTCCTGCAGTGATCGCAATGTATGGCGCACCACAATATCCCACTGCTGTTTGCGGGGCTATTACTGTCAGTGTGGAGTGTCATTATATGGCTAACAGCTGGGGATGTTTTTTTTTTTTTTTTACCCATTCCCTTGCAGCTTTGTCTGTGAGCGCATGTTTGTGGGCAAATGAAAAGTGCATTATGTTGAGTATTACATTTTGCCGGTCTCTGACATCCAGCATGGATGTGTTCAGTTTTGTTGTTATTGTTGTACCACTGGAGCATCCCGTGGCTCTTTGATAAATGTGCAGCCTTGAATTGAAATGGCATGCCGGACTCTGTAAAGCAATGTTGTGTTTAGACACTTCATTGCTAGCGATGATGAATTCATGTCGACGGGGAACTCATTGTTTTTTTCTCTTCAATTATCTGAATATATTTTAGAAGCAGATAAGATATTTAAGAGGCATATTTTTGTCTACTGACTGTTTTCATGTCGTTTAATCTTTCTGACAGTATAGAATAGTTTCAGTAGTTGGAATAAAGACGTAGAGCACAGGTGTCAAACTCAAGGCCCGGGGGCCAGATACGGCCTACCACATCATTTTATGTGGCCTGCGAAGACAAATTGTGTATCAGATTCGTGTGTCATTCCTCGAATTGCAAATTGTCTTCACTTTTAATAATATCTTCTTTTTTTAATATTTGACCCGTTTTCACTCGTCTGATTTGAAAACGAGCTATTTAAAAAACAATGTGTATTTTTTAATCCATTTTAATCTGCATGTATTTTTTTTATATAATCGAAGACAGTTCCTTGGTGTCTTAATTTGCATTCTTCAAAACACCCCAACTATCAAGATATGACACACACCTTTTGTCATTTTTCATAAGGCTAATTGAGCTAAGCCTGTTTTAAGGAGGTCGTCCTGGCTCATGCAAATACGCCTCCGTTCAGACCTGCTTGATGCAGGGCCAGCACACACTTTTGTTACCATGACAATGGTCATCGCGGCGTGAGGATGCTGTGACTTGTCGAGCGGCTTCAAACATGTGGAAACAGAAGCACCCACTGTGAAGTCAAACAAAAAAAAAAGCCTTCATCAAGACAGTAATAGAATTTGATGACATTTTCACTCACTGAGACAGCACTTAATTGCCAAACCGCTGATCGGATACAAACACAAATGTCATGCTTAAAAATTCTCAATAATCTTGGAAAAGTTGCATAATTCATTGTATTATATAGACATATTTATGCAACTGTAAAAGGAAACATTTTGTTTCTTTGTACCTGAAGCCAGTATGTGTCCAAACTTAATTAAAAAAGCATGCCAGGGAAAGTCAATGATCATTATCCCTACCGAGTACACTTTTCTTTGTGCTTCTTTGTCCTGATTGAAGCTGCAATCTGCACCAACAGAGATCTTTGTGACAAAACAAATAAAGTAAAAAACAACAACAACTCTTTATGCAATATCTGTGCAACTTCCTACACACCAGAAAGCAATATTAGACCAGAGAAATGCAATAAGTCCCACTTTAACAGTAGAATAAAACATCAGCAAAGCAGACAGTAGAGATGAAACATTATTACTCTTTCACACGCACGCACGCATGGGCACACACACACACACACATACACACACACACACACACACACGTACAGAATGTGGACTCACAAGTCAAGTGCACCCCACTCGCTCTCTCAGTTGCAATATTCAAACACACACTGGTAAAACAACGGGTGGCAAGCATCATTGTAGTCATAACAATAAAAGTAACATTCAGCAGCAGTTCAGTTCATGCCAAAGCAGTAGGTGGCTAACTGTCAGCACAATCAGAAAGTCTTCAAACTCACAAATAATGGCCAATCAAAGAAATGGGCAATAATATAGCATATTTCCTGTAAAAGTGTCCATTTCTTTAAGATAGCAATTTATTAGCTGCCAGTTTTTTATTCAATTGAAGCAAATAAACACCACAAATAATCTCAGTTCACAGACGCAGTCCTCTACACAACTGTTGGACTGTATTAATTCTACTGCTAACCAAAACAGCAGCACATAATGAATAGCCTATCAGATGATTTAAATATCATGTCAAGGGAATTTAAGGATTTGTTTCTTTGACAATTACGAGGATAACTGCTGAAAACATGAAAAGACTTCACCGTATACTTTAAATGTGGTTTTCCTGATTTTTGTTTACCCTTCTGTGTCTAGTGTTTGCCTAGAAGTGGCTAATATATATTTGCGGCCTCTCTTAAGAGGTAATTCAGTTACAGCAGATTATTTCTTTGCTGATGTTGTTATTAGGAAAAATTCAATGCTCGTGAGTACTAGAACGGTAATGAGATTCCTCACCCTCGAATTGGGTCCACCCTCTTGACATTTGCCCAAAACACCTCAAGGGTCCAACTGGGTCTGGCTCGCTATGAATGTTTGCAGCCGTCTTATTTTCTTAGATTATTTTCATTTGATTTTTCTTACTCTCTTAACAGCAAACCATTAAAAAAAAATACCACTCTCATTTGAATAAAACCACAAGAGTTATCCCTGGGTGATCAGCCTCTACTTTACTGCTTATTGCAAAAAGAAAACAAGAGCCCCCTTGAAACCCGAGAGGAGATTTTCAATTTCCAGGAGCCGCTAACAACTTTGCCCTTGCAGGATATCAACTTTGTTACCATTCATAGGAACACAACAGAGTTCCCCAAGAGGCCTTCATCCAGTCATGTTTAAAATATTTAATCCGGAGGCTTTGCCCCCAATGTTAACATAGTGGGATCGGATGAGACCTAATGCTCTGTTTTGGCACAAGAACATGGCAAACTTAGAGGACACTGATTGCTTGTGTCGTCCACACTAATGCTCTCGTTAAATCTTCCACGAGTCTGATTGCTGAATTCACATGTGCGACACAGAGGGTGACGGAGTTAAAGTGTTTGCCGTGCCGTGGAGTCGTCCCGCCATTAACCCTTATGGACTGTTCAGTTTTCATCCACGCAAAGTACAGAATGACTTTTGCCGTGGTTCTGTTCCTGTTAAATGTCAGTGCGTCTCAATTTTGACCTGCACAGTATGCAATTGTGTTTGCTATATCTCCATGCTTTCCATTCTCTTACCATCGAGTCACACTCCGCTCCGGAAATTAATTTAGGAAAATTCTGAGATCTGTTTATTACCGCTTGGACTTTATTGTAACACGTCATTAGGGATTAATAATCCGTGCGAATGGGGCAGGTGAAGCGGGGGCGCCCCATCTGATTGGCCATGCAGTGCAGAGAAGTGGCTGGTGTTTACTAATCTCGAATTCGAGGAGCAGAACAAACAAGAAGGAGCAGGTAGAGCGATTTGGACTGCACCCTCCGTGTCGCATTTGAAACGTGACGATGAATTTATTTAGTTTGATTATTTCAAATGCTACTGAAATGGAAACAGATATTTCCATGACTTCTGCTGTTCCACAAAAAGGCAATATATTTTAGGCCAGTTCGGGTGATACAAAATTGACTGAAATCAATCAATAAATGCAACAAATTCCTCATGCTATTAAAATGTTATGTTATATGTATATGAAAGAAATAATGATAGTGTGAAGAAGAAGAAAAAAAGAGCCAATACAAATCTAGATTCGATGATAGCACAGTAAGTGTGTGTGTGTTTTTTTTCGTTCCCATAGTGCTCCAAAGCACGTCACGTTGACATTTATCATCTCATCATGTGCACTCAAGCAAAGGATATTGTCCAAGGAACTGCAGTTTAAATTGTTGGACTTTCAGTGTTGCATGTATTTATTCACTCTTTGCCTCAACCATAACTATTTTCTAGCACTTTGGTGAACATGTAGCCATTTTGAAAATATGTGAGCGCCTCACAGGACGAGGGAAAATGTTTTATAAGGCTTTTAGTGTTTAGTGTACTTCAGATGACTAACAGCACTTCAAGCACATGTTCTCCATTTTTTCTGGTTATCCTCTCCTGGTTGTCTGTGGGCTAACATCAGAATCTATTCTCGTCTCAAGGTGATTGGAGCATTTTTTAAACTCCAAAAGTCCAATCAGCATTTAAGTATTCTTTCGAATCTTTTTTTGTCTCGCTCATTCAATCCGAAACTTTGCCATTTGAAGACAGAAAAAAAGAAGGAATCTTTGCTTTGGGAGTTGTTTCCATGGCAGCTGCCAAGTGAAGTCCCTGACCCATAATTTGGACTCTCGCATAGCCCCTATTAGCCCCTGAAGCTCTCTCTTCATCTCCAAGTCCCCCTGTATCACTTCCCCCTACTTCTAACACTGTCTGTTTCACAGCTATTTCGTATTTCTCTCTCTGTGTCTACCCCCGCCCCGTCTTCCCGCTTCCACTTCACCTCTCCTTATCTTGTCTCTTTAGCCCGTCTCTCTTTTGGCAGTGGCGCGTGATTGGCAGCAGAAGCTTGACTGCTGCCGAGCTAATGGAGAACAGAGAGGAATACCTTGTGGATTCACAGCTGAGTGGAGACGCACAAATAAGATAATGACTTGAGAATAACTATTGCGCAGAATAGTTTGTGGAAAGTAGGCGGGGGAGTGAGAGGGCTGAGAGGAAAGGAAGTCTTAAAGACAGAGAGGAGATGAGAAAGGCAGACATGGTGAACAATTTCCAGAGGCGTTGGACTTAATGCGCTGTCTCCAAATTGGTGAAAACAGCGAGAGTCTCAGCGGGTTTTGAGATGACAAAGCTTTTTATTTTGGGGGATGAGAAACTGTGATCAACTAAAATAGTCATTTTTGCCTCCTGACGCATTGTCTTCATATGAGCTCGCTTGATTGCCTTCAATATCTTTTGTCTGCTAATGGGACACCACAGACAGTGCGCATATTAATGACTTGAAAGACGATGTTTCTGTTCACGCCATGGAGGCGTGCTTCCATTCATCTCACAGTCCCGCTTCGTACTCTTTACATTACTCATCTAAAACAATGGCCGAGCACCAAAATAAAGACATTCCACCACAATGAGAGGAGCATCTGGCGAGGGAAGATAACCCGCTAACGTTCATAATTCCGAAGCAAAGATTGGGTTGCCCGTCAAAAGGCGTAATCTCGAGTCATTTGCGCTGTCAGACTTGTTGATCCCGACTCACGAAGACTCTGTTGATAAGACCGTATTATCCCAGACGCTTCATTGTGGATGTCTTTCCGTCTTCTGCTTGGCATCAATCAGTGCCCCGACGAATTCTCTAATGGCGCCCAAGCGGGGAGGACACTCTGCGCGCGATTAAGAGAAATCCAAGGAGTCTGTAAGGTGACACGGACGTGCATTGTAATTGTAATTGTCCTCGCTTGGACGCGCCAGAGCTTGCCCCTTATTTCAATTCTCATTAGCCCTTCACTCTGAGGATTGCGGGTCACGTGAAGCAATGGTTTTCCCGCGCTACTGTATTAAGGATGTAGAGCTGGGCAATATGGAGAGAAAAAAAGTTGATTTGTCCATTTGAAAATGAGTGGAGTTTGAGTTAACGAGCATTTAGTAGAAGCGCTCCGCTGGCATCATGGCGGAGCATTTAATTAGTTGTTGAGATTTATATTGGGTCCTGACTATTATAGCAGCAAACTATGCTAAATGGACTTTGTGATTATAGTAAACATTCAGCTTTCTCGCATTGTCTTGTGGGCCTTTATCTTTATTGAGCCATCTTGTTGTCCGATAATTTAGAATGCAAAGCAGTACGAAATACGTAACTACGCTCGCACTTGGCTAATAAAAGCCCATTTCTGAGATTTTTTTTTTTCCTAGCTAATATAATGAAGTGGATGTTTTGAAATGACTGTGTATGAAAATTAATCTTTCAGCTTTTTTAAAGTGTTGATTGGAAATATCTTTTTGCATATTTGGGTCAAAATGGTCCTCATTTTGTCTAATTGCAAAGCCATTAAATCCGTTTAGAACACTTCAATGTAATTCAAACACTTCGCCACTTATTGTGTGCGCTCACACACTACTAAACCATGTTTGTCCTCAAAATCAGCGACCGCATGTCAATTGCCATTCTATCCAGCTTGGATGATTATGTTTTTTTTTTTTTTGGCGCTTTCACTCCTCCAAGTAGGATCTCATCCCTTTTGTGGCTGGCTGATAGTTTGGAGAGCTGCTTTAAATTGGATGTTAAACGGAAGGAACGTGCAAGCCTGTGATTCAAAGAGTTTTCCATATAGAATATAACCTCAAGCAGTACAATCTATAAGTTCTTTCTGCTACAGCAGTCAAGCCAGATGCATCTGAAACTGCACATGCTGGGATTCTTATGGACTTGTGATGGACTTAATAATTGGCCGCTCACTTAATGGTGGGGTCCGTAACGCTTGGAACACGCACTGCCAACGATGTCTTGATAGTTTGTTCAGGGACCCCAGCAGGAAAGCGAAGGAGTTGATTGCTAAGGTATGATTTACTTCCCGCTGACATCACAAGCAAGAAGACCAACTTCTCATTTTTTTTATGCTGCAGCAGAATAAAAACAAGTCTTCACCATGGACAGGTTTACAACTTTAAATTCAAGGTCTATAAACATTGCAGTGTCACCAGTCCTGGAACTTTTCTGACGCAAGCTATATATGCCATTGATCACCTGGTCAGTCACCTGATCAGTCACCTGACCACTTGGTAGTCAGTCTCAGTTAGACAAAGAAGTAAGATAGTAGTCTGCTCCAAGCTTGTAAATTTTGGAACTACTTCTCTGAACCCTTTATGTTGAAACCTTAGTTGGATGACAAACAATTTGGATTTACGCCTGTGTGCCACCTGACCCCTTTCCTTGCTTGGCCTACCACCTTTACCTGCCTGCCATTGCCTCTGTCCCTCGGCCTGCATGCCTGCTTTCCACCATTTTGGACATTCTACCTCCATCTTCAAAAGGGTATGAGCAACAGCTGTACACAGTGTTTTAAGATAAGCGTGTGACAAGAACTATACAACATCTAACCTTTGAAATTTAAACTGAACTGAAACTGACACTCACATATGTAGTTGTAACTCATTTTTGTCTCATCATCAGTCTTTGCTTTACTTGCCACAGTGCACGCTTAGAGTCCTATTGACGTTTCCATCCTAATAGCCAAATGTGTATGCCCGCCAAGGGCTTCCTATGACCTTAGACCTCAGCTACCTGAAGCGTGTTTAATTATACCGGAACGAAAGAGCCCTCTTTTGCAACTAGAGTGGCTCACAGTGTGCAGCGTATTCTCGAATAGACAGCCAAGTGGCTGCAATCAGTCGATCTGAACTGCATGTTCTTTCTATTATGTGTGCGATTTTAATTAACCCAAAGGCGAAGGGTCATCCCGCAGCAATATTTTTTTCTGACACAAAACTAAAGTATAGCAAATCCTATTTTCTTTGTTGCAATTGTATAAAACTTCCTCAATATTTTGCAGCTCTTTTTATTTGGTTGTATAAAACCCATCGAATATTGCTTAACAAAGGGACGAAAACCTTGCTCATCCAAGCGGGCCGTGCATGCGTGATATTTGTTCACAACCACCGGTGCACCTCACCCTGACTGTACGCTCACATCTTTTAATGCATCCCATCATTTCCTGAGACGGTTGTTAAGAGTTCTATAGTTGCGTATCATCACAAAGAAGCTCATTTTCATCCAACTATTGATTTGGGCACAAAAAGAAAAAGCATGGCGTGAGATGATGATAAAGTGTGTCTCGCTAAGAGGCTCTTAGTCTTTGAAGGAGTCATGCTTTTCTTTTTCTTTCTTTTTTCCAAACCATTCACATCACTGTAGCATGGACTCACCTTGCCATGGCAACGGAATCTAAACAGCATTTGCAAAGAAATCCTTGGTAGAAAATGCTCCATTTTGTTTTTTGTTGCCCTGTTTCTATTGATTTATAAAAAGTTGTCTGAGAAAGAAACTTTCTTTGGCAAGTAGTAGCTGCAATGCTAATTACAAGTTGCAGTGAGAGGTGTTAATCATGCCCTTCTCCTCACAGAAAACAAACGGGTTAGTCAATATGTGCAAAAAGCCCCAAACGTCTTCTAATTAACAAATATCTGCATGTAAATTATTCTTCTAAAGGGTGCTAATTTAAAAAAAAAAAAAAAAAAAGTCTATTTATGGTACCCCTTGACTCTTTGGACAAAATTGTTGTTGCAGAATACAGTTGAACTTTCTATTAGAAGATACAGAAATAATGGAAATCAAATTGTCACCACTATAAAATCTTTTTTCAGTGTAATCTCTATTTTAAAATGATTGTACTTGCATTTTACTGCCAAAAACATTGTTTTAAGGCATTTCACATTTTCTTCTTGTGTCAAGTTCTCCATGTGTGCCGTGCAACCATAATGAGCACATAGAAAACGACATGTTATGATCCTTTCCCCCGTGACTACAAACAAAATTGTGCACCACGTCAGCATAGATGCTAAAAGATGCGCCAACCTCTCGTCCGTAGGTGCTCCGGACGAGGCTCATTCTGGATGCTAACGAAGCATGTCATTAAGGTTGACCTTTATCGTGTCAGCGTCAAGAAGAGGAGCACGCTTTGTTTTTAACTTGGCAACAAGGAAACCGTTGACTCTTCAAGGGCAGTAATGACGATTGAGAAAATAATTACTTTCCAATCGCCCTCCCTCATCCCCCCGTCACTGACATTTCCAACGGACTTACATAGCTTCCCTTCCGTGTGCTGGGTGTTGACACCGGATACAAAGCTCCCTCTAATTCCCGGGTAGCGACATCATAATTACCACACTTATACAAGCTGTCCCCGGGCTTGTAGGCTTGACCTTTCCACAAATATAATGCAGGCTTCTCAAAATGTAAAAACGCGCTTGTATTGTGCGCTCCCAACATGGTGGCAGCACTCGTGGCATCGCGTACTGACTGAACTCCGGTCACGGGAAGATGAAGGACGCCCGGTCAACAAATTGACCACCGACATTTGTAGTGGCGGATCTTCACGCACAATTTGGCAAGCGCACAATCAAACCATCACAATGTTGATGAGGGCGCGGAGAAACAGAGTCAGGGCCGCTTCGCTCTCAGGTTTAATGGGAATTTCACGCCTGAATGCATTGGATGGCTCAGAGTCAAGACTACAGCAAAAAATGAAGAAGCGAGCCGATTGACTCGGTGCTCGAGGTGGAAAAACATCCAGAAATAACTAACACAAGAAATGTAACACTCTTTGTATGGTGACATTATACGGGAAAAAAAAACTTCTATGGAATTACATCATGACTTTAAAGAATGCCTTGATCATTTGAAGATTTCATCCTACCCTGCACAAATTTTAAAACATTTATGTTAAAAATTCTCTTTTCCGTCAAATTGGTGAAATCTCAGCGAGTTTCTTCACAATACTGGAGGGTCTCCTTCCCTTGTCTAATACATATATTAAGCACTGCATTAGCGGCATCTCATAGGGTTGTAATCATGTTACTAAACAACATTATAGTGTTAAATTATGTACTATTTGGAAACGCATATTTCATCACCAGTGCGTTCACAAAGTTCGTCCCCACCGCTCCAAAAAAACAAACATTGCACATTTCATCACCTTCCGTGTTTTTCTGCCCACATGCATTTAAAGTTGCGCACCCGCATACAAAGTTGGGACCGCTTTAAAAAAGTCATGCATGCACACACACAAAATCCAAGAAAGACACCCAGCTGCATCTTGCATCTGCAAAATCTCCCCATCAGATGGATGAAAGCCGCCATCAAAGTTAGGCTCAAGAGGAGTACACGCAGTCTGTTCATTGGAGTGAACCCGACACCAGAGTCCAATCCCTTCCGCCATCCTTATTAAAGCCCCCCCCTTTTTTTTATGGTTTCCAATCCCAATTTGTCACAGTCACTTGGCTCAGCAAGCCCCGTCACTGTAAAGACTGTACACGTCTGTCTCCGTGAAGTATCCAAACAGCAGCAGTCCAGTTTATTTGTTAAATTGCTTTTTTATTTACAAATGTTTTGTCCCCACAGACATTATTTGGTACATATCACAGCAGTCATTCCTGTAAGTGCCTTAGTTGGCACTCAGGCATGCTGTATGGCGATTACAAACAAATGAGCCAAGTTTTAAAATATCACTTGGCCCTGTTTGCTTTTCAAACATGCATTGTACAGTATGTCAGGCTCAATCAAAACTCCCTGACGAATGGTGACAAGAATTGACAGTGAATGACAGACGCGGGTCCAGGTGGGAACAAAAAATCAGCTGCTCCGCACTAAACGTAAAATACCGCCCTGGCTGTCGCTAAAGCCGAGTTTACGGCTCATGTTCGGGCCCCACATTTGAATTCTGCTTGGCCGCAGCTTACAATGCTCGACCCAAAGCACCTCTGCAGAAAGATTTGACCCATTTCATCCATCTGAATCACTCCCCACCCCCACACTTTGACAGCCAGCCACGCTCCGTTCTGTTTGCCTGCCAAGAATCCCATACAGGCCGGTAGCAATTGGACCTCGCCATTGTTTGGCTCGCTCGCTCTTGAGTAGACTTTGTATTCTGCGTCTGTGTGGTATTGGCGAGTCAATGGCATGTGGCCGAGCGTGACCGAGGAGAGCGAGATGCGCATTGACACCGGGGAGCTGTGCAGGAGAGCGAACGGCCGCTGCCACGCATTAAGGCTCCTGCGTTTGCTTGCGGCCCCTAATGGAAGGTGACATATTGTCGGTGGCGTGCAAACGTCGCTCTTGTGATTACGCTAATTGCAGCCTGCAAAACGCTGCACCTCACCGCAATCTTCTTTGCAAGCCACACTTGTTGTATAATGGCACCCCTGCAAAATCTGGGTTACAAATTGAGATATTTTTGAGTTCTTTCCGTTATGTTTTTAGACTCATTGCAACATTGTCTAGGAGGTATATCTCTTATCCGTTCCTGGACTTTGTTGGACTTCTTCCAGATAAGCGGGGGTGGGCATCCACTCGTGCTGCACCAAAGCGCTCGACGAGGCTGCAGGCTGCACTTTACCAAATCGCTCGTCTCACGGGTCGTCGGCGCTCTAGATTCGCAGCCTCAGCTGGCTGAGAGGGAGGTTGGTAGGTGGTATCAAATATGAAGAGATGGTCAGGTTGGAAAAAACAGCCTTTTCCGCTTGCATGAGTGCGATGGATGATGTCCAGGCTGGCTGACAGCTGTCTATATAGTCGGTTAGATGAGAAGCACCGGTTTCTGTCAACACTTGGCACCGGCCGTGCCCTCTGCATCGCGAGGAGCCCCTGAGACCACCTACATGCTTGAACACAGCCGCGAGCAAGTGTTAAATGCGGCGTGATCCTGGTGGAGGTCTGTCAGAATGTCAACAAGTCAAAGCGTATCTGGCAGGGTTATGGTTGTTTCATTTTTTTTTTGGGGGGGATTATCAAGGGAGACTTAATGGATATTTGCATTTTAAACATTTGCAGTTGTGCTCTGAGCATTAGAAAGACATCAGAAAGCTTTCCTTGCACTTGTCCACTCAATTTAGTCTTTATGTTTAGAAACCTATCTGACAATTCTTATAATCATCTTTTTTAAAGTGAAAAAATAGACAGCAGAAGTGAAATAATCGTCATCTTGTTTTCCATCTGACAAGATATTGTTTTGTTTTATATCTTGGATAAAGGTAGACAATCACAGACCTCAGGCTGAAGATGGAGGCACCATAACAAATGAATTTCTTTTCTGTTTATTTTAGAGTGTTTTGAGATGCAAGCATAATTCTTTTCAGGTCACTCCATGAATTGCTCTCCTTTCTAGAACTTTTAACTCAGAGATTTTGAGCTATAGAAGCATATATGCACCAAATACTGCATTTTCCTCACATTGCACATTCCAATTAGGTTCTATCTAGTTTGTGTAAGTATGCTGTTAATATTTTATGGTTTTACTCGACTAAAAAAAAATCTTAAAGGCAGTTTTGAAGTAATCTCTTAATCCGCCTGATAATTTTAGTTTATCCCTCACCTTTTCACTCTCCTGAGAACGAGGGTCTATCTACGTGTGTGTTGACTTTCCGCCTGTTCACACTCCCGACGCGTTGTTCGTAATCACGTTACGTACACGGGCTAATCCTTTTAATATATTCGGAGGAATAAACAGTTCGAGAGCACTTTGGAGGCGGTTTTAGTTTACCTTTCCATTAATCGTCGGGTGCGAATGTGCCGGATCAAGGCCTCGTTATAGAGGCTGATCCCAAATTTCAAAGTCGAGGGTAAATATGTACCCGGTGAAAGGGAGGTTTACACTGCACGCAGCTTTGCATCCAATGAGACGATGGACCCTCGACATCATTTATTAGAGAAGATATTTAACTAAAAAGTCTGCTAGAAATGCTGTGTGTGTGTGCCTGAATTCTTGATCTTCGGTTTATTTTGACAAACTTCTCTCCCATCCGTATTACCAAGAGAACTGAAAGAAAAATAAACACGAGATGAAAAGGAAATGATTGAAATCATTTTAACGTGAGTGCAAAATTGCAACGTGTCCTCGAACTGAACATTCTTTCAACTTAGCCACACCATCTTTTTGGGATGCTGGTCGGTGAGGAGGCAAAGTGACGGAAGAAAAAATATGAGTGAAAAGAAAGTTGAAAAAAGAAGCCCAGCATACAAAGGAACTCGGATGGAGACAGTGGAAGGCTGGAAAGAAATATGTTTGTAGGAGTGGCTGAGAAGCGCACAGTCAAAGGCAGAGGGCCAAAGAAATGTTTGCAATATTAAAAAAGGGTTACTTGCCTCCTAGAAACGTGTGTGTGTGTGTGTCTGTGTGTGAGAATGTATTTGAGAAAAGACTGTGTTGTGTCCAAAGATTTTTTTTCTGTACATGTATGTTGTTCATCTACCTATCCATGCCAGTGACATACAATGACAGGTAAATAAATAATTGTTTTTGTCACTAGATGACAGTGATGAAGCAAATAGTCAAATCATTTTTCAGGATTTTGGGCTGGTTGAAGTAGACTTGCATACACAATATGTTGGCCCCAGAACATCTCCACAAGTTGTACTAAGCTGACCTTGACGTAGACCCACATCCGGATTCCAAGCCTCGTCTTACCGACTGATGCGTGATTGGTGGAAAACAAGAAAGTGAGAGATACGAACCAGTTTTATCTCCTTCACTTCTGCTTGGCCACTCACTGTAGTGGTTGTGACGAGGGAAGGCCCCCTGCCTCTTGGCCGCCACTCTCGCCGGGCTGTCATGTGCCTGCTGCCAGCTGTCAAAGGGCCCGTTCTGGTCGTGCCCGCTGATGAGACTCCCACGCAAGCTCTCCGATCAATCCGGCGCGCCTAATAGGTCACGAATGGCTGCCCAATGCTTGCCAATATCCCTCAGATGGGAGTAAACGAGATGGACAAGTATGGCAGCCGTATTTGCATCATCAAGCCTACATTTTGCTGGCTGCTGCCAGAAAAGGAAAGGGCACTAATTGACACACTGCTAATTAGGTTGCGTGGGCTGGCGACAAACCAGCGTGGCGATGGCCAAATTTGAGGGAAAGCCAGGACACGCTAGCATACGCGTCTCGCTTCCTCATTAGCGTTTCTTACTTTCAGGCCTAATTATGAGTAAATGTGTACACACTTAATGAAATTCCCTAATGTGGAGGCGGAACGGAATAAGGGAGAGAGCCATTGGATAAGTTTTGTGTTCAGATAGCGAGCACTCGCAACTAACTTGTGTGGCGCTGGTGCATGCACAAATATGTTTGATACAAATGCTCTCTAATTAAACACATTGAAACTGCCTGACGCCCCTGTTAAGTCATCTACTGTAAAATAAAAAGAGGGAGGGAGCAGCAGATAGGCAAAATGAATTAATTTCATCCTCCCGACGCCGTTTGCCTCGAAGGCAGCGAGGAATAAACATGGCGGCGTGTGTTTTATGACTTTGAAGTTTCCACTTCACGGCTGGAACATTGCTAATTGGAAACTTGAAACGGAGTATTTGGGATCAATTTAAGCAGAGCACGAGTCATGCATATTGGATGGTACTTGTTAACATTATCGATGGGGTGGTGTTGACGCGATGGAGCACGGATGGAAGTTGTTGATGATGATGATGACGAGGAGGATAGTCTGTCATCTCTGTTGTGTGGCTGCAGGCATAGCCGTAGCTAAGGGAGCAACACGGGTCACATTCTCCCGCCTCCGCTGTTGTCCCAGCCAAGATTCATTCGGGCAAGGCTGAGAATGCACATTATCTGCGTCTTGCGTATGTTTCCAGCAGTGTCTGCCAGCCTTTACTTAGCCAAGTCACCCATTTACATGACAATCACATAGCTACTGCTACTTGGTTTAGCATTTTTTGGAATTCTGCACATAACTACTTTTTGAGCTATGAAAACCTTCCAGTGGCTGAAATACATCCAACTATTCAAAAGGAAAATGGATTTTCAGTCAAGGTGCTGCAAGATGGGCAGCTCGCAAGCGCAAATTGCAATTGCACAAGATTATCATTGATGCGTAGTTGAAAGTGCTCATGTTGTTTCAGAAAATAGTGGAGGAGGAATGACTTATGCAAGACTAAAAAATTGAAATAGTATCGCTTCATCTCCACAAGTGGCCACTCAGTTTTAGCAATTATCTTCAGATATGTATTAAGTGTTTAAACACAAATCTTAGTGGGTGCAACAGTTTAAAAGGTGGTTATTTGGAAAAATCCAAATTCCCTTTCCAGCTTTCATGTGTGGTCAAACTGTTGAAGTCAAAATCCAAGCTAGCGCTGACTTGTATCACAAGTCGCACAAGAACGCACTTTGTGTATCGAGCGCTTTCTGGGTGCTGACTTAACGCTCTGCATCACAACAATGTCTACCAAGCGTCCAAATCCCAGCAAAGTGCATTAATGTTTTTGGACGCATCGTCTGGAGCAGGTGAGCAAAGAGAAGCGAGCTGTTTGACTCGCTCTCGAGGTTGTTTGCTCCGGGGGATTTGACGCTGCTTTCCAATAACACGCACATTGCCTCCACCAACAGCTTGAGAAGGAATTATTTCCGCAAGCTACAGGGCCAAGCGGGAAGCCAGTGTGATTATAGACGTCCCCCGGACAGGACACAAATACAATCGGTTAAACCGTCCGCCGGCAAGCGTTGGCTTCCCTCGGGATTGTGAGGCCGACCAAAGAAAACGTTCCTTTTCGTTTGTGATTTTCTAAATATTTTTTCGCATAACACGTCAGGCTATCATTTCCGCTGTGAGGCTTTCATTTTGGCTTCCTTTCGCTGATTTCCGTTCCTTCCGGCTTTGGATCTAGTGAACCACAGATATCAGTCCTTGCCCCCCCCCCCAAGCTGCTCTCCAGTGTTTGTCTACGGTATTAGGTGCTTGTTGCCTCATTGGATTGAATTAATTGATTAATACTTTCATCCAATTAGTGTTTCCTCATGCAATTAATCGTCTGTCTGAGGTCGAAGGCTCGCTCTGTCAGTCTGAGGCGAACAATGACCTCTGGCTACAAGCTCATTGTTGAGAACACATTAAATAACCGATCATCCTAAGCAAACACACATTGTAAATTCTCAGGGCAGAGCAAAACAAAATGATGCCATGAATACACTTTTTTTTTAAATTATTTTTAAATAAGCAAATGGCCTGACTAAATGAGGCTTCTCTGCTCACTTTCACATGGTTTCCTCAGAATGCCGCAATTATTTTGGTTATTTCTATTTCCCCATCGTGTAATTGTGTCATATTTTCTGTCTCACAGGTTTGGCCTTTCTCGGGATCACCGTTGGACCAGTGCAAGACATTTGAAGAGCGACCGCTTTAGTCTACAGTTTTACTGTTGATCGAGCAAACAACCTTCCAAGGAAATGTACTTTTTGGACAGCATGCCATGAAACCACCTGGAACACAAGAGATGGACATTTTGAAGACATTTAACTTGATTGGATAGACAGATTGTTGGGAAATTAAAGAGAGCTCATCCTTATGTTTAGTTCAAAAGATCCTGTTATGTCATGTGAAACTTTACGCGGAAATGGGTCAAAGATGGAATCCCAATGAGTGGCCATGTTACAGTACAAGAATCTAAAACGGCCTCCATTCAACTGACCGTCTTTGATCTAATGGATTAATATTCACCTCACTGCAACGTGGACATTATTCCTCTCTTTTTTTTCTTTCTTTTTTTTAATTACATGTGGACCCCCGCTGGACTTTTCTTTTAGTTGTTTGTGTTTCCTATAATTGGACATGGCTCCCTACTGGACAGTTGCCGCTTGGACGTTGCTGGCTGCATCGACTTTCTTTATCTGTTGGTGTGAAGCTGCACGGACTAGTGACTCCAGCAGGGGGGAGCAAGGAGCCTCATCCGTGGAACGAGTGAAGCGGGGATGGGTGTGGAACCAGTTCTTTGTGGTGGAGGAGTACACCGGCACAGAGCCCCTCTATGTTGGAAAGGTAAGACGTCCGTTTTGTCGCACACATTTACAAAAAGTGCTGCTATGATGTGACAATTGCATTGCTGAATAATATTTATTGCAATACAATATATTTGATTGGCTGGAATGATCAACATATATTCTTTATCTTCTGCAAAGAACAATAAACAATAGTAGGGCTTAATAAGCAATCGTGACTGCCTCCAAGTGGCTGAGGCATCCCCTCACCACGATTGGATTGATAATGAAGTTCAAATGGTGACTGAATGATGTCTTGATGGGCGTTAGTATTGGGACATTAGGAGATTGACACATGTGCTTGCAAGGCAGTTATCACATCATTTGTCACATAGAGTATGAGACAAATGACGTGATGATGCGCCTCCTCTCATGAAAATGTATGCACTCAGCTGGATGTCGGCAATCAACGCTTTTAGCGTGGCGGCGGATTAGGCCCGAGCCGACTGGATGATTGCGACATGTTTTTAATGTTTTTTTTCCTCTCCATTAATATTACTTGAGCCAAGTCAGCAGAGTTGCCAAGCTCACTCTGTCTAACACCCCGGCTACTCCGCTAATGAAATCTGATTTACCAATAAAAAGGCCACTCACGTCACATTAAACTGGCAGCTTGGATCAGTACATTTAGATAATGAATCCTCGCCGGGTGAACGATCCAAGAGCTATTATAATATATTTTTTTTTCAAAATGTGCTATTTTAGTGCGAGCGGAGGAGACAAGCATTGCAATGAGTGAAATATGGCTGCTTTTGAAGAGCTGGATATGGAATAAAAACGTCACATCGCCTTTCACTTCAGAAAGGGAGTGTAACTTTAATCGCGTTAAACGGCGTACATGAATTCTGATCGTAAATGTTCAACATTTACAATTGGCGTTCTTGTTGCTTTTCTGAACGGATTTGGGAAGAATCAGGAATTGAGTTATTCTCCACAAACAAAGCACGTCACATCTCGGTGAGTGCATTGGCTAGCATAGCCACTGGCTGAAAAGTAACACGCCAGCGCAAACTGACGTAACATCACACATAAAATGTTCTTGCTTTGCCCTTAATCGAGTAAAATGTGTCATTTGCAGCCTGTCGTTTTTGATAGGTCATTTTTGGTGCATCAGAGCAGAGATGTTCCCGCTCGACACATGTAATTTTGTGCACAGTGACCTTAAAAGTTCCACTGTAAGGTTGAGGATTATGTCAGGCCACTTTTGCCTTCCGATGTTCTTCCTTTCATCCTCAACACTTCTGTCCAATCAACTCCAGACGTTCATTTTTTTATTTGTCGAGGCGTCTGCTCACTGGGCAACTATTTACTGCCACTTCCTCCTCTCTTGCCTCCTCTGCAGCAGCTTCCACCTCTGCCGCGGCTGATAGTCACCTTGTTAACACTTTGATGCGGCCGAGATCTGAGGGACTGACAAGCGGCAGCCAAATGTGGCAGGCCCACCTCCTGATTACACAGACTTAAATAAGGGACAGCCAATTTGTTACTGCTTTACCGCTCTCCATCAAGCAAGCAGGCGGAGGAGCTCAAGCACCGACCGCCTCCGCTCGGAATTCCTGCAAATATAATTTCAATTATTCTGAAGTAGCTTAAAGCGTGGGTGGGGGAAAAGTGCCGCTGTGAGGTAATTTGGAATAAAAGATGTGTAAAGCAGGTAGAATAGCTCTCCGCTCATCAGAATAAGTGCGCAATATTTGCGAGGTGATGTTAACTTGTTGCAGTGCTTCTTCAAGTCCATCTTGAAGGTATCTGATTTGTGTGAGGTGACGAATATTCAAACATGACTTTAAGAAAAACTGGTTTGACTCAAATTGGGAAGAATATTTCAAAGCTAGCTCGGGAACAATTTTTATGTGAACTTAGATGTATTTTAAAGTTAGTCGTGATGGTGGTACTTGGAAGATTTTTTTTGGTACTTTTTTTTTTTAAATATAAAAAGATCAGCTTCACAAACGTAAAAGTGGTTGGATTGGGTAGTTGTTGCATCACTTTGCCCACCGGCAAACAATAAAAAGTCCAAGTCCTCTTCTTTTTTTCTCCCCCATCTCCCTTACTGCTTCATTCTCAGATGCTTCACGTCAGTGTTCAGGACACAGCGAGGTCGTCTCCATGGCAAGAGACATTGCTTCGGCTTGCCTGTCGCTGATCAAGGACATGGGACTCACATGCACTCACACAGTTACGCAATACACAACCCTATTTCCGAGGCCTTTTTCGACGCTCCCCACCCAACTCCAATTCTTTCCCAGTGTGAGTCCAGGTGTGCTGAGGAGGTGCGTCGCACCCTGAAAAGTTGGAATAGCCGCCTCGTGTCCTAGCCCCCAACCCACTCCCCTCCCACAATTGCAAGTATATATCTCATAGTATTAGTTTGTTAGTCAGTGTTGTTTGCATTGTTCACCTGGCCTTATCTTGTGCAAGTGCGTGGGCACAAGGCTGGAATGGTGTCTGTGGGCCTCTTTATAAAAGTAAGACAAACTTGCAGAAAAACTAATGTTTCCTTTTGTGGGAATAGTAAACCACTTCACAACCTGCAAGAGTTTGATTAGCAAATGGAAGATTTCATTTTGGGATTTGACTCACCCCCTCCGTCTTTTTTTTTTGCTCTCACGTTGCAAACAAGTGCGTGCCTGAATTACGCTTTCAATTTTTTTGTAGGTATGAAAAATAAAGAAGCTTGCTGAAGGTCTGTCTGCACATCTGCTTTTGTTTCTGCTAAATTGTGTCTTGGCTTTGACCTTCAGATTGCTGAATAGAATTTAGCTAACCATGCACGTGTGTGCGTGTGCGTGTGTGTGTTTAAGCCGCCAACTCGCATCACTCCAGAGATGATAGACTGACAGACGGATGGGTATATCCAGCCTGAGGGGCAGAATTACATCATGCTAGCAAAATGATGAACTCATTTAGTGTCAATGAAGTGTACATGCGTGTGTGTGCGATTGTGTGAGGTGTGTAGTTGGTAGAAAAGTTGAATGCGTACACGGTGGCAGCCTTTGTGCAATTGAATTAACGCACAGTGACAACATTTCATGCACATTCTTCTCGGTACAATCTCATTTGGAAATGCGGCGTTATAAAGAGAGACCAGATTGATATTGAGCGCTGAACATAGACGATC